>NC_051407.1:24447299-24447396 GCF_015228065.2 Penaeus monodon
CTACAGTCACTCCCCAAAGAGATAATTCATCATACAATCAGTAGATGCAACCCCTCTACAACACTGGTAACCCCAGAGTGAAACAACAGGTCTCACT
>NC_051407.1:24447491-24449209 GCF_015228065.2 Penaeus monodon
GCAGCAACGCTGAGGGCTCCAATTAACTTCTTTAGTTCTCACCTGAACGTATGTTGTAAAGTTTTTGGTTGGGAGAGGCCTCTCTGCCATCGGACAGAGAGAATGAAATTTCAGAGTTGGACCAAAATTTACTGTTACTATGCTGATCCCAATACGTTGAAATGTGGACCTCGATAGAACATATTCACTTACATGATTACTTTTAGAAAATACAAAACTTTATCAGCATTGTTTTTCTTTCTCAGCCTCAACTGTATTTCATAATTCATTAGTGGAACAAAATGTTCTGGAGTGACATCAAATAAATATTTGCTGTTGACTCCTCCAGATCGATCTGGAACGATAAAATGAGAGAGTACTCGTACTTCATCGCGAGTAGGAGCTCTAAATACCTGTTAATGTAGCAATGTACGATGATGCAGAACATCCATTAGAAGCCATAGCTAATTTGATGACCAGAATGAAATATTCAGTCTTGGGATAAAATCAGAATAAACCACAGATCATGCATATGTTTTATCATCAATTTTAAATATGAATCAGTAGTTCCACTGCGTAGTCCGTCCGAAATTGTAGTTAAGAAGGCGAAAGGCAAACCTGGTGGAAAAATAATCAGACGGTTCAGGAAACGAAGGGATTTAAGAGATTCTGTCTTGATGGGTGGGCATTGAAAAAAGCCCACTGCATGTCTACAGTCACGACTTACAAGAATGGTTGTGGATTTTCCTTCTGAGGAGGAGTTGTATACCTTACAAAAGAAGAGAACTTGACTCTCTTTATGTGATAGTCTTGAGAATCCAGTAGTTGTTTGATAGGAGTCAGCAACCAACTTATCTCATAAACGTTTAATAAAACCTTCATTTTGGAAAAAAAAGTTTTTGCAAAGCAGTTAAGAAAAAGATAACATTTCGTGAATTAGCGAGGTATCTTCATGATCACTGTCATCATCATTCTAATAAATGTGAAAGATATCCTCTTGAGTCACAAAACCACCTGGCCTGTTGTTTTTTGCCTGACCGTGAACAAGCAAGTAGAGTATGTAGAGCAACAGGAACATTGCTGGCATTGGCAAAGGAACTTCCAGCATGAACCGGAGATTTCTCACAAATACAAGCATAATGTGTTTTGCACTTTTGGCCACTTCCTTTGTTGGAAATAAAGACCGGAATACTGCTGTGTTGTCCTGAGTTCTGGAAACCTCTGCCCAACTGAAAGGATGTCTAGATCATCACACTGGATTCCATCTCTATTTTCAACTAAGTCCACCACAGAATTTCCATATTTATGCATGTTCTTGTTTCCTTGTTTCATGAAGTTAGTTTACTTCCATTTTAAAAAGTCGAAGGTATGGGTGGTTGGGAGCTAGTGAATGGAGGAACCACGTGGTCGTTATCTTTGTGACAGGTGTCGCCGACCGATGTCATCATGGCTGACTACCCATAGATTGTTAAAAAGTAAGGTGCTCCCTAGTTCCTTACATGTGATAAGGTTGGCCATTGGGTAGCATGAAGGTTTCTACACAAATATGAGTCCTCAATTTTCATTTCTGCGTTTGTAATTAAGGGTAGGTAGGTAACACATAGCCAAGAGAATCCAACTATAGTTTACTAAATGGGTAAAGTTTCTCAGTAATGGAAAGCATGCATGTCGTTCTTTCGGTACGCTTTAAATTTTCTTCCGTTTTTCTGTAACTATTATAATTTCCTCGAAAGGGGAAA
>NC_051407.1:24449251-24449510 GCF_015228065.2 Penaeus monodon
ACCTACTGGAATTGTGTAAATTTGAAAGAACGAAATTTATAATTAAAATGTATACATTATAATTCTTGATTGTGCCAATCATTGAAGGTGGGTTGGGATGTGGGAAGCCTTTTTTCTTGCAATTTCTTTTTTATAAGTGTTTGTTGCTGCTGGTGATTTATATGGTTAAATTGTGACCGTTTTTCATGTGTGGTTCTAATAAACAGAGGTTGAGGACACTGCAGTTTGTGTCAGAAGCGAAAAGATCAGTCCGAGACAC
>NC_051407.1:24450711-24451004 GCF_015228065.2 Penaeus monodon
TTCAATGTAGCACCAAAGAGAACGCGGCGCCCGAGTGCGAATGCTTCCCCTCAGAGGGCGCAGGAGGCGACGCAGGCGGACTCGCTTTATTGCTTCATGTTGCAAAACCGCCGGGAGGGCATGCTGTCGGGGTCATGGGATGCTGGTGTTGCCAATTGGAAATTAAATAGGCAATAACATCATCGTGTATTGGATTGATCAATGAGTGTGCTGCCTTGCTATATGAAATATTGTATTTAGAAGGATGATCTTGTATTTACTCCAATTCTACTATATCATGTTGAAAGGTAGTT
>NC_051407.1:24454585-24455162 GCF_015228065.2 Penaeus monodon
TGAAGGCGGAGTTGGTCGCCGGGAGCCCAACTCCCCGGTCCTGCGAGGGCGAAACAGCAGTGATAAGAAAACACAACGAGGCGTCCGATGGCGCGCTGCTCAGTCGTCAAACTTTAAAAGATTTGGATCATAAATTAGAGCTAAATGGGGGAAGAACACGTCTGGCCCATCTCCATACGCGGCCATAAATTTAGAGATATTTTGAATAAAGTTTGAATAACAATAGGCCGGCGCTGGGTGTCGCGGAGGATGAGGGCCGATTAGACAGGAACCTGGGAAGGATGCTGCCAGGGCGACATCCCCCGCGAATCAAGGGCTGTCGCCTCCACTCCTGAGGAAAGAGTTTGACGGAATAAATGCCACTGTCCTCCTCCATTTGACTATGGAGAGCAGCCGGAAAGCAGCTGTTTATGTCTCCAGGGCGTCCAATGCAGTTCGCTTTACCCGACAAATGCAGCATGACTCTCGCCGACACTAAATGTATGCAAATTTACAGTAGCGTACCCAACGATATTCAATGCCGTATTTTAATAATGCAGATACAGCGCCTATCACCTATTCATAAGTAAAGGCTACA
>NC_051407.1:24457545-24458744 GCF_015228065.2 Penaeus monodon
ATTTTTACATCAGCATAAGTAAAGCATAAAACACACAGTTTAATAACATATTTCGTTCATATTTTGGGACGTAAATAAAAGCTGGAAAGTTTCGCTCGCCTCTCAAAGGTGCAGATCACAGAATGACCTAATAAAGTATTCTCTTTACGCGCGGCTTGTTCCAATAGCCAGCGTGTATTTGTTTTTGTATCTCCATTCAGGTGCTTGAATGAGGCTGCGATGGTTGCCGAGCGTCGTCAGCCGGCGTTGCTCGAGGAGGAGGCTGGCCCTCCGAACGGCCAGGGCGCCCTTGCTGCTTCGCGTTGAGGCCGTGCGGAGAAAATTTAGCGCTGCACAAAGACATCTTATTGTTTCCAGCATTGGCATCCCTTCTACGGAGAAAGAGCTCTCCCGATATTCTCCCAATGGAACAAAACACTTCATTTTCAGCTCGGAGCTGAATAATAAATCAAAGAACAAAACGAGCTTTCAAGCGTGTGTACCTAAGTATTGTAGCACATCCAAAGTGGAAATGTCTGTGATGATATATTTATGAAAACACCATTTTTATGATGATTGTAGGAATGAATGTTTACTCCTCAAATAAGGTACAAAGCTTTCACTTCTTGCCTCAGAGGAACACCGGGAATAAAACTTTCTTTAATCATGACGCTCACGTTGGGATTTTTTTCTCGGCGAAGGATAAGGCTCGGCAATTAATCTTACTTTGAAAAAAATAGTTTTTATGACATTTTCTTTCAGTATAATTAACGAAGAAAGTCTACTGTCTAAGAGTACTGACTTCTGTTCAACCTTGAATTTTGATAAAAGAGTATACTCCATGCAAATGTGGTGACTTATATTCTGCATAATGGGCTGCACAGTAAATCAATACAATCTAGCTAAGCGTAATGGAATCAGAATCCCGTTATGATATCATCCTGTTTACAACTGATATTCCTTTTGTGGACTGGCTAACCGAGTACACTTTTTCGGTCTCCTTTGTCGGACAGGAGAGCATGCCCAGCTCAAAACACAATGACCTCGAGTCCTCAGCAGAATTAGATGATGCGCACCATACTGAGCAGTGTATGTGTCTATCGCCTTTACCTTTCCAGACTTAGAGGTTCTCCTCTAATCAAGACCGTACTACCTGTATCCCAGATCACAGTCCGTGACGGTCCCTGCAGTGCGCGACTCTCCTGTCACCAAGAGGACAT
>NC_051407.1:24460216-24460515 GCF_015228065.2 Penaeus monodon
TACAGGTGCATACAGAACAGGGTCAAATGCATATATCTTACATAGACTTACATGTACATTCGACAAACTATTCTTCTAATTAGCCTTAAAGTGGCACGACTGACTGATCACGATGACAAGTCATATTCCACCGCTTTATAGCACTGTGTCCAAAAGCATCTGCCTCCAGTCTTCTCTAAACTCGATTAGTCAAAGTATCTGTATTAAACAGACGACGGAGTTGTTTTTTAGTGACAATTAAGGAAATTAAGGAAAAACAAGACTTTTTTTTCTTTATGAATAGGGAATAAATGAGTTAA
>NC_051407.1:24460551-24461005 GCF_015228065.2 Penaeus monodon
CATGCGCTTGTTTAAGTCGCGTTAGTAGGAGATCCCACCAACGGCTTGAAAGCTCAGTTTTGGTTTCCGGACTTTTGAACTTTATAGGATTCTTCTCTTTCAACGTATCGGTGAGTTAAGTCATATATAAAGAAAAATAAAATAGTGAGCTTACTTAGCCTTGAACATATACTGATTCCGGTTCTCGTGCGGAACAAGAGCCGTTTTACCCGTGGTCTATATAAGTATATACTTAAAGAGACGCTTGATTTTACCAGGACTGTCTCCTTTTCACACCAACAGAAAGATGTGTCCGAATCTGTGGTCGATTTTCCTGCGTCTCGTCAGATGTCACAGACTCTTGTTTGTTTGTTTTCCTTGATATTAGAATATGCAACAAGGTATATTGGTTCTCATTGAAACGTAATCAACCAACTTATCTTTGCGTCCAATCTAGACCCTGATATACTCATCT
>NC_051407.1:24461038-24461404 GCF_015228065.2 Penaeus monodon
TATGCTCACTATTTACAAAGACAGGCATTTCGAGCCTATATAAAGCAAGCTACACTGAATCACTGACTGTCATCCGAGCTGCTGCAAACTCCTTCTCATCGCCTGTAAATCTGCCAAGAGATTCTCCTGTCCCAGCCACGGGCCCGGCCAGCCCTGCTCAGCTGCAGTGGCAGCGTTCGTGCGAGGGCGCGGGAGACATCTGTGCACATACTTGCGTCCAATTTCACCTCTGGAAGTCTTTATGGATTTGATGCGAGCGCGAGAGCAGCCCCGTAAAGGCTTCAGTAAACAGACGACAAACCTAGACCATTCCTGCTCATCAAGGCGCCCGAGGCCCCTCCATGCGCTCCGGACAGCTCGCGTCAG
>NC_051407.1:24464305-24465308 GCF_015228065.2 Penaeus monodon
TTTTCCTGTCGCCTGAAATCCACCTGAGTGAAGTCCCCCGCGTCGGCACCAGAGGAGGAGGAAGGAGCCATCTTGGGCGTCGGCACTCATCGGCTGATTATCATTTGATCCGAAATTCGCTCTTCCATAAATCGCTCTCTCCCGCACAAGTGTGCTCTCATTTCTCCGACCTGGAACAGCCGCGCTCAACTCTGGTTACTAATTAAGTCTGGAATGACTGTTGGTCTCAGCCTGTGAGCCGGACATATACTGCGAGATGGCGTGACTGCCTCTTATTCCCGCTCTGAACCACCTGGGTGCAATTCCCATACCATAATTAATATGCAAAACTTACTATAGGGACGCATACTTGATGCAGCATATTTATGAGAGTCGACGGTGCGGAACGTGTACATAAGGGTCGTTTTCACACTTCGAGATTTTCGGTGGATAGGTATGCTTCTCTACTTGTCAGTCTGAATTACATGCATTTCGGTCTGATGCAAGAAAGAGTTTAAAAAGTAAAAATTTCCTCGCTTAAATTATATCTTATTCTATGAATGCATAAGGGTGAAACGGTAAGTACCAATAGTTTGTCTTCCACGCCTTCGCTGAGCAAATCTTCGTGTACGCAACTATGAAACCAGCGGGAAAATTACGAGTTTCTGATTTGGTCTGTTCTTTTCCCAAGCTCCAGATTTGGCGTGTTACATTCCCCTCAAATTGGGTGGTGGCAATTGAGTCATTCCGGGGACGCAGCGCTCGGCACACTTCATCTGTATCGAGATATTTTACCGAGGCTTCGCTATCATATGTTTTTCAGGATTGCTGGACTTGAACAGAGAATAAACGACATAATTTGAGTTGTATTAACTAACCACATATGCTTAAGGATACAATAAGATGAATAAACAGTGAAGCGAGTTTCCTTTCTACAGATCGAAGGCAGAATGAAACGTGTGACACAATTCGGACTGGAATATGAAAACCATTTTCATTGAATAATGCTCATGTTATATAATTC
>NC_051407.1:24473192-24473462 GCF_015228065.2 Penaeus monodon
ATCACACGGATTTCCCTTTAATATTTGTTTTCGTCATTTCTAAGTGTAACCACTTATTGCCCCGGGAACCGGCTTCGTGACTGTTCCTGTCGTGTTTGCTTTCGTTTCCTTGAGGAAGATGAATGTGATTCCTTGGCTGAGTTAAGGGGAGAAGAGCGGGGTTGACGCAGCTCGAAAGGCAATTCTTTTCCTACTGGGAAAGAATGTCTCATCTCTAAGTGACGGAAGCGTTTTGTTCACGGGAGAAATTTTGCGGCTTGTGCTGAGAAA
>NC_051407.1:24473670-24473994 GCF_015228065.2 Penaeus monodon
TTGGGAATCCTCGCCATTAGGAGTTGAGTCCTTAACAAACGCTTCTAGTAAGACAGTAAACACAAAAGACATTCTGCAGATGCGTGTCTAGATAATTTCGCCGGCGTGCTCTGTCAAGTGTGCCGAGGGGGACTTAGCTGGCTTTAAACCACTATTTTCGCCTTATTTGTGTTTGCTTCATGGAATGGAATGTGTAAGGTTTGTTTAAACGAACAGTTCTTAGTTGACAAACTCGGAAAGATAGATATGAAAAACTCTCTTGGAAGCGAAAGAAAACGAACTAAAGGTAATACGGGAAAAAGAGAGACTAGTGGATGAAAAACT
>NC_051407.1:24475690-24476406 GCF_015228065.2 Penaeus monodon
TGTAAAATGTAAAAATAGTTGTTGATCTAAATAGCCATTCAGCCCTGCTTACTGCTGTACATGGGCCGTGGGTCTCATTATGGCGCTTCTAATGCAAATGTTGCTGTACTCTATAATTCACCTCCGAAGGGCTTTCATTCAATCAGGTCCAATAGTAATGCTGACAATAGCAAAATACCAACAAAGAAGATATCGGGGACGCAAATGGCGAAATAAAAAAAAGAATATTAAAATGTTTCGTAACTTTCGATGCGTTTGGAGAAAAAATATGACCTCGGCGAGTTCAAAAGGGAAAAAAATAGGGTTTAATTTCCCGATTATTTCCCTCTGTGGGTTGAGAGGCAGCGCAGGCAACGCGCCAGTTTACATCAGGGCCAAAAAAAGGTATCATTTTCATCTTTTTTTATAGATTTTTTAAAGTTAAGGTCCCCCTGCTTTGTAACTGTTTTGATTTAAACGTCAATATCGCAGGTGAATTTGCAAATTCTAGTCCTTTGAGTCTCATGTTCAACTCATTCCATTTCACTGGCTTTGCGTCCGAATGCGTGGGAAGTGAACTGACTCTCCTGGCGAAGGGGCTGCGCCGTCTGGCGGGAGCGCAGCCCCCGACCCCGCGATGCCAGGATCCTGGGAACAAACATCCTTGGCCGGCACGACGCGCCCTCGGGGGAAGGCCGAGGTTGCACCGGCAGCACCCTGTGTGAAAGGATACCTAT
>NC_051407.1:24479566-24480478 GCF_015228065.2 Penaeus monodon
TAGGAAATCGGAACTGTTATTCGAAGATTCGTTGAAACTCTGAACTTTTTAAGGATTGCACGGCAGGAAACGTGCATTTATTTCGCGAGGAAGAGAAACTCTTATCAGCAAAATGGATATTGAATTTCATTCCTCCTTTCTCTGATTCAGTTCGCCGCCTCCTCTGAATAGTACATCGCGTCCTCAAATCTGCCTCGGCCGGCAATTAACGAGAAAATCGTCGCCTGTACGACGGGAAACTCTCTCGTGGATATCCCAAAATTCCCATCAAGGGCCCTCCGCTCTTTGGAATTCCCATGCCGAGGAAAAGATTACAAGTTATTTCACGTATAATCGACTACGGAGCTTCCCCTAGGTGCTTTGCACTTTATTATTTTTACACATCAAAATGAAAACCTTAATTTTACGATTCACAGTGGCGTAAAATCCCCTCCGCCGCGAAGAAATGATGGCAGACCGAGATGGGAGGACTGGCCGCCATGACGGGCGTAAACCACCATTCAATTCTGATGCGCCAAAGGCACCCTTATCTACTCGGCGCGAAAATTCATTATCGATGAACTGCGGGGTAGATGCTTGAGACGATTGGCCGAGCGTCCTGGTTATATTGTTATAAAACAAGATGGGGTGCACCGCGCGGGCATGTTAAGATATGAGAAGTTGTTTTTGGGAAACGCCAAAATATTCCAAGAAAAACAGAAATGATGACTTAGAAAATTGGGAGTTACGACACCTCGTGCCTACGCTGACGACTCCGAACACCGGTTCGCTGCGCCGCCCGCGGCTGAGTGAGGGGAGAAGGGCGGCGAGGCGGCCTGCCGCGAGCATGGGCGGGAGCCGCGCTCGGGGCGGGAAGGACACTAAGCAGCAGCCGGGGGATACGTAGGATATAAGTGCACATGCAAACATATG
>NC_051407.1:24480583-24480880 GCF_015228065.2 Penaeus monodon
CGTCGTTAGGAGCCTTAAGGTGTTGCAATAGAGGGCCAAGCTACCAGTAGGGAATGTCATCGGTGAATCCTTCATCAGGACACAGCGTCGCGTTAGCATTGAGTCGAGGGCAGTATCAGATGCCACCATTATTATGACAACGTCTTCGTCCATAAAGAGTTAAATAAACGACAGAAGGTTCCTTATAATTTCAAAAATGGACTTTGGGACAGGTTTCTGAGCGTCGGATGACCACTGGTCTTAGTATAAAGAGAAACACAGGTCTGTTTTGAAGGGGATACAAGTGTCCACAGTTTA
>NC_051407.1:24481721-24482313 GCF_015228065.2 Penaeus monodon
TTTCTCTCTCACGTTCCACCTACACGTTCATATAAGAGCACACACACAGGTAGGGAGAGAAAAGTGACGCTCGGAGATTTATGGGATGAAGAAGTGTGACAGCGAGTGCCGTTCGTGTGCCTAGCAGTGCCACCCTCCCGCGGCGTGCGTCAGTGTCTGCGACCAACACCGGTTCTGCCATTGTAAAGGGAAGCGCGAGGCCGAGAGCCGAGGGAAGGCGAGCAGATGCATTATCCGTGAGGGTTGTCAGGAACATGTGTCTTCACATTGGGAACAATTAACACAAGCTAATGAGTCATTCAGGCGTGACTCTGGTAATTACTTGGCTGAGGGACGAAGCTCCTGCGGTGCGCCGTCCTCCCTCCTTAAGCAACATTATTCTGCTGTAGATTTCGCGCTCTTAATCCTCGCCTCCCGCGTTTCTTCACTCGAAAGCGACTTGGTGCGCGAACCTTTGTGAATGCGTTCAGGGAATCCGCTGTTGGCGCTTAATAGTGAAAGGGATTGTGCTTTCATTATTACCCAGAATCATTGTTTTCAGGGTGTTATATCATTTTTATAATGCACACATTAAGGGGAGGGTTAACATATC
>NC_051407.1:24483478-24484564 GCF_015228065.2 Penaeus monodon
GTGTTTTGGTGGATGTAAAGGTCGATGTAAGTGTTTATGTTGAGTAACACTTAACAGAACGAGAAACAGACGGCGGAGGCATGAGTCAGTGCCCAACGAGGACCTTACGTTACGTTTCGCCGTATCAATCAGGATACGCTGAAAGGTCCGCAGATAAGCCGCGAGCCCTATCACCCTTAACATCGTTTTCGAATTAGAGCCAAGCAAAACATACAAACAGAGCAGCGCTGTATAAACAAGGCGCCAACAAGGCAGCCACTCACAGGTCTCTCTTATTGCTTCTAGGGCGGCGTCTGTCAGATGAGAATGGGAAATATTTACTTGGTAATCTTTCACATCTCTTCCATTTGTCATATATTTTTCAGTGCGGAGAAGAAGAATACATGCGGTCTTTTCTTTTCATAGGTCTCTGATGTAAGCGAATGCCCAGTTAGAGAGCAGACAGACCTGTAGAGACAACACTCCTCTCTCATTCGGCGCATCTTTCTGTCTTCTTAAATGGCACTTCTCGTGTACTGGGAGCGAGGACGAGACGAGGGTTCGACTTCACTCGCTTAAGACTATCGAGAAATTTAGTGTATTAGTCGAAATAACTAATATGATATTCATTATTCTCCCCAGAAATCTATCTTCAAAAATATTTCGTCTTTGTTCGCATATTGACACAGGCAGAAAATACGAGATGGGTTGCATTGTCAAGTTGGTTTATTAGTGAGACAGCGAACCACTCGCAGCTATTGTTGGCATTCCTTTGACGTATAAAAACACATTAAATCTCTTTTTAATTGCGTCGGTTAACAATACTTACGTATTTCAGATCCGTTGGTGGGGGTATTTTTCCACATATTCGACAATGAGGAGATTACGCCTGGAGTCTTTGACATATTGCTTATATTTTTGTAATACTTGAGAGCTTTTTTATGATTTTATTTTTTGCTCGAAACACAATGCATATCAATATGCGACGTAGTCTTGAAGTAAAGCAAAGAAAAAATGAAATTAGATACCAACTCAGAAAAATCTGCTAAAAGGAACTATGTGCCATAAAATATGTTTCCCGCGAACAAAGCAAACTCTGTGGAAGAC
>NC_051407.1:24484607-24484748 GCF_015228065.2 Penaeus monodon
CCACCTCCCGTACAGATGAGTTAGGCAATTGTTTCACTAACTGGTGAGCTATTATTTTCTTAATTATCCCTCCGCGAATTTTAAAACGGAAAAAAAATTCCTTTCTTCCAAGAAGACTGCAGCTTCTAAAGACAAGAGGAG
>NC_051407.1:24488141-24488370 GCF_015228065.2 Penaeus monodon
GGCCTACCGACACGTGTTTTCATGAATAAACTCTGGGCATCGGTTCAGCTGCCCCTCCACACTTCCAGCATTATCCCGGGGAAGGAACCGGGCGAGGCCGCGACAGGAGTTCCTCGCTGCATATGTGGGCGGCGAGGGGGTAGCCCTGTGGGAGAAGGCAGGACTGTATGCAAGCTGGAGGCTGGGGTTATGGCGGAGTATTTAAATCTATGTTGATGGTGTAAAAACG
>NC_051407.1:24488470-24488550 GCF_015228065.2 Penaeus monodon
TGTATAAATACTATTGTTTTTTTACATGTTCATTTCAAATAACTGCATTGTCATTGTTTTGATCTTTGCGATTCAAGCCC
>NC_051407.1:24489067-24490176 GCF_015228065.2 Penaeus monodon
AGCTGCATGTACTTGTATTACTATTTACAATTCTATCGGAAAATAATTCATTCCTTCATGGGATACATTTCTGTTAAGGATTATCTTAAACATTTACATTACAAACTGAATCCGAAGTATGCAAATGATAATGCTGCATAGCTTACGATTTTCCCTAACCACTTAACAGCATCATTGCCTGCAACAACGGCAAGCTGATGACGCTGGTAATGGCTGGCAAGAGTCATGGCAAAATCGGTCAAACGCAGCCTGACGCGGCGGGGCAGCGTAGGCCTACCGCTCTCCCTTGGGCCCTTCCTTCCTCCCGCGACGTTCCCTCCAGTCGCTCCTATCGGCCCATCTCGCACTCCGCTTCACATCAGACGTAGAATGACCTCGGCTCCATCAACGTAACTCATTTCGCGGGTTAATATTCATCACGGCGCAGAGGCCGCAGCCCGCCATCAACAGCGGCACTAAAACCACTAGGCTAGCGGCTCTCCTAACTACAATATGCTTCGAGTAATGCATGCCGCAAGGACAGTTATAATCTTTTATGAAAGCAAAACAATACGCGTGAGTGATAAGACAAAAATAAAGAAAGATTTATGAATTCTAAATAAGGTTTGTAGGGGCAGCCAAGGGACCCAGCGAACCTCATTCTGACCTGCGTATTAAATTTATAGTCGGTGGTGACTCCCTTCGCATTGCAGATGAGCAGCTGATTACTGTATACGTTCGCTTAACCGATAAATTCGATTAACCAGATGTATGAGTGTTTAGATGCGACTAGATTTTTAAAGTGGTAGACAGCTTTTCCTTCCATTTACTTGGAGGAACAGAGGGAGAGTGGAATTGACGAGTTTGACAGTCGCACTCGGATGCTAAAACATAAGACGATTTGTATTCCGAAACTCAAGTTCCTTTCCCTTGAACTGAGAGTCAATATGAATATCTTTATAATCATATTGTGACATCATTAGTATGAGATATCAGCTATATAAATTTGCAATCCACAGAAAACGGGAAACTCAGAAAAAAAACTAATGTAGAAGGCTAATCTAGGAAGAACCTATCACCATAGTGACATTATACACAGAAATATGTTTAAGAACAAACGCACGTACGCG
>NC_051407.1:24490311-24490800 GCF_015228065.2 Penaeus monodon
AATATATTGGCATCTTCAGCTTATAACAACGATGTATGGAATTACATATAACGTATAATAGATTTTAAGAACCACTGAGTAATGGTCACCAACAAAAAGTGTACAGGGCATCGTGGAAACCCTGAAAGAAATGGAGGTCTCTGGCAACCCTCTGCTGCCCGAGGGCTCGAATCGTTTAAACTTTAGGTCTTCCTTCCTCGCTACAAAACTATAATTATTGTGTTAGTACCGGGACCTGGAGGGCCGCCCATATCCAGCTGGAATTTAGACGCTCATTTCTACACATTCTGACCGACAAACATGAAATATTTCGTCTGTATATCATTCATTAGAATCCCGGGCGTTTAACTATACTTTTGATGTCTGAATCTTTCCCTTAAATGGACGAAAAACGTGATGTTAATAAGTATTGTGTAGCGAATATCGGCAATAACATAAAACGAATCGAGTCGCTTAGGTAGCAAAGCGAACAGAGAAATGCATATATAC
>NC_051407.1:24490943-24491121 GCF_015228065.2 Penaeus monodon
CCAGATCAGTTTGTGATTGCATGGGCAGATTTAT
The DNA here is from genome assembly GCF_015228065.2 of Penaeus monodon. Lineage (NCBI taxonomy): Eukaryota > Metazoa > Arthropoda > Malacostraca > Decapoda > Penaeidae > Penaeus > Penaeus monodon. Next base: position 24,490,978 of record NC_051407.1, read on the forward strand.
GGGTATTCTGATGCGTGTCTGTTTACACATCATACTCTGACTTCTTTTCACCTCAGTTTCTTAAGAGTTGTATCATTACGTTATTTATCTAATCTCTTAGTCATTCATCGCCACTTTCTGAGAGGAAATACTACTTGAAAAATC
>NC_051407.1:24491343-24491653 GCF_015228065.2 Penaeus monodon
CCATTCTCTTTCATAATCCTACCCCTCGCTCTCTCGTCAATTCTGGTTGCACACTTTTCCCAAAAATAAGCAAATCACCCTTTTTGATTTTCGATTTATCTTCAGGAGGGTTTTGCGTTTCTTAAACGCTTTGTGACTTTCCAGTTCTCTCCAGTGACAGAGCAACAATACTTTACAAAGGCCTCCACCACACGCTGGCCGCCTGCAGGAACCTCCCGAGGTCGCCTGTGTAGGTCGACTTGCCAACCTGTCGCTGGCAGCCACGCGTCTGCTTAAGGGTTATTTGCGTGGGTAGGGACACGGAACCTTG
>NC_051407.1:24491814-24493278 GCF_015228065.2 Penaeus monodon
ACTCTGAGAATTGTGATCAGGAAAGTTTTTTCATATCCTATGCCACTGTCAAAATTGAGGCGATGGAATGATAAGCATAGGGATGTAGTCGGCAATATAAAAAGGTATCTAGTGCAAGCTACAGCAGGAGACGGTGGGCGGTGTAACTAAGCTGTAGACTGAGAGATGCTGGGCCTTTGGGCGTCTTCTTGGGGAACGGTTGAAATGTTTGGCTAATGATATAAACAAAACTAAATGAGACTGCTTATATTCCCAGGTGAATCTGCCTCGAGCCCTTGTTCTGTCTATTGGTGCTTCTACCACCGATAGTTTGCATATCTACAGTTTCATCTTTTGTTTTGTGAAATGAGGTCCTGGATTTTACTTTATTTATTAAACAGAGGTGGGTAAAGTTATAAGAGGTGAACTTTGCTCCTGAAAATCTTGGTGTGTTGAGTAGGTCATATGATTTAAAAACGTCTGTACATACTGTTACCCACTGAGTAATGCACGAGACCACTGCCATTTCAATAGCATTTATTGCCACTGGTAGCAATGGAAAATGTATGAAGACAGGCCCCTTTTCATCAGCTACGAGGATTCAACTTTGTGGGTTGTGTTAGAATTCTCATAGGCAAAATATATAGTTGAAGGCTGCACTATTTGTAAATAGATCATATAAAATGTTTCAGCTAAGAATTCTGTTTCGTTGTCTGCATCTTCACTAGGGTGTCCATGAGCTGGAGTCAGGTTTTCTAGCAGCCAGCAAGAAGAACTGGCAGGTGACAGACCTTGTTATATTGAGGGATGGGGATGATAAAATCTCTCCAAGAAGTGGCTGTTGTGCCCTTTTCAGTATATTTATACATACAGTATATATACACACACACAGACACATAGCCTATCTGAGAACGAACCTCAACAAGCGAAACGGGACGAGAGGATTTTGCTAGCCTATGTGTGACTCTATGTACCGTAAATAATCACCGATGTACGTATCAGTGCACGCATGTACGTAGCTGATAGTTCAACAATGTAATCTCTGTTACACTCTTTTCTCTTTGTTGTATCTACTCACGTAATATACTGTTTCAGATTAGCCTTACTCCGTTACCCAGAAGATGAAGGTTATGCTGGAGGACCCTTCGAGGGGGACAGGCCTTGGGAGGGAGATGAACCGAAGACGCAGCGCTTGTGTGTCAGTAGGTCTCCGCCCCCCCCCATCCTTTTATCGATTTTTTTTTTCAAACACTCAACTTATTTCAGAACCTTGTTACAGTGACTGATTCTAAGCACACCAAAGAGAGAGAGGATTTGCCTCTCTCCTCCCTCGTGGCTGCACAAAGGAACGAGACGAAGAAAGGTTTCATTGTCCGAGGGGACGAGCAGAGCAGTATCCGATCGCTTATTCCTCTCTAACAAATTTCACTTTCTTGTCTTCGCATTTGATTGTTTTCTATATTCATTGATTATTCATGACTCAGG
>NC_051407.1:24493742-24494725 GCF_015228065.2 Penaeus monodon
CCGCCCGCCAGGTAGGGACACGGCCGACAAATAGTAAACTGTCAAGCGGAGCCGACATTCATCTTGGGGTTTGTGCAGTCATTTCGCAGGTAATCATACGTTTCTCAGACTTTTTATATTCACACTAATTCTAGGGTTCTGGACCGCGCATTCCACAGAGCCCTTATTAGATTTAACTGGGGGAGGGGAAGGCGGCGGGCGCTGCCTGTTTCCTTGTATTTCCAGCACGACACATGGGTCTGACACATTTATTTTCGCCTGGAAGGCTTGGCAGAACGGGGGGAGTGTGTCTCTGGATGTCTTCCTTATCGACAAGTGTGAGAATAAGTGCTTAGTTGTTATAATGGGGCCATTCGTCTCTGTCTGCATAGACGACTGTCTTGCGCGAGGACCATTTTGCGAGTCGGGCAGAGGGAGGAACCCGAGACAAAATGATATGACACGTCTTCCAGGCACTTTGTTTCGGATTTCAAAGATCTACGTAACAAACTGGCTCTTGTTTTCGTCTCTCTGATCACCCTCGGTAAAGATGCTTCGTTGTGGGACGAGGAAAGATTCTGGAACGTAGACTTTCTCACAACGCTGAGCGATTTATTAGACCTGAAGATTAATAGGATTTTTTTTTTTCAAATCCAAGAACTCCGATATTATCTCACACGAAGAGCATAAGAATTACCGAATTTCCATGATGACTTGGAGAGAATTAATGAAAAACGCCAGCAGAATCGGGATGTTCCTTGCGGTCATCAGTAGCGGTAAAACGGTCAGTGAAATGAGGCAGAGGATGAGTGACAGCCTTTTTGCGTGTGGCGGTTGCGGTCACAAAACGCTCTGTCATTACCACGCCCTCGACAGTCACTGAAACAATCGTCACTGCGAAATTACTGTGATTGTTCAATTACAGAGCCAGCACGAGGAGCCCGAAGCAGCCGCTAAGTGTCTACGGCGAGAACCCCTTTGCAGGAGAGGCCTTTCGCTCCGCC
>NC_051407.1:24494766-24495111 GCF_015228065.2 Penaeus monodon
TCCGGGGAAGGCCATCCTCAAGCACCGACGTATGTCGTCATATCTTCTTACGAAAGTTCAATTACAAATACTATAGTAATTTGAAATTACTTATTTCCCTTTTTTCCTTTTTGATAACATACATAGTATAGAAATTATGATCACTAAAAATATTTTGGACCATCGTCAAGCGCGAGGGCCGACGACGGGACGATTGGACGATGTAAGTGACACAGTTTTCAAAACCGCGTGTGCGAAGTAGGGATCAGTGAATAGAAAAATTGTTAAGCCCACGTATTATTATAATCGTGGCCAAGGAATATTGGTTTCGAAAAAAATGAAATCATGACATTAAATAAAGATGGT
>NC_051407.1:24495631-24496149 GCF_015228065.2 Penaeus monodon
ATGACAAGATATAAATTGATAAACAGGAGAAAATGTATCAACAGAAAGCGATGGTGAGACAAAGCGAATCATTAGCAAATGTATGATGTCGTTCGCTAAAAAGAGCGTTAATAGTCGCCTGGCATGCTAACTCGCGGCCGCCCTCTCTCGGCCCTCACATGCGCCGCCCGTAAGTCACACGCATAATGAAATCGGCTGACGGCACTCTGGGACTGACAGAGTACCTGTTCCCGACAACGGCTCACAAAAGGTGTGGCTGCTAATGTCCAGTCTCAGTTCCAGCTAACATTACGGATGGATAATAACTGTAATCGAACCAACACCTGGTCATTGACCAGTTAGAGAAACGATGAGACACTATAATCTGTTTCTACAACTGACTACCTGCCGCTCGGCGCTCGCCGCGGGACACGAATTATCATTTCCAGTGGATGGAGGGCCTCCCTTCCGTCTGCCAGCGCCGGGCTGCTGCTCGGGCTCAGCCTCACTCTATTCAATCAAGTGTAACATTTTCATGA
>NC_051407.1:24496348-24497774 GCF_015228065.2 Penaeus monodon
TGTGTAAGTACGTTTGGCAGAATATATAAAGTAGAAGATATCTGCATAAATATTATACATTGATTTTAATAATTATACCTCTAATATACTTTCTTCACAACCTTTAGAATCAAACACATCTGCCAGAGATGTCGTAAACAAAATTTGTGATATTTACTAATAAATTTTGCTGCTCTGTGATTAGAGATTGCCAATTACGTTATTATCCTTTTCATTTTCCCGCCAGTGCTACCGGGTTAGCGATTTCGCGCGTGGCATCTCCATACGATAGTATTTTATATGCTACTTTTAATGGCATTTGAAAGATGTAATGTAGATGGTACTATCTATACATGCAAAGCGAAAACATTAATGTTATTTTTGTTATTCAGAAGAGTCATCAGTTGACCCCGAAGCGCAGATTTGATTGGCGGAATGGGGACATTTGGCGAAGAAAAGGCATAGCTAATTTCGACCTTTTTCACGCCATTCGCTAAACCAAAAAATGTGCCCCATCGACAAAGTCGTCCAGATGATAATTGCTCTCTCCTAGAGTCAATTTTATCTTTTCTTTCTTTTTTTTTAGACAGATTAATAGACGCAGTTGTGAAAAAATTATTTGACGTGTAAGTTTTATGGCTCGTGCTTCGCCTCCATTATGACGCCCTTTCGCTGTCAGACACCGGGAGCAATGTCTTTCGATTTGGGAGCAAAGTCTTTCTATTTGGCTTGAGATATTTTCGACTATTGACCCCTCATATGCAGAATAATTATGCACACACATGTATGTGAGTTTTTATTCATATGTGTACATACATACATTTCGCCACAGGTTGGCGAAATTAATTTTTTGTTTGAAATAAAAGCCATCAGACATTTAAAACACAGGCAACGCGCGGGAGAAACCCCATTTTGAGAAAGAAATGGGCCTTTCTTCTCTCGACCATAAGGAACAACGCAAGGCGGGTGGGATTCTCCGATGGCGTTTCTAGCAATAGAAGAAGAGAGAGGAAGTGCAGCCAAAATGTCAGTACATTTTATCTCTGTTTATACAAGTACCATTTGTAAATGATGCTAAAGAGAAATCTCCAACTTTTTTACGCAAAATAGATCTGATTTTACACTTATTTTGGCGAAACTCTGCCTAGTCAAGAGAGAAAATGAAAAATCGGAGCTTCGAATCAATCTAAACACTGCGTCTCAGGTTCGTCTAATTCTCAATAGTTGCGGATGCGGATGCCAGTGTTTGTCTTCACAATTTGCGATGCAGATGCGGGAATTTTTGGCCACCGATAACTGAAATTCTAAGATGTTAAGGGAGGAGTAAAAATATATTGATACATGAAGGAGACACATGGATATAATAATCAAATTATACTACATGGTCCGTTACTGTGTATAATTCCACTTTTTATCCAGTTGCTCATTATTTCCACCCCCCCCCCCA
>NC_051407.1:24497795-24498523 GCF_015228065.2 Penaeus monodon
TATAAATGGTGTGGCTAATTGGCGGACGCATATTTAAAAATCCACCTCTAACTGACAAATTAACCCAAGATTACGTGCACAAAAGGAAATGCTAAGGGCCAGGCCATAATAATAGTGGGGGGGGGGGGCACAAACGCCACCGAACGCCCAATCTAAGGCACTGTCGCTACTGCCCAGCGTCTTCACTGCAAAGGCCCTCGAAGGTGGGGGTGTTATTTCAGCCAATCAGCACACAGAACCAGCGTTCCCCATTGGACCTTTGGTTCCTGTGCTTTTGTCTTCAGTTATCAAACATTCCTATGGAAGGTTCATAGAGTTGCTTTGGATAAACTGCTTTGTATGAACTTTGTGATTCTATATAATCGAATCACAGGGGAATAAAGTACTTTTGAGACCTCATATCAGTATGAAATATACAAAAGCAGAAATCTGAAAAACAGGGACTTCTTGATATTTCATATGTTGTTGTCCAGAATCAACAATGACCTCAATTTGTTTTACAAACGAAAACAGACGATAGCCTAAGCATGAATGGATGACTATACAATAGTATTTCGTGAGAAACCTCCCTCTTAAAGTTTTAAAGGAAAACCTATCCAGCAGTACCTTTGTCAGGTGTCAGATGTCACTTTTTTTAATAAATGATATTGCACATTATACAGCCATTGGACGTCTGATCCAATTGCTTTGTCATATGTCCTTAGTAATGTTAGGCTTGCATACCCCAC
>NC_051407.1:24498541-24499031 GCF_015228065.2 Penaeus monodon
TCAAGGCCAGAAGTTAATCAAAATGCTCGTGGGTAGTGATGCACATCTCTTCATAAAAAAAAATTGCCTTGAAGCAAAGTACCCAAATGCCATTTCCTGCTAAAATTCTTGGACAATCATTTATTTGGGTAAATATCCTAATTAGCTCCTAGAATGCCCATGTTGCTATCCGTTCAGTAGAGAGAGAAAAAAAATCGGGGTTAGGAGTGAAAAAAACACGCTTTCCTCGGTCATGACGCCAAACCCGTCCCTTTCAACGCATACTTCACACTGCTATGTTGGTCTTTCCCCGCCGTTTCTCAAACTGGGCCTTGTAGAATGTGTCAGCAATGGTTCCAATAAATGATATGCAGATCTCGGGCCAAACAATTTAGGCCTAAAATGCTCACATCTTTTCAAGCGTAAATACTGCAAGGAAGCATATAGACTACACACACATGCAGGCAAATTCTGTACAAAGCATCTATATCAGTCACTGTTCCCTATATGG
>NC_051407.1:24499103-24500750 GCF_015228065.2 Penaeus monodon
CATTTACAAGGGCGTATTTGCATCAACGTGTTTCGATATTATTTTAACTGCATCTTCCTGGGCGACCTGTGCTATAGGCGGCGAATAGAGAAATGCAAACAAAGAACAACACTGGGCATCCACTCTTGTTGCGTAGTTGCCCACGGGTCGCAACTGGACCCTTGGACACCTGCTCTCTTGAAGCTTCAGGCGAGCTGTTTGCTGACACGAAAGATTCACAGACGAACTAAAGGACTGACCTCCGTGCCGCTCCTTACCCGAAGTGCACTATATCGAGGTCCAGGCAGGCTTCCCTGAGTGACAGCTTGAGTGACAGAACTCCGGTCGGACCAAATGACGGGGTATAATTTAAATAAATGTATTTAAATTGAGAAACAGAAGTATAATTATTCTTTGCCATCAAAGGCATGTCATCATGTCCGATTCCTGTCCTCCAGCTCCCAAACTTTGCTACAAAAAAGAAACTTTATTAGTTGTTGTAATTTAGGGCATAAATCTAGACGTCAGACTCTGATGATTTATTTTATTTAGAGTAAAACAAAATTACAACATAAAGAAAATAGAATAACACTTTTTCCGATTATACTGTTCATTACATTACATTATTGATAATAAAAGTGATAATCTGAGAACTATTGACTGTTTTCTGAAGACAGTAATTAACCTTTAATAAAAGCACCAATAATGGCAGCCAACCTGTTCCAAGGGCAAAACTCAAATTAGAGGTTTTTGAGTCTGTCGTTCTTGCTATATAATTATAGTTTTTGCTATTTTTTAGTATGATAACTTCAGGTATTGGCTTTGCAATTATCAGGACTATTGTATCATTCTCGGAAACGGCGCCCAGAAACTAGCACTCACTGTATAATTCCTAAGGTGGCGGTCCCATGGCCTTTGTTCCCCGAGAGAGAGAGGAAGATATCCAGATTAACAGATCGGGAGGTTTATACTCAAGGAATTACAGTTAAAAGCTGTCTCCTGCGGTTTACCCAATATGGAGTTGGTACATTTTGGTATAACCTGACGTGTACTTAACATGTGTTAATCAATTTTATAATCCTTTCTAAAATGCGGAGAACATCTTATTGATCAAACAGATGATTAATCAGTTTCTAACAAGATAAAAAGTTTTGCATTCTACTTGAAAATCCGCTAGCACTGACAACACAATTAGTCGCGAGGTTTGCCTAAGAACAGATGTTTTTGAAGGTGTGCTCCAGTATCCCAGAGTTCGATATAGATTCTCGGGGGATCCGTGACAAAGAATATAAGAACAATTTCGTTCGCTGCATCCCAGTCAGTGAACAAAGTCGAATATGATCTGAGGTCTTGCACTCAGGCGGGATTGAAAGAATTGAAAGAACAAAAACAGAAATATAAGGCTGTAGTGTACTTAAGTTGTTGAAAAATCAAACTTTATGTTTGTTATTGAAAGAACAAATTTTATATTTATTACAGAGAAAAAAAAAACAAAAAAAGTTTTTTTTTTCAAGGAGTTAAAATTAAAAGTGGCTAAAACAGGAATGGACATCAATCTAACTTGGAGAAAAAAACATTAATCTTACTGCTGTCTTTGTCTTCTGTAACTGATACCCTCCGTCCTCACCCTGCGCCCCTGAGTACATGTGATAACAACGAAGTCTCCCC
>NC_051407.1:24500780-24500970 GCF_015228065.2 Penaeus monodon
GGGCTTAAATTTCTACGGTATTTTTCTCAGAGGACCTGCTTTGCAGAAGGATCTCACGTGGGAAATATAAGGTGATATTAGTCCATAAAAAATGTCAATTGTAAAATATTATGGGAATTGGGGAATTACAGTATCAAGGTAGTCGATTTATCAAAAGTTGATAAATGTATAAACAATAGTCAGTTAAACA
>NC_051407.1:24505460-24506020 GCF_015228065.2 Penaeus monodon
AAATATGTTGATCATACATGCACTTGCTCGCGTAAACGTGATGAACTCGAGTGGACGTTTGCGTCTGACCAGAATGCCAGTGGAGAGTGGCGCTAAGCACCTATTAATACATAGGGTGGGGGTGGGGCGACCCTGACGACGGGTCCCGTGCACTGCCAGCCAGCACTTCTCGCTGATTGCTTGATTTACTTAATGGAAATCCAGACATGTTGAAATAAGTCAGCCTGCATTATTGGTCTGTTGCTTGAACAGATTATAGGCGATTGCGACAGGCCGTAACCAATTAGAAGGGATTATGGATAACTCAATAATCTCACGAGACGAGCCATCTGCAGCTGTCGCACGCTCGCTGTGCGGTGGATGCACGAGGCTCAGTCGCTGACTTAGAAGTCGATCCCATTGACTTGCTGAGATGAAGACTGATAAGGAGAGTAGACACAAAAATGAAAATGAATACAGGGCCATGGACGTATCAGTTTGGAAACATGATAATAGCAAAGAGAAAAATAAGCACAGTTGTTTATCAGTTGATTTGTTAAAATTTAAACTAAGAGTAGTAG
>NC_051407.1:24506644-24508535 GCF_015228065.2 Penaeus monodon
AGGAAGACGGCGTTAAGCCAGCGACTCCGCCGACAGCGCAGCTCTTCCTGCGAAATATCCCTACTGCAGCCTGACCAGACTAGCCTGTGATGAGCTCGTTTATTTTTAGTCTCGTAATGCTGATGGGACTCGCAGTTCGTACGCGTTGCGGCGAGGCCCTCCCGTGCTCTCCCTCTCTCTTAATTTCCCCTTATTTTCTTCTTTTCCACCTGTCCTCTTAGTTTTAATAATGCACCTTCCATTTACGGAGATTAAAACAGCCAGGGCTTGTATCTGCAGCATCAATCAATATGAAGCGACGTTTTTATGGGGTCTGTGCAAGGAAGGTATATCGTCTTGGCCGCCGCATTCCTTTATCATTTTCTTAATATCGCCTCCATGGTCCAGGCACAACTTCATCATTGTCTAATTATTACGTGGCTCAGAAATCGTGGCTGAACCCAAACATTCAGACGAATTTAACCTGTCAAAGGCGGTCGGGACATTGCCAATTATTCTGATTTATTCATAGTGCCGCAGAGTCAGCGCCATGTTGTAATTGTTCTTCTTACATTATATACCAAGAGTTGCTCGGCTCCACAATCCCCTTCAAACACATGTACTTACCTTATATCTAACAGCACTAAGCCTATAATGCATATGCATGTTTCTTTTCGGCCAAATCCCTAATCATTGCTAAAGAAAAGCTTGTACTCAAACAGCACGGGGTCAGGTCTTCAAACAAAAGTTACAGAAACTGGAATTTCCTCAAGGCTGGCTGTGTCTCAAGAGAATAAAGAGAAGATGATTTCGTCTGAACTGTGCCGCGACCCTGAGATTTGGCGACTGGAAGGCCACTCCTCCCCAGCCATTGCGTTGGTCACTGTCCTCTGAACTTCGGTCTGGGTCGTCCAGCCTAATCGCTGCTCAAAACCTGGGAACGCCTTGGCAAAATGACCTTGATTTGTATTTTCTTCCACTAACCTGGATTCATTGTTTGGTCTTTTTGCAGCTGCGATTAGTAAATGGCGGAAGGATCGCTACGATGAAGGACATGAGTCGAGAGAGCAGGACTAATACGCAACTTTATAAGCTCTTATGATTTAACCCTTTTCGCGCTCACTCGTTGGTATTTAGTGTAATCCCGGCATCGTGTTTCGCAAAGATATAAATTTTCCACTCAGTCACCGCAATCAGAATCCTGTCACCTGGCAATCTGTATCTCGAATCCTCGTCTCAGAACCTTGCACCTAATCCTCACCCACTCCACGGGCCATCTCAGCATCCCACTTCAGATATCGTTCTATATCCTTCAAATTTGCAAATTTGCCGATAACAGAAAGGGCAAATTATCTCCCTCCAGGGCCGGCCTCCCCCTCCGCCTCAATAACTTGGTCCCCTAATGTTCCCCTTCCCATGACCCCCTTCTCTTAGCTGTTGCCCCATGATCCTACCCCATGATTCTCCGGTCATTATCGTAAAGCAGTCCCATGATAAAGGTAATTAGGCTATTGGCCACTACATAACTAAGCGGACGTTTCGATGCAATTACAATCTTGACGTTAATTATTGGCATTCATCAAAATATCCAGTTGAAAGGCATTAATCTTCCCGCTACGTATGATTTTGGTCGGACAATTGGCCGGGCTTTGATTTGATCCATATCATTTGTGCGCTGATCAGAGAGGCACGTGTGAAATATGTGACAGCTATACATCTCCGCCTAGATGTAAGGCTGGCCGGGCCCAGTGCACAACTGGGGACGGCGCTCTGTTGCAGCAGGGCCGAGGGAGCACGGGTTGCAAGGGAGGGCTTCACGATCCTTTGGCGGGAAAGAAAACATTTAATTCGCGCGCGCCTCTCAAATCACTCTCGTTTCCCGCCGCCGTGACCCTGCGACCGAACGTTCATC
>NC_051407.1:24508682-24508891 GCF_015228065.2 Penaeus monodon
CATTTTTTTGCGTAACACCGCAAATGTCCGTACTTTTAATCTGATACATCCCTAGGTGCTGTATGAAGAAAGACGTAGGTAATATTTAGAAATTTCCAAAGTAACAACAGTGGCTGGAGATTGAAAGTAGATGAGCAAAAATGATAATGATAGCAAATATAGAAGTTAGATAACGGCGGTTAACACACACACAAAAAAAAGAAAAAAAT
>NC_051407.1:24511356-24511923 GCF_015228065.2 Penaeus monodon
ATGCTAGACTTATAACACCATTGGAGCCAACACCTTGTTCTCACTGTCTTTTATAACATCCTCGTTCCTACTCTTCATGAAATATTTTCGTGACATACCTGTGTTTCTTCTCCTCAAGCGAGCTGGCCGGGACCCATCCTCGGTCGCAATGTCGCGGGGTTTTGGTTCCCTGGAGGCGGAGGAGAGCTTGCAAGACGCAGGTTGATGTCCTAATGCTGACGGATGTGGCGAGAGCGTGAAATACGTGACAGGCGGCCCTCCCCCACGTGCAAAAGAGGCCTCGGGTTCGCATTTACTGCACCAACACCAAATTATACTCTTATGATAATCTTTACTCTCTCAATTTTAATGCGGAATTAACTTAAATGACAATCATTATTCAGGGAGGTTTATTGCAAGATGAGAAGATCGGACGATTACATTGATGAATATAGATTCTTTACTCATCTATTTATTGTTGTTGTTGGGAAAGACTATGCAGTGAATATTACAGAATGCGGCAAGTGTATTATGAATCACTTGAGAAATATGTCACTATTGTATTCCACCCAATAATAATACGATATC
>NC_051407.1:24515403-24515646 GCF_015228065.2 Penaeus monodon
GCTTTCGACGCGGCCAGACAAGCGCGGACATCCCAGCGCTGTTGCATTATGGATCTTCACATTAGTTTCCTGTTTGTTTGCTTTTGGTTCTCGTATTTTGTTGACTCTGAAAACTACATTATTAGATACACATCTTCACGCCTAATCAGTAATGTTCAACACTGATTTATATGAATGTTATGTAAATCGAGTTGCGTGTAGTGGCTTCGTTAATCTATCATTTAGCATTCTCAACACTAATTG
>NC_051407.1:24517472-24517541 GCF_015228065.2 Penaeus monodon
TGTATATTCCCAGCCTCCAACCAAAATCTGTGAGTGATCTCTTGAAGCACCGCGACCGAAGCCTACGCC
>NC_051407.1:24517573-24517708 GCF_015228065.2 Penaeus monodon
GAGGCACAAAGACTAGACCTATAATTGAGGGAAATGAATGCCACGCCCCCAGACCTTCTCGTTCCCCTAATTTATACAGGAATGCATAACGCTGACTTCAGTGTGAATGTGCCTGCGTGTGGCCTCCAGAGGGCT
>NC_051407.1:24524195-24524418 GCF_015228065.2 Penaeus monodon
GCTCACTCCCAGATCTTCTTTAAATTCGCTCCTCCCTCCCAGGGTAAAGCCTCCATCTCCCTCTTCCCCTTCTCCCTTCTTAACCCCCCCCCCCTTTACTCCCCTACCTTCACTCCTTGCCCAATCCCTCCTCCTCTTTAAATTCTCTCCGTTTCCCCTCTTTTGCGCCCGCCCCATCTCCCTTTCCTTTTACATACTCCCTTCCCCTCCCTTTCTCCTACTC
>NC_051407.1:24524492-24524932 GCF_015228065.2 Penaeus monodon
AGGTAGAGAGAAAGTTGTTAAAATACCTCTACAAAGAAGGAAAGGAGCGAGCGTCCCCACACATAACGCGTGTTGTGCGCACTCCTTCAAAACGGCGCTGTCCTTGCCTTTGGTCAGAAGGTGACCTATGTAAGCACGCTCTTAAAGAATGCTTTGAAATCATTTAAACTGCCATGTCTCTAGCATTAAGAAGAATAGGTCTATTTATAACCTACATCGTTGAGCTCGAAGGTTTTTAACTATGGCATTTTCATAATTTCATGGCAGGGAGGTGTGGTTTCGGGATGTGTGCAGAACACAGTGAACTATTTTTCTTAAGCAAGTATAGACTGAATACCGAATCTATGTATGTCTGTGTGCATATGAAGGGTTATGTATGCATTTAGAACTTGATGAATATGTATGTCTGGCTTGAAGGGTATGAGAGAGAAGATGCGTGA
>NC_051407.1:24524994-24526517 GCF_015228065.2 Penaeus monodon
CGAGTGCTCGCATGTGTGGATCTGTTCATGCTTCAGACTGCACGCCTGTGTTTGCAAGTGCATGTATGTCTCCGTTATGCTTGTCCATGTAGGGATAAACGCCTTTGTAGAATTAAATTTGGAGCATTTCTCTGAGTCGGTGTGACTGCGCGGGCGTGGAGACCCTCGTCCGTCGCAGAACCTCATTAGGCTGGACAATAAGGCTGTATGATTAGAAGATCCCTTATCTGATTTCTGGCGCTGCGGTTCCGTGAGGAGGCGGAGGTTCTTGGAACGCCTGTTAGATCCATTATCGGGAATCCGCCTTTTATTAGAAGACATATTTCACCCAAAGCAAATTCGTGATTTTCATCGCTCAGGAGTATCACGGAGACCAGAGATCTGCCACAAGTTTAAGAGAGTTTCAGTCGACCACACGGGACCTACGAGGCTAAAGGCGAAAAGATTTTGCGTAAAATTTCCGTCCATCAAATTGGCCGACACGTGAAGGTTCGGCTTTTGTGTATCACCAGCGAACGCAGTCGGCCACGAGGAACGATCCGATCCGTTGGACACCCGTCTGAAACTCTTCCGTTTTCAGCATATGGTTTCTTCTTATCACTTTATTCTTTCCTGCAAGATTACTTTATCACTGGTCCACCATCCGGTAAAGATCAATATACTGTCAGCGAAACGAATGAGGGGCCAATACGCAAGTGTCACGTAAAAATGAAGTTCATTTTTCGTAGCACCGAAGGCCACTGGAAGAATGTAAACAATAATGTTTCTAACATATGAATTCTGTATCTAGTACCATCATTAATGCATAGCTTTGATCCTTATTGTTTGTATAATTAAGGGTCAAAATTCCTCCACCCCGCTTATAATTAATTTGCCTTTATTTTCTTGACTGAAGATGTTTAGAGATGAAAGACGCCGCCTGTATTTCGATAGGTGGATCATAATTAATCGGGATGCTGGCCGGGCGGAGGAGGGAGGAAGGGACGAGCGGAGACTAAGGACGACGCGCCATCACGTCACTCTCCCGCAAAATACCCTGGATGGGGAGAATTTTTCATCCCGGCAGATCGTGGCTTTCACACTGACGATAATACATAAAAGAATGTCCCAACTGCACAGTCGAGCAACCGGATCAACAGCGGAACATCAGAGCAATCCGCGCCCCACCTTTCACGAGCGAGCTTTGAGAAAACGCGCGAAAGCCAGTGAAAACAGTTGCAGCCAGGAAGTACACCGGCCAAGACTTGGACGCGGTAAGCGGTGCCGAGGCCAGGGGGAATCAGTTCTGGTATTTGATTATTACAACTAATATCATATCAAACGGCTCACTTACGGAGAAGAAGGACACGCGCAAGATTTGATATTCGAAACCAGACAATTACTTCTCGTGGGGGATCGCCTGAGCTGAACTGGCTGCAAAATGGCACTTGATTTGGGAGCACAGCTTTAGATGCTCCTCCGTCGCGAGATTTATGATTTGCTAAAATGCGAGGCGCTTTTGGGTAAGAGGAGCTCCGTACGCA
>NC_051407.1:24526608-24526676 GCF_015228065.2 Penaeus monodon
TTAAATCCTCAGCCAGTGATCAAGACCATGATTGTAGGAAAACTGACATACATACCTGCATATACGCA
>NC_051407.1:24527295-24527703 GCF_015228065.2 Penaeus monodon
CATGCCAATCGCCTCAGTCGGCATCGATCTGCCATTTGTTGATCTTGGCAGTATTATTTTTTTCCCAAAATCAGGCTCGGTGTTGGTTCTTCGGATGATTATTGTACTATTTTTATCTTTATTCTTAATTTTAGCTAATTAACTGAAAAAAACGAAAGTATTAGTTAAAGACAGCCTTATATCTTGCACAATGTAGTGAAAGCTGCGTACGGACTTGAGTGAACGCTGAACACAACAAAAGGGTCGCGGGTTGCAAGCATGGAAACAGATAACAGGAAGCTAGTTACTGCTTGCTCGAATCATAGACACAATTGCAGGTCAAGCTTCGCCCCCTCCCGCACCTCATAAAAATGGGTCGAGTCACATGGCTGCCTGGATGGCGCTGGGGAAGGTCGCAGGCTTCGCTTC
>NC_051407.1:24527820-24528391 GCF_015228065.2 Penaeus monodon
TGTGTTTGTATGCGTGTGTTGAAAACTTAAGAGCCATCACTGTTCTGTAGGGGAGAAAGCAATAAGATACACTTTGAGATTTTACATCATATTAGGGTACAAAACCACTACTCACACGGGTGCAAGAAGTTGATCCGATTTACACAATTCCATTTGAAAGCAAGAGACAAGAGGTGGAATAAACACAAGGTATAATCAGACGATCCGATTTTCGGACTGTGAACAAAGAATCGATCACTGCCTGACTTGAAGGCCTGAGCCACGACCTCCATCTGGGAAATGCCATCTGTGAAAGTCATTGGCTCCTCTCAGGCAAAAGTTATGATCTGAACGCCGGCCGCAACTGCTATTATGCGCGTGTATTTCAACACATGCAATCAACCTGACACAATGGATTAACCAGAAAGAAAAGGTGGACGACATTCATCGAAACCATTTTCTTCCAGAGAATACAGGAAATGCCTTGACAGAAGAAGGAACGTATATCACTTCAACATCATTTTAAATTATTTCTATTTTTTTCGTGTAAGACTCCCCTTTACCTCCAGACATATTTATGTATGTATATATA
>NC_051407.1:24528935-24530042 GCF_015228065.2 Penaeus monodon
CGCCGTTCCCGACGCGGGCTGCGCCGTGCGACCCAGCGCAGTGTGTTCCGAGGCCACTATATCAAGGTATCCTCGTATTAAGCATCGTTTCAAGCATAATCCTGATGCCGGCGGTCGAGGGGCTGGTGTTTAGCATTATAGGATTGTAAAATAGCTCATCCCGCTGTCAAAAGTTGTCTGTTCAATTCCAGTGCCGGTTTTGATTTACTGGCTAATTACGGGAAGATCCGCGGTCGCAAGGGTTGTGCGGGCGCGGGCGCAGCGCAGCGCAAAACTGGTCTCAGCGCGGGGCGGCGGAAGGCCCGTTTTCCGCTGCGCCGCCCGATGATGATCTTGCGGAAAGGTTGTAGCGGCTTACACTGTCATTAAGGCCGACTTGTGGAGTGGAATCAATGGTCTGTCTCTGGCGAAGGCGCGGGTGCCTTATCTTGAGGTGTCGGACGCCTTGCAGGGGACCTCGCATGGCACGGCGAGGCTCACGTGCTCCTCGAATCAATTACCTGATGATCTAAAATATGCTGTTTCATTCCCATGCGGGCTTCTTGGACCCAGGTTAGTTGTGACTAGGACTACGGACTATGTTCCATTTTTGGCGATTGTTTGTCTGGATTTCATATTAGAGTTAAATCCAGCATGGCGTGCGCGTGTGTGCGTCTTCGTGTGCTGTGTCATTATTCGTGGCAACAGCATTGCACAAGTAAATAATTACTACACTTGTAGGTATGACAACTTGCTGTCATAACTCTCCGCTGTGTACAGAATGGCACCATTATAATCATATCACAGTTGAGTGGCGTTCCGGTTACCTTGAGATGACTGCATTCTTGTGACTAAAATGATATGCAAATTTCCTTAGGCATCAAAACGCATTTCGCTCTTCTTCTCCCAGCCGGTATCAACATTCCTGCCTGGGTGTAGGATTCATCCTTTACGTTCTTTATGATTGGAGAAAAAAATAAAGGTTTGCTCTGCTCTGTTATCATTCTCTGATGGACTATTGGAACGCAAGAGTGTTCTTAAGAAACGTCTTACAGATAAAAGGCAGTCAGTGCAATATGCGCGTAAGAACATGCAACGTAGGCTATGAAACAGGTTTCAAACACCAGT
>NC_051407.1:24535760-24535989 GCF_015228065.2 Penaeus monodon
GGGTGGGGGTCTCTCCCAAGCGCCAAGTCGTAAGCAAACAGCGGCCCATCCCGCCCACCCACACGGTTTGTGTCTTGAACTGTGAGGACCCGTTTTCTTTTCCAGTGTTACAACCCAGAACACCTTTACTGCAACATCCACCCTTGTGCCTAAGCAATGAATATCTTTTGCAACACAACAGTTTTCTCTCGTACCGCCGTTATCACATCTCGTCAACGGAAGATGCATA
>NC_051407.1:24536042-24538092 GCF_015228065.2 Penaeus monodon
GTTTTATTTCGTTTTAGTAGTATTAACGCTATCAATATCGCAGCTCAGACGCCTGACTGTTCTCTAAAGCATAATGAAACAAAATCTGCCATCAGTGTGGACATTTCTGGAACAACATAGCAACATTTAGGGAAACAGATTCTCTGAAATCTGACATCAGTCATACCTTCAAGCTACTGTCAAAGATAAAGTTACGGTCTTATTGAAATAAACTCAGCCTACCTGAATCATATACAGGGGACCCATGATATAATTTAACTTGATAATTACCATATCGACCGGGACAAATGTTCTGTTGGCCACCTTTAGCATGCCAGAAAAAATGTAATTAACAGTTTAGATACTCTATTGTGTGGCAGTTGATCAGTATCATAATTTATTCACGTCGAGAAATTTTAAAGCCTTTATTTATAGCGGGTGTTTATCTGCAATTAGCTTAATTTGATATACCAGTAACCATTGTTCCATGATTTGGATGTGGTGATTTTTTTCTGGAACAGTGTTTCAACACATATTTTGACAACAATAATCTAGGGCTGGAGAGATGCTGCTCTCGTAAGCTGGATATCCGATAGAATTGTACTGCTGAAATGATCCCAAAGTACAGAGTGCCAATGAGAGAAAAAGAAATTGTCCTTGGCATCTTACCTAGAATGAGTAGATTTCCTATTAATCCAAACATACAAAAAATCTACTTCCTTGACATCTAAAAATACATATCACTTAAGTAACGCTGTTTGACACCAATTGTGCTGGAATGCTTTTGTTCAGGTTCATCAGATCAGGTGCTTGGCGGTTCTAATGGACTGTGGATCACTGCTTATACTCTTACGAGTGTAATCGGTGCCCAGAACATTGGGGAGATGCATCTGGTGACTGGGGATCTTCCTCTTGATTTCAATATGGGAATGGCTGGCACGTTTAGGCCTTAGAAAGCTTTGCATTTCCTCAACTGATAACGTCATCATGTTCAGGTTACTGGAAGATCCTCTCGTACAGGTTCATTTGGTTCGATTAAGTTCTTAGATATTTGGATTGCATGCACATAAAAAATCTACGTTTACAGGAGATTTCCGCGTCGGTCACGCTGACACTCTGCGAAGCTGCTCCTGCGTGTGAAGGGAATGGCTAAAACGTTAGCTTTTAGCAGCATTTTCTGGACTGGCCATGCTATATCCTCTTCGGTCACAGCATTTGAATTGCCATGCGCTAGCGCCATGAGAGTAACGGAAGCAACCTCCCTTCTCGTTCGACCTAGCGCTTCGAATGATTTATGGAATTTTATTGCAATATCTAGATCCACCAGTAATTCCGTACGAATGCTACAGAATAATGACTATATTAATTTAAGTCCCTTTGTTACGAGTAAGGAGAACACAGCTACAGAAATAAATGAATTATGACCTTAAGGGTATGTTTAGTGTACGTGGCCGACGCAGCACCTAGTAATCTCGCCAATAAAATGATAGCGTCACCAGGACCGCATGACAGCAAAATCGTCCGCACTAATGTTTATGACTTCTGATTAGCAGATAACCAAGGAGGCGAGCTCGAGGCCAGCTCCCTCGCCCGCTCAGAGGCCCATTGACAGCTGCTGCCGTTGTCTGCGCCCGCGAGGACCCCCAAACCATCGCCCGCGCTGCTTCACTTCAGGAAAAGCAATAAAGTCTGCTTTGCCGGAGACCGCGATGAGTAAGTCATCCGGCGTCGGAGGCCGCGAGCAGAGCGGCAAGAAAATGACTTATCAAAACTATTAATCAGCAATATCTAAAGACTACGGCTCCCAACCCTTCGGTTACGTAGTTTACATTACTGATTTCGCGCCTGTACATCGGACTCCGCCGTTGACAGGCTTTTGCCGGTTTTATGGCCGTATGTGACGGCATGATTACGTGCTTATTGCGGCTATTGAATATATATGATATATAAAGCTTATATATTTTCATAGGGTTACATCCACCGTTAGCCACATTTATTTAATATTATTTGCGGTGCTAATGCTTGTTCACTTTAATGCTAAAGTGCTCAACAGAAGTGTGTTTATTTCATA
>NC_051407.1:24542652-24542738 GCF_015228065.2 Penaeus monodon
ACCAAAAGTTGATGGGGGTTTATGGGGGGTGAATAGGGGTTTATATTTCATTTTAATTTTAGTTGCTTTTAAATTGGGGGAAGAAA
>NC_051407.1:24542900-24544756 GCF_015228065.2 Penaeus monodon
GCTCTCCAAAGGAAGTGAAGAAAAGGGAAAACCAGGCAACCCCGACGGTGGGTTTTAAGTGAGGACCCCGGTTTTTTTAGGTTACAAAAGAAATGGGGAAAATCACCCCTAGGCCAAGGTTTAAATTTGCAAAACATTTTCTATGCCTACCCCCGACCAATCACACGGAAATGAACTTTTCCCCTTTTCTTCCCCTTTTTTCCCCTTCCCCCGTACGTTTTGTGAACGCTTAACGCAGAGGTGATGTTATTAAACAAATTAACAAATCTGACAGGGGGCATTCTGACAAAGAAATTTGGAAAAATCTCTGAATCTGACATATCTACCTCATACTGTCAAGGGGAAAGTTACGGTCTATTGAAAACTAGACGATTTACGGGGCCTGAAAAACTTGAAACATTGACGGAAAATGCGTTTGGCAGCTGGAAAAAGTAATAAGTTTAGTATTTTTGTGGCAGTTGAACAAACGTGAAAAAATTTTTAAAATTAAAGCGGGGTTTATTGCAAAGCTAATTTGATTCGCCCCAAGAGGGTTGGGTTTTTTCGAAGGGTTAAAAATTTTGACAAAAACAGGGCGGAGGAGCTGTGAAGTGGATATCGATAGAATGTATCGAAGACCCGTACGAGTGGAGAGAAAAGAAATGCCTGCATTTTCCTAAGAGTGAGTATAGGTGGAAATACAAAAACTTCTTAATCTAAAAAACATAAAGACGCGGGACACAATTGTGCTGGAAGTTTTTTCAGGAAAGAAAGGTCTTGGGGAATGGGGAATTGGGGGGAAAGGATCCAAGAGAGGGCCCCGAACATTGGGAGGGTTCCGGGAGGGATTTTGATTTTAAAATGGAAGGCTGGCAGTTAGGCCGGTAGAAGGCATTCCACTGTTAAAGTTGGAGAAGCTTGACGGTTAGTTCGAAAGTCTTAGATTTTGGGTGCATGAAAAAATCAGAAAGGAGATTGTTACGCGACCTGGATTGGCCGCTGTAAGGAATTTCTAAAACGTGTTTAGCCCATGGATGGCAGTTTTTTGGGGAAGATTTTGGGGGAGATGAGAGAAGGAAAAAGGGCGACCAGCGTTCGAAGAATGGAATTAGAAAAGAAAGAAATTCCCTACGAATGTACGAATAATACAAAAAACCCCTTTGGTCGAAGAGAACGTCTTAAAGTTAACGGGAAAATTATGCCCGACGAGCACTAATTCGCCAAAAAATATAGACCAGGCCATCAGCAAAATCTCCCTTAATTTTCTTCTTTCTTTCCCACGTTGAGTTCCCCTTCAACCATGACAGACTCTGCGTTGTCTGGCCCAGGGCAAAATGCCGCTTTTTTCATTAAAGGGAAAGCAATAAAACTTTTCCCAAGACCATATATCATTCGGTTTACGAGGAACGGCAGAAAAATGACTTAATCAAAACACAGCAATTTAAATAGTAACCCTTTGTTTCGTGTTACAATTTTTGCCGGCTGCAATTTTAAGTTTTCCGGTTTGGGTTGACGGATTATAATTCTAGCGGTTTTAAAATTATTTAAGTTTATTCATGGTTACATACCGTTTGCCATTTATTTAATTTATTTGGGGCTTTTCTGCACTTTATCAAATTCAACAAAGGGGGTTTATTATCCCTCGAAGTGGTCCGTGTTGTTCGCTGAATGAACCCATTCGAGTCCAAAGAGAAAAAAATTTTGGGCTTTTATAATAAATAATTCCTATTAAACAATCAACCCCTTTAACCCTTTAAATACATATCTTGGGAAGTTTTTACCAAAATTTAAATTTTGTTATTATCAATATTTGGGTTTAATATTGATATTTATTTTCTAAATTAAATTTAAAAATGGGGGGAAAAAATTTTGGTTAC
>NC_051407.1:24544791-24545690 GCF_015228065.2 Penaeus monodon
TAGAATTTAATTTTAAAATTTAAAATTTTATGTTATTTTTAAATTTTTACAAATTAAATTTTTCACTTAATTTTAGTATTTGGATTATAACATTTTTAAAAAAAACTTAGGAATTTCCCATGTCTTAAAATAATCTTCAACTTCCTCTTTTAAAATCTAAACTTATTTTAAATTTTTAAAAAAATTATATTTTTACAATTAATTCCACACACGCACAAAACAACAACCCCCTCCAACATAACTTTTATATTTATAATATTTATATAATATCTATATAATAATTTAATAAATATAATATGGGGGGGGGGGGTGTGTGGGTGGGGTTTTGTATTTTATTTTTTACAGTAAAAAACTTAAAAATTAAAGAATTATATTAAGTATATTTTATATAAGGGAGAGATGTATTTCCCAAAAAAAGCCCACCAGGACAACACAAACCCCACTAATTAAACATATTAAATAACAAAGGGGGAATTTTAAAATTTTTCAGATGATTAAGTGTTTGTGCTAGCAACCTCTTTTCACTTAGAACGAATAAGTTGCTTTTAAAAGGATGATAAGAGGGTCCGAAAGGGCAAAAAAATTTCAAAAATTGATTTGACGGTCCTAACTTCGTAAAATACATACATAAGATTTCGGTTTAATCGGACTGCCGGTTGACCTTGGTTACCCCCCCCCGTTGCGATATTGTTTTGGCTATTATTTATTATATTTATACTATTATTTCATTTTACATCTTTCCAATTTTTTTAAATATTATTTGTTAATTTTATTTATTAAATTAAAATGTGTTATTTTATAACAATAAGTGTTTTAAATTTTTAAAATTTAAAAGACCCCAAAAATTTTAAGGATTTTATATAAGTAATAATTTTTAAGATTAATTAAATAAAATACAA
>NC_051407.1:24546132-24546476 GCF_015228065.2 Penaeus monodon
GGTTAAAGGGGCCAGCCCCCAAAACCAACATAAATTATTAAAAAACATTATTATAAAATATATTATATAAAATAAATAAATAAAAACTATTTTGATATATTGTAGTAAAATAGATACTATTGGTTGTATGTTATTATATAATCTATATAATTTCATTTAAAATATATAAATATAATAAATAATAAATTAATATAAAGGATATTTAAATTTTAAATTTATTTGGGAAAAACCCCCCGGTTTAAAAGGAAAAAATTCAGACGAATATGACCGGTTGATCACCCCGGGCGTTTTTGGGAAGGGAAATTCATTTATTCCTTTTAATCCCCTTCCCCCCAAATCATCCT
>NC_051407.1:24546510-24546586 GCF_015228065.2 Penaeus monodon
TCATTAACCATGATCTAAGCACATGGAATTTAGATTTTAAAATTATTCAAGGTTTTACATTGGGGGGTTTTTTCAA
>NC_051407.1:24546671-24546761 GCF_015228065.2 Penaeus monodon
CACGACTTCATGAAAGAACTTACCCATATACTAATTAGATATAAAATAAAATAAATATATAATTGAAACCTACATGGAATAGTTAAAAAA
>NC_051407.1:24547983-24548560 GCF_015228065.2 Penaeus monodon
GGCATTTCTTGGTCGCACGTGATGTTCCCTGTTCCCTACGGAGATTTTCACGAAGGTCACCTGGACACGAACAGCTCATGCGAATCCCTTCCACGGAGCGACGTGAGGACTCGCCGCGCCGCCTCCCGCTCCCTTCAGCTCCGATCGCGCCCTAAGAGGCAAGCGAGTTTTGCCCTTATTCCTCCGAGTGCTTTCGCCGTTTTATAGTCGGTCTCGCCCCGGGAGGAGCCATAAAACCCTCGGGACCCGTTTCTTTCCCCTACAGCATGACCCCTTGGCGACTCCATAATACGACAGCCATTTAGAAGGACTTATTCACTTTCCACACACTCGCACGTTCATTTTCAACTGACCAACTCATTCTTATCACGAATGTATCACTCGAAGTTTTTGTTCTGAAGATAATATTCGTCACGCGATCAAGTCCCGAACGTGGCATCCCACTCTGGCGTCAGTCATAAGACTATTTATCTTCGGTACAAACTATACATTCTTAGAAAGAGCGCTAAACGTCCATTACATCAGCGTTGTTGGTAACATTACTGTTGCCAGTGATATGGCTTAGTTCTTGTTATCA
>NC_051407.1:24549076-24549145 GCF_015228065.2 Penaeus monodon
AATTGACAACATCAGCATCAAAGACTGCCACACACATATTGCGAATATATGAGGGTCCTATTGCAACTG
>NC_051407.1:24549882-24550069 GCF_015228065.2 Penaeus monodon
CCGCATGAGGCAAGTACCCTCCCTTGAACTAGTGGGACCGTCCGTTTCTGCACATCTATTGTTCACAAGGCTTTAGGGGCGTGGGGGGGGGGGGTTATGAAAGAAGACTAAAAGGGGAAACGGAAGGGAGTTAAAGAGAAAAAGGGGATAGATAAAGGAAAAGAGAGGGGAGAGAGAGAAAAATGGG
>NC_051407.1:24550216-24550357 GCF_015228065.2 Penaeus monodon
GTCAATGTAGGGCCTAAAGAAGGAGTGGAGGGTTAATTTAAGAAAGATATGGGAGCGAGAGGAGGGGGGGGGGAGCCGAGCGAGAAAAAGAAATAGAGAGGGAAAGTGAGAGGAAGGGAGAGGAAGACGGCGACTGAAAGA
>NC_051407.1:24550401-24550469 GCF_015228065.2 Penaeus monodon
AGGGAGAGAAGAGCATCTCTTACTATTTTTTTTTCTTATGTTCCGTTTAAATGCCACGGGGCCCACTA
>NC_051407.1:24551595-24552935 GCF_015228065.2 Penaeus monodon
AAGGACCGCTTGCGTCTCCCATATATATGTAATAAAAGCGCATCCATTGTGGCTCCCGCTGCCGGCCGCCCGTTGTATGCTAATCGCGCTGGCGGCGGCGCATCCGAATGTAAGTGGCCTCTGCGAGCGAGGCGGTGCCGGCCGGCGCGGGCCCACCTGGCCTACTGCGATCGCCCTCATCCCCTTGCCTGGCATTGTATTCCTGCCCGTGAAAAAAGACAAAGTTAACAATTACTCAGATACCCTTGCTCGCCTTCCGTTAGAACTTCAGGTCATATACATACAGCCTCTTTTTTTTCGCTCGGTCTGCTGTGCGGCGCGAGAGACTTATCGTGTATCTGAATCACAATGAAAGAAATGACACAAAAAGCCCCTCATGCTTACCTTGCACATGATATATCAAATATCTCTCGAAATGCCTTTAGCTGGTGATTATCACACCTAATACTCTTGAGATAATTCCAGTGTTCTTTTATAATTGCATAGTGGTGAATATTCATAATTAAAAACATGTTTCTACAACAGTCCGTATTTTCCCTATCACGATTATACGTAAAACATATAAAAAACTAACATTCACACTTACAATCGTACATACATCAAACATGGAAATTGATTCTCCTTCCACGAGGCGCTAAATCACACGACATCACAAAGCGAGTGAGCCGAGAATAGTCCCAATCACGGCCCCGAAAAGAACACACAAACGCATAATTTCATTCCATATTCAGCGAGTGATCTGTATGTAACCGACTCTAAATATGAAAAAAATCGAGGAAAAAATGAGCAACGAGGAAAAAAAAACGTTTAAAGGCCGCGAGTATTCCGTTAGGAGTCAAACAGGTACGTTTCCTTGCCATTATTTCCCTCTGTGAACGAAAATGGAATTCCCATATATTCATTTGATATTGTAATCCCAGAGGCAATAAGCTCCCATTGTGATCTAAATATTATTCCACATTCAAATCGACAATCGGACGAATCCCACGCCTAACCGTCGCCGCGGCCGTGCTAAAAAGCCGGCCTCTGGCGAAGGAAACAGACCGATTAAGCGCATCATTTCAGCACAAAATTCTTCAATGAGGAAATATTAAGAATAAATAAAAAAAGTTTCTGGAAACTCTACGAGGGCTTATTAAGCATATAGTTGTTGTTTTTAATGAATGGATTTGTCAAGGGAACCACAGATCGCTCGAGAAAAAAAAAAAAAAATACAAAGGGGTATAAATACAAAAATCTTCAATAAGAATATGTTCAGAATACATAAAGAAAGCTGGAAACTACGGAGAGTGGTTACTAAGAAAAGAAGAACTTTTTATGAATGTAGTTGTCAAGGTATC
>NC_051407.1:24553467-24553566 GCF_015228065.2 Penaeus monodon
CACATTGTCGATATCAAGAGAATCGAGCGAGATCCAGGAGGCGGGTTTCCGGTGGGAGGAGGAGGCTGGGGGGGTGTTGGGGGGGTCTTTATGTCAACG
>NC_051407.1:24554376-24555477 GCF_015228065.2 Penaeus monodon
CAATATTCAGTATAGAAATGTGCTTAATAGTGAGTTTTATTGTTTGGGAATATTTTTGACCCATAAGCCTATACTTGGGCAATGATATTCAGAAAATTCTATTACGTACAACGACTTATTTTTGTCCAATACAAGAAATATTTCTATTTATGTTTACCGTAGCCAACCGCCGTTTTCTATATATGAATGTAAAGCTTTCATCTACACCTTTACATATGATTTTTTTTCAATAATTCACTGAGAACACTTCAGCCTTACTATCTTTTCACCCTTATGATCACCGACGCTAAGACAGGTTTCCGCGTGCGTCGAGTTCACGGGCGCCTTTTGCCTCACGGTCAGCGTAGGTGTGAGAGAAGCGTCGATACGAAAGAGCTGTAATAGCGAGGCTGGTGCTTCGAGTCCCTGTTTTCTCCGCTGTGGCCGCAAGGAGAGGATCCGCAGCCAGTCGAGCGCCTGCGGTTCCGAATGCAGTCTTTCTCCCTCTGCCTTCTCTCCTCGAGGAATGGAACATTGGGCATCGCTCGAAACTTCCAGGGGACTACTTCATTTTACACTCTTATTACTCCAATAGCTTCCTTTTTATTTGTATTTTGTGCTATTGTGAGGGCGAGCAGCCGTCGTCTTTGTGTGTTGGCGACCTTTCTGGCGGCATGTGGGAGGGGCGGGCGCGGGAAGGGAAAGGCGGCCGAGGGCGGGAATGCGCGGCGGATGAGAGTCGGGGGAAGGGAAAGGCCGTTAGTGTGGGGATTCGAGACAAGAGACGGCTGCCCGACTCAAAGGCCGGGCGCTCGCTGACAACAGCCTCGAAGACAATGATACAACATCGCCGATTGCAGCCTTGCCCTTTGTCTCACATTTTGGGATAGGACTCGTTAGAGCTTCAGCACCTGCTCATTAGCACGGCAGTGTCTGTGATTTGAATCACATTTGCTACTGCTCGTTTGGAAGATCAAAAAAGTTATAGAAAGTACACACATATATTAGTCCACCTTATCTGTTGTAATACTTAGCCGAACCTCTGATTTAACAGAAGTGTCACACTTTCCTCGTCTATCAGATCACTATCTGAAACATCCGCCATTGCTCAATCATCTGTCC
>NC_051407.1:24557439-24557756 GCF_015228065.2 Penaeus monodon
GAATTATTGCGCTGATTTAATCTTACTTCTTTTAAATTTTAAGTCGTTTCCCCATTTAAATTTTTTAATTAAAACCCCTTTGTTTCCCCAAGCTTATAACCTTTGGCTTGGGTTTCCCCCGGGGCCCGACCCCGGGGGGAAGTTTGATAAAAACCCCCGGGGGCCCCAAGGGCCCCTCCTCCCGGGGGTTCCTCCCTTTTCCCCCCCGGGGTTAAATCCGAGGGGAAATTTTAAATTTGGGGTTTTTTTAACCCAAAATTTTATAAAACTTGGTAAAATATTTTTAATTTTAATTTTAATATAAATAAAAAAAATTA
>NC_051407.1:24557825-24558669 GCF_015228065.2 Penaeus monodon
ACATAAACCCACACACACACACAAATTATTAAAAATAAATAAAAAATTTATATATAAATATATTTTTATATATATTTTTATATATTTTAATATATAATTATATATATAAAAAATATATATAAAATTTTAATAAAAAAAAAATTATTTTAAAATATTTTATAATATATATAAATAAATATATATATATAAAATAAAAATTTTAAGATATATATATTAATATATATATATTAAAATTATAATAAATTATAAATTTTATATAAAATATAAAAAATAATAATAATTTTATATAAAAAATATATATTAATTAATAAATATGATATTTTTTTTTAAAAATATTATATAATAATATATATAATATATTTTATATTAGGGGAATTTTATAATTTTTAGTTTTTAATTTTTATAGAATAGATAAAATTATAATTTTATATTTTTAATATAGATAAAAACCCAACTTTCCCAAAAAATATAGAGGGGTATATAAAAATATAAAAATATATAAGGATAAATAATGTTTTATAAATATATAAATAGAATAAAATTATAGAATATGATATATATAAATATAAACTTTTAAATTTTTGTACCCATTTTTATATATAAAAATTAATATATAATATATATTTAAAAAGAAAAATTTTAGAATAATATATATACCCCTATATAATATAATAAATATATATATAGAATTTATAAAAATATTTTAAATATAAAAGAGAAAAATATCTCGGATGATAAAAATTATAATATAGGATTTTATATAAATTATATTAATAATAATAAAAAAATTTAAAATAATAATTTTTATATACATAAAGATAGATTTTATATTTTATTATATATT
>NC_051407.1:24558701-24559685 GCF_015228065.2 Penaeus monodon
GGGGTTAATAATATAAATAAAGAGAATTAATATATAATAAATATAACAAAATATACAAACTTTTTAAAATTTTTTAGATTTTAATTAATGGGTAATATATATATATATAAATATAAATGTAAATTTTTATAGAAAATAAATTAAAATTTTAATATAAAACAAAATATATATATATAATATATATTATAGAAAAATAATAAAATATATGGGGAATGAATTTTATAATACATAATAAAATATATAAAAATATTATTTTTATATATAAATATTTATTTTATATATATTAATAAATATATTTTTTATATATATATATTATATATATAATAAAATATATATATATAATATAGAGATATTTAAATTTTATATTTTATATATATTATTATAAAAAATTAAATTTTTAAAAATATTTTATATATTTTATTAAAAAATTCTTAATTTATTTTATATATATATTTAATATATAAAATATATAAAAATATATATTTAAATATATATATATACTTAAATATATATTATTATATAATATATATATCTATATAATATATTTAACAAATTTAAAAAACCAAAAAAATATTATATATATGGAATATTTATATATATATTATATTTTATTTTTTTTTTATAAAATATATATATATATTTTTTATATATAGTATATTATTATTATATTATATATTTAAAATTTATATATATATATAATATATATAAAATTATATTTTATATATAAAATTGTTTTTAAAAATTAAAAAAAGAAAATATTATATTATTTATTTTTATATATCTATATATTTTATATATATTTATATATTAAAAATTTAAAATATATATATATATATATCAAAAAAAAAAAATTAATATTATAAAATATATTATATTTATATATATATTTAAAAAAAAACAACAAAAAAAAAAAAAAAAAAAAAAAATAATTATATTTATATATAAAAATAAAATTTAAAATATATAAAAAAAAAAAACATAATA
>NC_051407.1:24559739-24559803 GCF_015228065.2 Penaeus monodon
AAAAAATTATATAAAATTTTAGATATTTATAAATTATTTTATAAATATATAAAATGTATATTTT
>NC_051407.1:24560040-24560121 GCF_015228065.2 Penaeus monodon
TTTATTATGGAATATATATAAATAACAAAAAAAAAACAACACCCCACAAAACCAACACCACACACACCCCAACCACAACAT
>NC_051407.1:24563365-24563472 GCF_015228065.2 Penaeus monodon
CCCCCAAATGCATGAACCAGCATTGGGGCTGATAAAGAGGGGCCCCCAAACCCCGTTTGCCCAAATAAAGCCTCACCCCGGGTTTCCAACAGACCGAGGTGGTTCGT
>NC_051407.1:24563502-24563905 GCF_015228065.2 Penaeus monodon
TGTGCACGTGCTACGGCTGTTGAGCATTTTTGCGAATCTGTGGAGGCCGACAAAGGGCCACGGTCTGCGTCGGCCCCGTCCATTATCGCGGAGATGCAGCCCTCACCCGAGGAATCTTTTTTTCTCTTCACATTGAAAAAATTTTAAATTTTTTTTTCGATTTTAAAGGGATCCTCTAAGAGTGTTTAGTCTGTATTTTTGAAGGGCGTTGCATACAAACTTCGGGGCCAATTTAACAAATATATGGCCGCTCTTCCGCCTGACTGTCAGCGCTGATAAGGGCCCCCAGTCACCCGGCGCGGATTTTAACGCGCCCCTCTGAAAAAACACCCCCCCGAAAGGGAAAGGGGAAGGATTTTAAGAAAAATTTTTTTTTTATTATTGGGGGTCATTAATGTTTCTG
>NC_051407.1:24565736-24566472 GCF_015228065.2 Penaeus monodon
GCGGCATTAGGAGAGTGGCAACATCAAATCTAATATCGTCATCATCTCGCGGAAAGAAAATCTCGAAATGATCCATTAAAAAGTAGCCAAAAAATACCAAGAATAAATAATGTCAAATCTCTACATTAAACAAAGGCTCCAGATTGAAATTGTTTGGGCCACGGTATTAGCGCGTGTGCCATTAGTGCGGCCAGATTATTAAAACGAGCAAAGTTGGGTCCTGTTTTTAATGACTTTTGTATTCCTTAATATTCCAAGTTGAATCAGCGGACTTCAGTATTCAAATAGATGTGTAGGGGGGGGGGGAGACGGCCTCGGAGCAAGAAGGGTCTGTTATCTGCCGCGACCTTCTTTTGTTTTCGTTTTTACTGGAGGGTCGTTTAGGATTCTTGAATTTCTCGTTGAAACGTGAATGGGGTCGAATTTTCTCGTTTAAATGGACACGAAAGGGGAATTGGTCCCTGGAACGGCAGAGGAAACAAGGTTTCTTCCAGTTTTTTTTTTAACCTCTGCGAGAGCTGAGAGAGGGAATCTGCCGCGAGGGAATTGTACGGAGGATCGCCTTCATCTGGCTCTCCTAAATCATAATGACCCAACTTTGACAAGTCGGCTCATCTGGGCGCGCTCTCCACCGCGGGCGTTAAGAGGAATCCACAGCCTGACTTTTTGCCAACAAAAACTGATGCGAATGGTGGTGTTTGCATACATACTTGGACGTATATAAAGCACCATATGC
>NC_051407.1:24566633-24567421 GCF_015228065.2 Penaeus monodon
AAAGTGCAATACACACAGACTAACGACCGTGCCTCCACCAGAGCAGAGCGCCGTACACTTTTAAAATCTCGCGATGGGCTTTTTTTTCGGGCCGGAGCGCCGTGGCTTTGGGTCGGAGCTCAAAAGGTAAGAGCAGAGAGAGTAGAGATTAATGTCAATCCTTCCCGAGAAGAGGCGATTACTTATGCAATTTTAATGCGGCAGCGATTGCAAGGCGCGGGTCCCGGCGCCGTCTCCGAGGCCGCTGGCTGTTAGGGCCGGAGGCGGGCGCAGAAAGCAGGGGATTTAGGGAAACGACAAGAAAATGCTAAATGTCACTCTCGCAACTCGCTCTTGTGGCCGGAAAATCTATCACTCGGGACGAAGTACAAGTAAAGACTCTATTGAAAACAATAGAAACAGATTTTTGAAGTTTCTCAACGAGTGCGAATTGGAGAAAGACTGAAAAAAATGAAAGACTAAAACGAAAAAAAAGTGAAAGGCAGAAACGGATTTTTGAAGTTTCTCGACGAAAAAGCAGAAAGCATACGCAAGCAATAGCGACGGATGGCATTCGCTGAATGTGGTCCCAGGAAGGCCGATTTCCTGGCTGCCGCTTGGAGAGGCGCTCCCTGAAGGCCAAGAGACAACTGACTCGAGACAGGTTGGCTAAAGTATCATGAAACGAGAGGAGCTGCTATCACATAGCATCAAAATTTACATTACAGGACTTTAGGAAGGACCTGGCGTGTGAATAATTGGAGAACTCGAGGAAAAAAAGACCAAATACATACATGTATATGCATATG
>NC_051407.1:24567694-24568111 GCF_015228065.2 Penaeus monodon
CGTTGCTAACGAGGAAATGAGAAGACAACAAATAACGAGGAAGGCGAAATCTTAGATTAGTAGAGACACACGGTAGCTCAAGGAAATGTATGTCCCTCGGAGACGACAGCATCAAATAGGGGTCTTTGGGACGAGTGAGAGAGACAAGAACATAAGGTCAGAATTAGGGCTTTCGAAGAGGAGCGAAACATGGCAATTCGAGAGAGTTTTCGGACAAAGGAATAGCACTGAAAGGGAGGGGATTGCGGGGGGGGGGGGTCTCTCGCCAGGACTGCTGAGGCGGAACTATAAATTCGGAGGAAAAGATTGAAAAGATTGTGCGCGGTACTGGGATTGGTGTAATGATAAAGCTGTAATGGCGATTCACTGGCTCTGGCAAATATATTGATCTGGTGAAAATATCGAAGCTATCTAAGA
>NC_051407.1:24568141-24568770 GCF_015228065.2 Penaeus monodon
GGAAGTCCACCAAAAGCCTACATTTGCAGTGAGTGAAAGCGGCAATACCACTCGTTACTTGGCATTCCATCAGCATTCCGTTTGGAGAATGAACGGAGGGTAACGATGATAAATCGAAAGGAAAGCGAGAGATGAATTATATTACCAGCCATTACTGCGAGGAAACTGAGAGGCGTATGAATATTCGCACACTGTTTTTTTTTTTCCTCTTGTAACACTCGAACCGATAACCACCTGTTCAGTTCGGTGAATACTTGGATTATACAGAATTACTGCATTCGAAATTAGAGATCAACGCAGTGTCATGCAATTATGGATTTAGTTACGAGGCTAAGTGCATGTTTTATTCCTAAAGTTATATCGTCTGTTGAATTATATAGGCCTATAATTATGTAGACCTATTCTGCGTAAGTACCTAATAACTCAAGGGACTTTTACCTAGAAGAATATATACGTTGTATACTGAAGTACACTAAAGCATCTTTAATTGCATCCCGATGACGTACCGTATGGTTCGCCGCAGAAGTGAATGCTAATCAGCCAATAATGGACACAAGCTTGCCAAAGGATTTAAGCTTTTGAAGAGAACACAAATTCGCCGCAAGAGATCTGCGATTCAATTATCTTTT
>NC_051407.1:24569933-24570556 GCF_015228065.2 Penaeus monodon
AAAAGATAATTGAATCGCAGATCTCTTGCGGCGAATTTGTGTTCTCTTCAAAAGCTTAAATCCTTTGGCAAGCTTGTGTCCATATTGCTGATTAGCATTCACTTCGCGGCGAACCATACGGTACGTCATCGGGATGCAATTAAAGATGCTTTAGTGTACTTCAGTATACAATGTATATATTCTTCTAGGTAAAAGTCCCTTGAGTTATTAGGTACTTACGCAGAATAGGTCTACATAATTATAGGCCTATATAATTCAACAGACGATATAACTTTAGGAATAAAACATGCACTTAGCCTCGTAACTAAATCCATAATTGCATGACACTGCGTTGATCTCTAATTTCGAATGCAGTAATTCTGAATAATCCAAGTATTCACCGAACTGAACAGGTGGTTATCGGTTCGAGTGTTACAAGAGGAAAAAAAAACAGTGTGCGAATATTCATACGTCTCTCAGTTTCCTCGCAGTAATGGCTGGTAATATAATTCATCTCTCGCTTTCCTTTCGATTTATCATCGTTACCCTCCGTTCATTCTCCAAACGGAATGCTGATGGAATGCCAAGTAACGAGTGGTATTGCCGCTTTCACTCACTGCAAATGTAGCTTTTGGTGGACTTCC
>NC_051407.1:24570586-24571004 GCF_015228065.2 Penaeus monodon
TCTTAGATAGCTTCGATATTTTCACCAGATCAATATATTTGCCAGGGCCAGTGAATCGCCATTACAGCTTTATCATTACACCAATCCCAGCACCGCGCACAATCTTTTCAATCTTTTCCTCCGAATTTATAGTTCCGCCTCAGCAGTCTTGGCGAGAGACCCCCCCCCCCCGCAATCCCCTCCCTTTCAGTGCTATTCCTTTGTCCGAAAACTCTCTCGAATTGCCATGTTTCGCTCCTCTTCGAAAGCCCTAATTCTGACCTTATGTTCTTGTCTCTCTCACTCGTCCCAAAGACCCCTATTTGATGCTGTCGTCTCCGAGGGACATACATTTCCTTGAGCTACCGTGTGTCTCTACTAATCTAAGATTTCGCCTTCCTCGTTATTTGTTGTCTTCTCATTTCCTCGTTAGCAAAAG
>NC_051407.1:24571283-24572075 GCF_015228065.2 Penaeus monodon
CATATGCATATACATGTATGTATTTGGTCTTTTTTTCCTCGAGTTCTCCAATTATTCACACGCCAGGTCCTTCCTAAAGTCCTGTAATGTAAATTTTGATGCTATGTGATAGCAGCTCCTCTCGTTTCATGATACTTTAGCCAACCTGTCTCGAGTCAGTTGTCTCTTGGCCCTCAGGGAGCGCCTCTCCAAGCGGCAGCCAGGAAATCGGCCTTCCTGGGACCACATTCAGCGAATGCCATCCGTCGCTATTGCTTGCGTATGCTTTCTGCTTTTTCGTCGAGAAACTTCAAAAATCCGTTTCTGCCTTTCACTTTTTTTTTTCGTTTTAGTCTTTCATTTTTTTTCAGTCTTTCTCCAATTCGCACTCGTCGAGAAACTTCAAAAATCTGTTTCTATTGTTTTCAATAGAGTCTTTACTTGTACTTCGTCCCGAGTGATAGATTTTCCGGCCACAAGAGCGAGTTGCGAGAGTGACATTTAGCATTTTCTTGTCGTTTCCCTAAATCCCCTGCTTTCTGCGCCCGCCTCCGGCCCTAACAGCCAGCGGCCTCGGAGACGGCGCCGGGACCCGCGCCTTGCAATCGCTGCCGCATTAAAATTGCATAAGTAATCGCCTCTTCTCGGGAAGGATTGACATTAATCTCTACTCTCTCTGCTCTTACCTTTTTGAGCTCCGACCCAAAGCCACGGCGCTCCGGCCCGAAGAAAAAGCCCATCGCGAGATTTTAAAAGTGTACGGCGCTCTGCTCTGGTGGAGGCACGGTCGTTAGTCTGTGTGTATTGCACTTT
>NC_051407.1:24572213-24572952 GCF_015228065.2 Penaeus monodon
GCATATGGTGCTTTATATACGTCCAAGTATGTATGCAAACACCACCATTCGCATCAGTTTTTGTTGGCAAAAAGTCTGGCTGTGGATTCCTCTTAACGCCCGCGGTGGAGAGCGCGCCCAGATGAGCCGACTTGTCAAAGTTGGGTCATTATGATTTAGGAGTGCCAGATGAAGGCGATCCTCCGTACAATTCCCTCGCGGCAGATTCGCTCTCTCAGCTCTCGCAGAGGTTAAAAAAAAAAACTGGAAGAACCTTGTTTCCTCTGCCGTTCCAGGGACCAATTCCCCTTTCGTGTCCATTTAAACGAGAAAATTCGACCCCATTCACGTTTCAACGAGAAATTCAAGAATCCTAAACGACCCTCCAGTAAAAACGAAAACAAAAGAAGGTCGCGGCAGATAACAGACCCTTCTTGCTCCGAGGCCGTCTCCCCCCCCCCCTACACATCTATTTGAATACTGAAGTCCGCTGATTCAACTTGGAATATTAAGGAATACAAAAGTCATTAAAAACAGGACCCAACTTTGCTCGTTTTAATAATCTGGCCGCACTAATGGCACACGCGCTAATACCGTGGCCCAAAACAATTTCAATCTGGAGCCTCTTTGTTTAATGTAGAGATTTGACATTATTTATTCTTGGTATTTTTTGGCTACTTTTTAATGGATCATTTCGAGATTTTCTTTCCGCGAGATGATGACGATATTAGATTTGATGTTGCCACTCTCCTAATGCCGC
>NC_051407.1:24573820-24573911 GCF_015228065.2 Penaeus monodon
CCTCCCTACTTCCTTCTCTCCTTTATCTCTGAATCTCCTCTCCCTTCCCTTCCCTTTCCCCATCCTCTTTTCCTGTGTAATTCCTCCCTGT
>NC_051407.1:24574398-24574566 GCF_015228065.2 Penaeus monodon
AAAGTCCTCAGTTACATGAAGTGTGATCCCAGGCATACGATGGCCTTCTCACATCGAAATGAAAAAAGCTTCCGCAATCAAATGGAATATATTTCAGGCGTGAACTGTAAGCGTGCGAACGGACGGACGGAACACGAACAGAATAATTATAGATGAACACACACGAAC
>NC_051407.1:24574737-24575558 GCF_015228065.2 Penaeus monodon
ATTACACATGGATATACAGCGAACGGCACTCCCCCCACCCCACCCCCCAGGGCACCTGCCTCCCTGGTGCCCTTCCGGCAGGCAGCCTTTATCTCACCTTTTATTTGGTCCCTGACTCTAAGGTTAATAAAAACGATAAGATACTATCATATACAGTTAATGACTTCACAACTCATTTCCCGAAAACTTCAAGATGAAAATGTTCAGTCTATTACCGCCTAATGGGGAATAGATTCTCGACCCCGAAAAATACGGCTTGATCATAAAGCTGTTATTGTCTCTCAACACCTTTCTAGACAACCAATCAACCTTATAAACCTAAGTGGTTCTGTGCGGAACTTTCTTCTCTCACTAAAATCTCTAAAAATTCCGGCGGGCCTCGTCTAAGTACCATTATCCACAGCAACTTCCCTCCCATGGACAAACTTCTTCATTTAGCTATAACAAGCTTTCAATATACTTTCTTTGCATTAATTTCGGCCCGGCAAAAATCGGAAAGCCCTTCGCTTAGGTTCCCGCCAAAATAATAAAAAACGCACCTTGTCTAGGAGCGCTCATAAAAAGGCGCTCAAATTTTTGCTCATCAGTTGATATTCACAAGCGAGTATCTCTAATGGCTTTGCTAACTAGTGCAAATATTTTTATCCGTCCCGGTCTAATGCAGTTTTGATATTTTATACAATCACCATTATGAAGAGGGCCGAGAGAGGCGAAGGGGAAGGCGGCGGCGGCGATGGAAGGAGGGGGGGGGGGGCAAGGCTCCAAAAATTCCGCGTGAACAACATTGTCTTCTGAGTGAACCGCATATAGGTGTAGGGATG
>NC_051407.1:24576037-24576148 GCF_015228065.2 Penaeus monodon
AAATACATATACTGATGAATAGATGGGATACATATATACATATGAGTAGTACACAACGAGAACAAAACGAACAAGACACTAAACAACAAAAAAAACGAAAAAACGAAGACA
>NC_051407.1:24576830-24578112 GCF_015228065.2 Penaeus monodon
GTTTGCACATGTGGTATAAACTTTTGGAATTATATTCCTGAAAAGCAGGTCTTGCAATGTACATACAACGGACGATGTGAATATAATTTTGTAAATACTTAATTAGAATACCAGTGAAAATGGTCCTTTTGTCGGCATCTGATCTATGAGTTAGACAGAACGTACGGGATCAAAGCTGTTAAATCCAGGGCCCGAAGACGGTGGCTGTGTGCCGTGAACGCATATGTATAACGTGGACTGTTTGCTTGTGTATGCCTGTGATTGGGACACGCGGGTCGGAGCATGAACATTTCCCACCGACGCCTTCCACCCCTTACAGAATTGATTTCATCCCCTTCCGATTGGCCTTTTACGAAAACTGGGCGTTTAGATTAGACCACTCTCGATGCATATTTGTTCAGCTAATTATATTTGCATTACGTTTGCAATTAGGAAAAAAACACGAGGGGATGGCTTTTCGTAACCACATCTTCCCATAATTTGTTTACGTTTCAAAGCGACAGTTTAAACTTTTCTGACAGAAGTTTGAAACACTCACTCACTAATTCGCCTAAAGAATGCTAAAATTACTTTGTTGTCTGGAATCGTACGGTCGAGGTTCTGCGTTCAGATGCTTAGTTCATCAGATTAATTAATGGCATGCGGTTAATGAGGGCCATCATAGCAGTAATCATAAGTTATAATTTGTTTACCGCGGGCGTGTGTGTTGCCTCCTGGCGCGGCCCGGCAGACGGAGGCCCCCGACCTCCGCCTCCAGGAGGGCGCCGCCGCCTCATGATTTTTGAAAAGGCTGCAAACGAAATGAAACTTTGGCGAAGATGGCCAGGCCTTCGCGCGGCAAAACTTGTGTATGAGATATTCATTTTCTTCTCGGTTTTAATCAAATTTTGATTAGCCTGCGTCTCGCACTTTCCAAACTAATTTCAATTTGATGTCGTGTTGTTAATGTTATTAGTGTGGGAGAAGCAAGGAGTGCATAACGAGCTATTAGTTTACGTGGACGAAACTGATACACGACATGCGAGTGTTCTTCCCTGATGGCCAATTCCACGGATTTATTCCCTGTGTTATGATCAAACCCTCATTTTGGAATATCTTCGTGTATGGATATTCCCCTTTACACGGAGCGCGCTCAGTGGCTGCCCCGATCAGCCGGGTGATTGCAGACCTCAAGACAGTGCTATACGAGCACCCTGCTTGCCTCTTTACTTCCTGCTGAGATGAGGCGAGAGATGCCTTTGTTACTGCTATCGCTACTGTACTATGGAATAGATGAAAATTC
>NC_051407.1:24578550-24578644 GCF_015228065.2 Penaeus monodon
TTTTATAACTGTTGGTACCGTTTCTGGCCAGATATTTTCATCACTAATATTATTCATTACTGTTCTTCACTGTTGCTCCTCCTAGATCTAGCAG
>NC_051407.1:24579285-24579453 GCF_015228065.2 Penaeus monodon
GTTTCAGTGATAAGTAGAAATACATTATAACCAATTTTTTTGCTGAAAATAAAATGATATCCAACAAAGTATTGTAGAAATAGAAGGAATTCATGCGGTAAAAATGGTAGTGAAAGCTTAAGTTCACTTGGTTTACCCAGGCGTCAGGATAGGGCCAGCAGAGACTGT
>NC_051407.1:24579659-24580616 GCF_015228065.2 Penaeus monodon
CAAGAGTGTTTCTACCAAAATATAAAAAGCGGAACAAGAAGAGACAAGGTTATATCGTGCCGGACACGGGAACGCAAGGGTTACTGCAGAAGAGGCAAGCGGCTGCCAAGGAGCAAGGGATAAAGGCCATTTTCTCACAGAGATGTTTCTAAAGGATTGCATAGGAACACATTAAGCTTGGACTGGATT
Source organism: Penaeus monodon (assembly GCF_015228065.2). Classification (NCBI taxonomy): domain Eukaryota; kingdom Metazoa; phylum Arthropoda; class Malacostraca; order Decapoda; family Penaeidae; genus Penaeus; species Penaeus monodon. Next base: position 24,579,849 of record NC_051407.1, read on the forward strand.
GTGTAAGGCATCCGACGATTCCTTTGTCAAGATATAAAACAATTCACATGTTATAGTTGCTGCCGTGGAGAAGGCACTTGGCAAGTGCTGATCAGGAGGACGTCCCAAGGTGACAAGCGGTCCCCTCTGTTGTTCTGAGGCATAGCGCTTTGTTTAGCTTTGTGGAAAGCGAAACAGAATATGGATTCAAAGGCCTATAAAAGAGGGTTAACTGTTTACTCAGACTGTACAGTAACTGCGGCGTTTGGATCGATTCCTTGGGTGTAGTTCAGCATTTAAGCACATGTCAAAATTATCAAAAGAAAAAGTATTATGAAGACTGAACAGTTGTAAGCCTCTGAGTCAGAGAATCTCAGTGACCAAAACTCACATAGGAAACTATTTCTGCGGATTAACGTGACGGAACTGCAAGGTCAGAACAGCAAATCGAGGAGCTTATCGTTGAGTGTGCAAGGGGCTGCTAATCCCGAATGTTGACGATGGGTTTGATTTTTCTTTTCTTTTCTTTTTTGCCGTGTGGGGGAGGGGGGGTGAAAGAGGGAGGCATTTGGTCAGCTGCGGAAGTTGACGTGACGAATACTGCAATTCTTACCGACGTACGGATGCCAAAATGCCAACACACACAAAAAAGCGATCCTGTAAAGAATAGTGACATTTTAAGCGGCGAATTATGACTGTGATAAAGGCAAAAATCCCAAAGCCAACAACACAAGTTCTATTGCAGAACTGTGATAAAGGCGCATCGTTACTGGATTTCGATACTTAAGC
>NC_051407.1:24581332-24581537 GCF_015228065.2 Penaeus monodon
AACAGGTGCGTATGCACCCCATATGGAAAATCCTTACAGGCGTATTTGTGCGTGCGAACGCGTACCCGTGGGAGCCTGCGTGTGTCTGAAGGCACATTCAGAGTAGAAACAATTTAGACCTCCCCCCCACCCCCACTTCCCAGCGCCCGCACGAAGCTCACGGGCAGGGCAGGTGTAGCACATCTGACATTACATTCATGCGAAC
>NC_051407.1:24581596-24581679 GCF_015228065.2 Penaeus monodon
CTTTCCTTAAATTTACTTAATGGCGATTTTGACCGAGTTCTGAGGCTTAGTTCAGTATTTATATAGATAGGTCGTTTGCTTAT
>NC_051407.1:24581722-24581837 GCF_015228065.2 Penaeus monodon
TCTCAGTGATATTTTAGTAGCGATTTTATATCTTAAGGAGAAAAACAGATTCATTGTTTGATAAGTATATAAGTGTATTATGCATACTTAAGACATTACAAACTAAAATACACAG
>NC_051407.1:24582405-24582652 GCF_015228065.2 Penaeus monodon
CAGGCATCGCGGCGGAAGGGCACCCGGGAATAGTAGCGAGTTTCCCGCCCAGAACACAGAAAAGGTCGGCGGTTGTGGAGAAAATTGCGGGTATGTCGCCAAGAGGCCTATCATTAGTGCCTATTACACTTGTAATCCAATTAAAAGACTTGTAATTACGGAGACGAAGGGGAACTGCGCTCTCCCCGGCGCCGCCACTGCTGTCTCCTCGCCCGCTCATTCGATACGCAAGATTGGGACCCTAGGC
>NC_051407.1:24584528-24584774 GCF_015228065.2 Penaeus monodon
CGGAGGGAGAGGCCTCGCAGGAAGCGTGGGAGTGAGGTCACAGCCGCAATTATCTGCTTATCCTTCAAATTTGTTCCGTTTTCTCTGCTGAAGAGCGACGACAGAACATCTCTTAATTAAGAAAATATGTAATTAATGACAACGGTTTTGAATTCCGAATGAACTGCGAGGTTTGGAAGAGTTTCGGGAAATTCAGAGGATAGGACAAAAAATCGTTATTTCTGAAGTAACTGTATTTTTTGAACG
>NC_051407.1:24584993-24585536 GCF_015228065.2 Penaeus monodon
TTGAAAGCCAATGAGTTTTTGCGGAACCAAGGCAGCGCTGTGGCCCAAGACACGTGGCATTGCGTCCGAGCGAGCAGCCCTCCGGAGGCCTGGCCGGCGCTGCCCTGGACACATCCTGGGCCTCAAATGGCGCGCTGGATGGACAAATGAGCGGGTTTCCAGGTAAGATCACAGGGTAATGGCGAGATGGCGGGGTGCAGAGGACAGATGACCAGTTTTAAGGAAGAAATGGCGGGTTAATGCGGCGAAGACCGCCACTGCTCACTCCCGAATGACTGCATCTGGACCCGTGAGGACTTGTCAAGGCCGCGCCGGAGGTGTGAGCCGCCGTTGAGCTGTTTAGGAAGCCCAGTTTGATTGCTGCTCTCGACGAGGGCTTTCGTCCGCCCCCCGGGGGTCTCGTCCCATGACCGCAGACTAGGGAATCTTCATGACGTGTTGACTGTAGGGGCATGTTTAGGCGTTACTTGATTTCCTTGTTGATTCCTTTGTATACATTCCACACACATACAAATTTATCTGCAATATAAATACATATATGCG
>NC_051407.1:24585731-24587220 GCF_015228065.2 Penaeus monodon
AAACTGATCACTTAAGTAAACGGATGTGCAGGCAGAGTAGCAGGCTCGTGGCTGGCCGAGTGAAATCCCAGCACCTCAGCGATGATATCAGTTCAGTCCAAAGGCCAGACAGACGCCCTCCGCTCTGTGGCATACCGTCCGCCTCGCCTCCGCCGGTCGCTCGGCTTGGCAAAAAAGCCGAGGCTCGCGCAGGCAACTCGGGCACTTCGACAACTGCTGTTTTATGTGTTTTTCGTCTACAGGTTTTATATGTTTTTGGTTTACATGCCATAAATTATCCATTTGCATATTATAGGTGTATACATTATAGTTACTCTATAATGATACAATTTCGATAATCAGGTACAGAATTTAAATAGTTTATTAGGCAATTGTGGTACCAAATACCACCCATTTTTTCACTTTGTCTTGGAGTGAAGCTGTTGTCCATACCTCCTACATATTTGCTCCGAGCTGCACGAACATTATAATTAATGTATTGTGAGCAAGGGATAAGACCAAATGCTTATCACATTCATGGTGTGAAGTTGCGTCGTAATAGAGATACTGTATACCAATGAGTTCAAAGGAAAAAACTCGAGACGTCTGAGCCAGATCATTTAGCATCACCCCGAGCGAACAAAACATTAACATGCGCGAGACGAACAAAGGCAATGATGTTGGATCTGACAAGGCAATTCCTCGACGGAGATTACACGTTCAGGGACCGAGTGCTCGCCCATGGGATTCATTTGGTCCTTGTCTCTTCAGCGACGCACGCGGGTTTTGCGAGTGCGTGCCCCTTCCTCCCGGCGAAGGGGCGCGCGGGGCCTCGCGTGAAATCCGCGCGATTCGAACAAAACAAATGCGCCTCCTGAGTGCATGCGTCGAGTGCTAATCTTCACGTCTCCGCCGCCCTCATCAGTAAGATATCATGGTGGGCGGGGTGGGAAGACAGCTCTGTGGGCGGGGTGGCGGCTCCTGGTGGGCGTCCCGGAGCGGGCACTGCGGGAGGCGTGGGCGTTGTAGTTATCTGACAACTGGCTTACCAGGCCACCCGGGGACGCAACAACACTGCGGCTGCGAGGGGTCCTTCGCGCGGCCCGGAGTAGTCAAACAACCCACGGGGGCCCTCCACGGGGTCCCTCCACACCCCCACACCCCACCCGCCCGCTGCGCCCGCCGCCGAGCCGCCGCGAGGAATCAGCCCCAGTGAGCGTCACTCCGCCGGACACGAGGCGCGGCAATCACTCCTCTGCTCACGCCGAAGCAACTCCTTTGCCGTTGCAATGCGGCGGTGCTGAGGTGGGTCGCGAAGGGAGGCTCCCTTAACGATCAAACTGGTTCAAGAAAGGGTTAACTGCAACGCGGAAAATAGGATAATGAGAAAGTGTATTCCGGAATATATCAAGGAGATCTCAAAAGAAATCACAGCCACAGCACGAGAGAAGCAATTAGCCCTTTTAATGGGAACCGTAATCAAATTAACCGATAAATGATCTCTTAAGCA
>NC_051407.1:24588609-24589091 GCF_015228065.2 Penaeus monodon
GATACAACCGAGTCGCGCCTCCTGCGTGGGTCTGGATGAAGAAATCAAGAAATCTGATTCGTTAGTGAATCCCTTTATTGATGAAGCGGCGATTCGCCTCCTTGGTTCCCGAACGTGTCCCTCGCCGACCGCGCCCCATGAAGGTTCCTCGGCGAAATCGCACGAGGCGTGTCCCTGTGGGCGCGCCGACACCCGTGCAGCCGCGGCGCCTCCCACGCCCACACCCCCGCGCCCCCTGCGGCCCATCTGCGACTGACCCCAAGGGCTGACCGCAGACAACGCGCTCACGTGACCTCTCGACCGCACCAGACGGGCCGCTAAACCGCAGGACTTGATCCTCTATTGACACTCTCTCGGCGGCTCATTCATCCGTCTTGGGATTCTCCCGCGATCTCAGATGCCGCCCAACGCTTGTGCGGCCGAGGCTCGCGGCCTCTCGCGGCGCCGTGGGAATCCGTTCACGCCGCAATGGCACAAGGATT
>NC_051407.1:24590962-24591434 GCF_015228065.2 Penaeus monodon
CACACAGACCCAGACGGAGTGAAATGCACAATGGCCTCCACTCTCTTTGTGTGACAGTGATAAGATAATAACGGCGGCTAATCATTGTTTCTTGTTTTGCGGTTTCACGGGCGGTTAGCCGCTTAAACGGGCCGCGGTGGTGGGCGAGGGCCCGGAAGGCGGCTGGCCCGGAGGCTGCGGGGCCCGCGGCTGAGCGGCGGGTGACAGCCCACGACGCTTCCCGCAAGTGACCGCCGCTGACCACCAACAATTAAAAGTAATTAACGCTTCACAAATGGAATGATGAAACGGGAGGCCATAGAAAATGGAGGTAGTAATTTGATTAGACTCAATGAGGGTAAATATATAGTTTGCGGTGATTTATGCCCGATAATAAGGGCCTGCTGTGGCGAGGGACTCCCGCTGATAGATGTTGGAAGGATTTCGCGCTGCGGATCATGGCCCCGCATCAGCGCAGCTCAGCATCTCCGGG
>NC_051407.1:24594120-24595365 GCF_015228065.2 Penaeus monodon
GTATGCTTGTGCTAATATCTGTATGGGAATCCAGGAGAGATATTTAGCATCATTTGTGCTTGGTGCGCAGGAAGTACAAACAAGTCTTGGGACGTTTTACTGAAGGTGAATCTCGTGAGAATCATTATATGAGGGACCCTCATACCGCTTGGGCCAAATGCTGCCCAATACATTTTGTCTGACTTACAAAATGCTGTTAAAGTCTATCATAACAATCACAAAATAGGCTGCACCAACATCAAGCCCTCGGCCAGAGGTAAACATTGGCCCTTAGTACACAATACTTGTAACTTCGATGCATATATACGGCGTACCCAAGTATCGGTAACACTCTTGTTAATTACCTTAGTCTCATTATATTATTTCCTAATCACATCTGTCAACACATCCTGTTTATCCTCGGGGCCGTGTTCCTCTGGTCAGCACCTCCGACGCGCGCAGCCAGCGGCCCGAGAACATATGCTCCTCATCAATTATTCAAGTACCAGGAAACAAAAGAGAAGCGACATCTGCGTGAATATATTACGGGCTCCCTCCCCCTTTCCCAAGCTTTCTCCCGCCGGGGCCCGTGGGTGGGGAGGCCCCGCTGCTGCTCGGACGCGTCTGGGGGCATCGGCGTCGCTTCTGGAGACATACGTGGCATACGTGGACTCGTACGGCATTGCAGTCAACTGCTCCTCCTCCTTCCTTGCAGGATATTGGAATAGGAATAGATATTCGAAGAAAAAGCGAAATTAAAACATTAATTACCATAACTACTGTTAATTCCTGTCCCCATCAGTTGTCACCTGCGGGACTCTTGAGTTAATAAAGATAAAGCTATAATTATAAGAGGAATAAACGTGTAATTAAGGTTTACCTCCTCCCGCACACCCAAAACGAGACTTGAGTTGCCACCTAGCCTCTGCGTCTCACGGGGATCATTCATTGAAACTGAATTCACGCGGCTTCCTTAAGATTTCACAAATGTCATTCTGTCCTGGACGAACTCCGAATCAACTGGAAAAAACGTAGTTTGTAAAGAGAGCTTTTATTGCATAAAAACATGCATATAAATACATGGAGAAACCAAGGCGGGAGAATGGGCTGACCACGCCCCCTCCATTGTTGTTGTCCAGGTGACCGCCGTGACCGACAGTTGGGGATGCCCGTCACTACTGGGCAAGAGGCTGGCGGCGCCCGGGCCCTTTAAGCCGCTCCGCCGGTTCGAGGCGACAGTCGATGCGGGAACGGAACCTGAATTCA
>NC_051407.1:24596790-24598179 GCF_015228065.2 Penaeus monodon
CTGATAGCTTTCCTAAGCCACAGCAAGGTAAGCACTCAATATCGTTCGGCCATTAGACGATAAATGCAGACGCAGAGGGAGGCACATACTTAACTTTAATCATGATTTATAGCATGCCATAACTAAGCGGAGGCAATGAAAAATAATTAGTATGATTGATTATCAATGGTTATCGTATAATTACAATAATAGTGAAGCACAAAAAGAGCAAGTAGGCCGGAGAAACAAAGGTGCTATTATCTCCTTTAGACTCCCATATAATTTCCTTCGGCAGCGCCTTACTTCCAAATGACCTTTTCGCAGGCGGAGCAGAAGGAGAACAAAGAGATTCACAATACAAATGCAAATGTCTACTTTTGACTTTTGTGCCACAAACAAAGCGCGAGGACAGGCGCGTAGGCTCACCCCGCCGATAGTGGTCCATTTACATTTTCAGAACACAATGATAGTAAAAGAATTCCTATTGTATGGCCAAATTGAGGACCTTTGGCTCGGAAGAAATGAAAAGCTGTACCTTTTCGGAGCTTTGTGCTCGTCAATAGTGACCACTTATGACAAGAAACTTTACAGTGTTACCATCTACGAGCTGTAAATCTAACTCAGCCTCAGTCCCTCATTTTTCATTTAAAACTAGAAATTGAAGTCTTATGGAATGCATAAATTGGCGTCCATATATATATAGTCTATAAAAGATTTTGGTAGAAGGTTACCTATCCGTTTCGAGAATTTTACAAAACCTAAAACTAGCCACGGCATCGCTTGAAATGTGTAACGTCTTGGGAAGGCGAGGGTCCTCCATTGTGGCGCGAGGACGGTGACTTTTGCCTTTGTGTGTCCAGGCATCCCCTCGTCTCGTCCGGCCCGGGCCTCCTCAGGGTGTAGGGAAACCACATACAAAAAGCTGTGTTTCGCGTGGAGGATTATTAACCAATTCCGACGTATTTCAAGAATCAGATTTAGAATGATAAATGTTACTTCTTAAAATAGTTCAATCGAGCGAAAATGACGCGAATGAAATGCTGGTTATGACAGTATCTTGATTTCGACGCAAGGTTGTGTCTGCCCTTGCAGAGGGGCTGTTGTGTAAGATATTATAACGAAGGCCGTTGATATTCGTATAGCTTAAGGACAAAGCTTTATGTATAAGTATAATATTAATAAGAAGGATGTTAATACTGAACTCGAAGCAAGACGACCGTATAAAGGGCTTCATAACTGTCACAACCCCTCGCCTTCTGGTAATTTACTACTCTCTCAGTAATTATATTTTACGGTCTATAATCCAGAAATCTGATGCTTTTATTGGAGTAGTGAAGTCGGTGGCCCGAAGTGGCCACGGCAGCCTACTCTTCCGCCCGTGATCTTGGCCTTCGTCCTCTACAGGATCTG
>NC_051407.1:24598220-24601258 GCF_015228065.2 Penaeus monodon
ATGCACCTCATTATACCAATACCACCCACGCCGATAACAGCACCGCACGCACGCATGTTTCGCTAGAAGAGTGAGCCAGACCCTTCTGCATGTCCCTCATGTATTTTCTCTATATACCGCATTCGTCATCGTGGCAAAGGCTCCGCGCGCGGGACACGATAGCAAATTACTTCTTTCTCGGGCGTCATGACTGTACGTCTGAAGGATCGTGGGAATAACGTAATAATATTTGCAATATCTTCATTAAAAAATGGCTAAATAAACATCCACTTTAGCAAACATTCTTCAACACGAAAAGATAAAAGGTACAAAAAATACCATACGCTACGTTTCAGCGTTACATTGCTTACAAAGGTCAGGCCAAAGGTTCCCGCGGAGGCTGTGGCTGTCGTTTCGATATGAAGGAAAGCAGCAACAGTAACAGCGACGGCGGGCGCGTGGCACCGTGTAGAGCGTCCTATGTTAACCTTGACTTTCGTGCAAATCCCCTCGCGTGCCGCCACTCCACTGCCAACTCCGACCAAGCCCTTTATTTGGCCGCTGGAAGTTGTCACTGTCAGCAATAAGGTAGCGGGCGCGAGGTCGATTTCAGGCACAAGTCATTTCTTGGCCTCGTGAATTCCTGTAGCGTGAGTCATATCTTATGCCGAATGTGGGCTCCACATGGAAGTCTGATTACTGGCCCCCGGAATGCCATGAGCTGCCGAGGAAAATCTATACTGAATACGTAGAACAGGGAAACATTAAACTAAACCTACATTGCACTACACCTACAAAACCAACCTTGGTCATTTGCAACAATTCCTTAAAGCAGAAATTAATTTTCTTGATCTCGAGCAAATCTATCAATCCATAATGAAGCGTCTTTGATGTGTGTATGCAGCTGTATGCATGTCCTGTAGGCACATGAAAAGAGCCCAGTGCACACGCCGAAACAGGCATGTGGACACAAACAACTATGTTGACGGAAATTATTCTATGGGAGCAGTATTTGTTAGCGCAACATAGCAGCAATGTCTCCCAAAGGTCCAAGGCCCGAGGCATGTCCCTATAATATACCCAAGGGATATAGGAACTGATCTGGAATGCGTTATCCAGATATGCGGTAACATATCTATTCACGTCACAATACAAATGATGGAAGAACGTTTAAATGGCTGTTGATTTGCTGAGTTTGCTGAATAAAACATCCAAAAGTTCAATTGCACTGTAAGGAGAGCTGAAGCTAGAAAGACAAACAGTTCAATCCTTCAGCAGATGATCAACGGAATCGTCTGTTTCAGCTGCGAGGGAGCGCAGGAACCGAGACATCTTCATCTCCTCACACACGATATCCTTCCCCAAGGAGTCGGGGAGATCCTCTGAATGCCCGAAGACTTTGCACGTGTTATGGTTTTGTGCAATCGACTTAATTTAATATATTCATTGATCATGTTCGGGCTTCCATTCCTTGCTGCTCATTAGGATTCAAATGATAACATACATATGTCTGTATCTTTACTGCAATCTAAATATTTAATCTTGATTTGGAAGAGTGTTAGCTTTTGACAATGACACTATCGGTTACTTCTTTGCACATTTTGACAATGCTTTGACATTTCATATAACGTATAGTCTTCTCATACTCGTAACTATAGAATGCTTTATTCATAGGGTACATTGTGTTGTATTAAAATATAAATGTAAGATTCAAACAACCTGATCTCAGTCACTTGCCCTCTTCCATAACAGCAACAGATGGGTCTTCTATACTCCACTGGATAAAAGAATAGAAATAAAGCAAACCCGTCAACTGATTCGAATGATATGCCAGAGTTTAGAGGTGCCCAGAGGAGAGGGAAAAATGTTTTAGTGTTCATTGTCAAAGATTGCCACGAGGTATTCCGAGCGCCCCCAGAAACACCTCCGCACCTCAGGAGTTGGATTCCGCGGGAAGGCGTCCGGACGAGGAGGCAGAGATCCCATTAAGTAGTACAGAACTGTGGGCATTTCGGGCTTCCAAAAACGCGTCCTGCCATTATGTGCAGCAGCAAGAGTTGCCGATGCGTCATTCGCTATACCGAGTGGCATGCGATCTCTACTGATGATGGCTGTGGCTCGGATGATAATGTTTAAAACTGCGACGGCGGTCGTCGACGGTATTTATGATAATGTACATGCATGTGCATACTCTGTATACATATTCTGTGTGATGATGTAGTCTTTACTTTCAGGTAGTTTCATTGCGTTGTTCCCGAGATGTTAAATGTACTTGCGATTACATCTGTAAAAAGAAGGTTACAGTGGTATCTTTGTGGCAGCTGAAGCCACTGCTGTGACGCTGCGAGAGGATCTGGGGATGCGTGAGAGGGCAGTCCTCAGCTCCCACTAGTCGTCGCAATTATGCTCATTCGATTCGCTGTCCATCACTCGCTAGTACTTTTTGTGTAGGGCTTGTAATCGTCAGGAGAGACGGAGGGATTTTCATTTTCGCAACAATTCTAAGACTGAATAAACATCGCCAGGAACACATGCAACATCAGAAAAGGAAACTGGGAGATTCGTTCTTAAGTAACACGACTTCTCTCGTCGGACTGCTTCCGACGACATGACTCCGACTCAAAGACAATGTGGTACATCGCGCGCAGTTAAGAACCGCCACGATAGACGGCGGCGACCGCTGGCATATTTCACGAAATTTTCGTTCTTAAGGAAAGGCTGCACGGCCAAGGTTGGACTTTATATACGTCACGAATCCGGATAAAGGGCAGCACAAGTAAGGCCAGCGGCGATTTAATTAATAAGCGCCCTCAGCGCGGCCGACAAACCCCGCCATATTTAGACGGCTGGCAATCGTGCCCTGATCGGGTTTTTGCATGACGGCTCGCGGCCTCTCTCACATGCGAACTCGGGATATTATTATTGTAGAGAAGCTGTGAGCTTTCTTGCGGATTTGCTGGAGTTTTGTGTACGCTTCGCCTACGGCCACAGTGCTTATACATGCGTGGGTGTGCGCGGCCGGGGGAGCCTCTCATATGGCAGCTCATGATTTATGTCTG
>NC_051407.1:24601292-24602103 GCF_015228065.2 Penaeus monodon
AATAGATTAATAACTTGACATTCATGCTAAGGATTGATAACAACAGTAAACTAACTGTGGTAATATCAACTCCGAGACAGAAATATGTTCTACAGATCATGTAAACCGGAGAAATCACGTGGCTCTCTGCCCCCTCTGATCTTATTTTCTTGCCTGCGTCCATGCACCTCTCGCCTTCCCCCCCCTCCCCCGCTTTCTACCTATTCTCCCCTTTTCCAATTGCATTTCATCTAGCTTCTTCCTTGGTTTTCTCCTTTCTCCTTTTGATAATGTCATTGTAACGTTGATTTCTAAACTGCTTTCTTTAGAGATCCACCCACAGAGCGAGCGAGACCAGCCAGCTGTCTCTCCTCTTCTCTCCGGGAGCGCTTGTCTGTAAAACTCATTATTTACATTTCAACTCGGAGCGAATACCTGTTTTTGCTGCAGTGGTGATATCTAAATGTTTTTACTTCGCAGACAATACTGCGGCTAATGCTAGGCTGCGGTGTCTCGGAGAGCTTCATATATAAAGGCAACGGGCTGCGGAGGTAGCAAGCATGCGGCTCGGGCCTGCGGGAGGCGAGGCGCGCCGCCCTCCCGTGATGGAAGTGATACCCTGACAGCAGCTCTCAGAACCACTCGTTAACCCTCCATCCGACACTCCGCGCTAGCAATTACCTCAACCAATCAGATTTCACCGTGGTAATCATGAATGACATTTTGATCTCTGATTGGTCCGTACGCACCTAACCTCTTATTTTCCACATGCAACCCCGTTGTTTACCGTCTGCAGTGGCAATTATTCCTCGTGCTGATGGTTATTGATTCG
>NC_051407.1:24602157-24602288 GCF_015228065.2 Penaeus monodon
AGTTGACCGCTTTTTTCGGTCTTTTCTCGACGATCGCGATTTCTTTCCAAAATGGACGGTGGCCGAGACGCCGCCGCTAGGACACCGCGGGAGGAGTGGCATCCGGCGAACCATGTCTGCCTCTTCGGCGC
>NC_051407.1:24605299-24605725 GCF_015228065.2 Penaeus monodon
AAATGGTGAAATGGAAATCAGAGAACACAGAGTGGGTTTTGTAGGTAGAAATCGTGATGACAGGGAAGCACGACTGATATTAGGTAAAACAAGGGCGAACTCAGACAAAATACTACCTGTAAAATTGTAAGAAAACCCATTTAACATCATGATCATTGTCCATTTAACGTCTCGATCATTGTATCTTATTCTCCAATACTAGGAAGTAGTGTGTCTCAGTGTAAATCCCAAAGAATAATCATCGTGATTGGTCTCTTGAATGCAAAGGGTGGTTGCAGGACTGGAGATAACATGGTTGGTAAATTCATATTTGGTATGCGAATTGAACAAGATAAAAGATGGAGGCACGGATGTACAGGGCATGAACAATTAATTACAGGCAATGCACATGGTTTGAGGAACACCCTAGAAGAGTGAGAAACGAGA
>NC_051407.1:24605871-24606440 GCF_015228065.2 Penaeus monodon
AATGTAAGAGTACGATTACTGACTGAAAAACTCAGAACTGAGAGAATCACATACGACAGCCATTGAAGACGTTAAAGTACTTTCAAAGGTCAGAGAAAGACAGGCATGGCATTTATTCAAGGAAACACTCGTCACAACAGCCGAGGAAGGAGGAACAAAATAATCAGAAATGAATGACATAAAAGATAGAGAGCGCCAAGGGCACAAGATAATTGATGAAGAAAAAGTGAATGAATGTAGAGAGAGAAAAAAAACAAAACACGAAAGATCAGAATCTGTAGTCATGCATAGAGTAATCAATGTTAAGTGGAGCTTAAGCTTGTGCATCAGATGGCTGTATCAAAGCAAAAGTAAGAACTATGATAGTTGAAAAGGAGGAAGTGTTGGATCGATAGGCTAGATGAGTCAGTGAGCTTTGCAGTGAGGAAAGAAGCGAAAAAGAACACCTCTACTCAACAACAGGGAGTGACAAAGGATATTAAAATCAGACGTAGAAGGTTTATGGAAGGACGAAAGGGAGTGAAGCAGCAGAGCCAGACAATATGGAAACGGACGTAGCCATGGTTTTA
>NC_051407.1:24606993-24607289 GCF_015228065.2 Penaeus monodon
GTCTTGAATGGCACTGTAATTGGTGAACATAACGTTGATAATTGACGGTATCCTGATGGCTGAATCTCAGGGGAGACTTCAAGAGCTCTCATCTACACTTTCGAGACGAGAGCAAAAAACGAGGGTTATCAATCACTTGTAAGAAAAGAAAATGCATCGTGGTTAGCAAAGGAGTAAGTCTTGGAAGTCTGTGAAACCTTTATCGAACAAGCACCCAGCATTAAATATTTCGGTTATTTTCTGACAGATAATGGAAAACTTCGATTTGGAAAATCAAAAGACGAATAGAGATAGCC
>NC_051407.1:24607335-24607798 GCF_015228065.2 Penaeus monodon
TGAATCTTACCTTGACTGTTATGTTGGAAGGTAATAACTGCTGAAAACTCCAAACTCTAAAAAGAAATAAAGGAAGGATAAATGTGGCTTTACAGCAAAATGACAGAACTATCTTGGACTGATAACGTAACCCGTGAAAAGACCTTTCGAAGAGTCGGGACAAGTAGGGGGGGGATGAAAATCCTCAGAGAGCGACAGATAGAGTGCTTAGGACACGCCATGACGATTGAAAGTTTAGGAGAATGGATACTAAGTTACGTGTTAATGGGAAGAGCAGCAGACGAAAACAACGACCGACTTATCTCAGGAGACCGAGGGAATGGGCGGAAGGTCAAATTAATGATGCAGAAAAAACGGAAGTCGCCGGAATGAATATTCTAAGAACAGCAAGGAACCGAAACCAGAGGAGATTCATGGTCGCAGACGTTCTTCAAGATTAGAGCACTTATACTCCCACAGTATG
>NC_051407.1:24608944-24609593 GCF_015228065.2 Penaeus monodon
AATATAATGAAAACACAGACGCATTTAATAAACTTCTTGCCCGATATTTTGGTCCATCTGCAGCCTCGTTACCTTTCAGGGCGCGTATCCTTGCAGTGCACAGGCAACGCCGCCTCATTTCGGCGAGCAGGTCGGGCGCCTCCGCGTGAAAGGCGCTTCCCCGGGTGGCCGCCTCGCTGGCCATCGTCAGGTTTTTCGACATCCTGCTAAGTTGTCCGCCGGCAGCAGGGTTGCCAATGGCGGCCGCGGCCCTCGCACGGCGTCCCTCGGGGCTCAGCTGTTGCTGGCTGTCTCCGGCGCCTTCGTGTCAATGCGGCTGACGAGCGAGGCGACGCGCCGATTGCAAGGCCTTCTCGTAAGAATCAACGAAGAAAGAAAAGGCTGTACCTTTGCCACTAATGACCCGCCGACCCTTTGGGTGGAAGATGTTGGTGTGATGCTGTGAAGGAGAGCATCATACATCATACACATCCTCTTCAACATCTCCTCGCACGCTATAGCACAATAAGCTGGTTCTGTATATTATAAAAGATGGAGTAATCTTTTTTGCCTTTGCTGTTTCTACACAGTATCAATTTAAACTTTAATAGCACTTTTGTTTTTCCCCACTAACTGGCCGTAGTCAAATATTTGAAATGGAACACTGGAT
>NC_051407.1:24610433-24612230 GCF_015228065.2 Penaeus monodon
CCCAAGAGGCGCTGCGATTAAATCCCCTTAAATCCTGCCCTCTCCGCTTCCTTGGCCTCTGCCTCCTCCTCCTGTAATCCCCTGATGGTTCAAAAGCATCTCGGCGAGTGGCTTCGGTCCGGGAACGTATCAGAAAGTAATTAAAGGCAGGCTTGACTTACTATTTACTATAACTTGTCGGCTGGAACGGCGCGAAGGACGAACAAATGGTCACGCAGAAAGGTTCGATAAAAGGCAGAATTAAAAGATCCCGGGATAAATCGCTCACCGGAATCGTAAGCCAATTCTCCTTTTTGTTTCGAGGCAGCGCTGCTCGCGAACTGCCTCCTTCCGCAGCGCAGGAGAGACGAGTTTGTACACAGGAGGGAAACAAGGGATAGAGGGAGACGAAGCGAACGAATAGTAATGGGAGATATGGTGGTGCCAGATTGCAAGAAACTGGGAGAGGGCTTGCAACATGACACTCCGCCTTCATCAATCAGAGAGAACAGTGTATTGCAACAAAGCTCGGTTTTGCACTGATAATCTTAGAGATGGGGCAGATGTGCCTTGCAGGAGCCTGACGCCTTCTGTATAGTTATGCATATGACGGCGTTGTGAGGGTCAGGCTAACTTTTCCTTTTTGATGAAGTTAGAGTTCTCTCTCCAGGCATTATATAATGCGCCAAGGTGATGGTAGAGCGATTTCATTGCAGAGTTCGAGGCTGATCAAAAGTAGCAAGAGATTTCCCGATTCGCTGTGATTCAAACGCTCTCGATCACTTATGGCGGTGCATGAGTAGAGAGGCTGCCCGCCTTATATGAGCGGCCGCATATATGCAAACGCAGGTGATGTTCGCTTGGTTCCTTGTGAGACAGCCTGCCACCCACTCCGCGCCTCTCGACCCTCTGCGCCTTTCTCGCCCCTGAACATTTTGTAGGATAAGCAGCCTCGAGTAAAGAACCCTTGGCCCGAGTCTTCAGGAGCGTTGCAGGAGCAGCGGTAGGAAAGGATTTGATCTTATCTACGGGTCGGTGAAAGGCAAAGATCCTTCTCTGAATAAGATCGCGTGATCCTACGCCATGTTCTGTTTGCTCTCCCGCGCCGCCATTACCCATGCATCATGTCGACGTGAAAGATGAAATGCGCCTCGTTTTAGCTGACGGGGCGGAGGCGCGCCGGGCTAAGTGTATATGGCGCTCGCTATCATTATTCATAATGGTTGGAAATGAGCTTGTCATGGTACAGATATTGGGCGGAATGAGAACCCACACGGATCGAATCGATCAAACCAACGCATATCCTCTGTCGAGCAGCAACTCTCGGGAGGAAAAAGTAATGAGATAGCAGCTTCTAAACACTTGTTTATCTGATTGCATTTTGCTGCGAGTCTCAGGCTAAGGAGTCACTGATAAGTCGTATTCAGGGAGGAAAATAGAGAAACTGCCTTCAGAGTGGCCCAGCCGCATGTTCTGGCACATGAATATATTACCTTGGAAGCTACAACTCTTGCCTACCTGTCCTTGCTCAAGCACCACTAAGGAGCACGGTTACTTTCAACAGGAATTATTTTACGTCAGTTCCAAAAATACCCACAATGCATAGCTTAAGGTAATGATTGCGTAGATATATACTTAACATTATAATATTTGGATATTTATATTGATTTTGGTTATGGCCATCTTTTTCCTGTCCTTGTGTATGATTGTGAGAGTGTGGAGAACGACAGAAGATGTATGCATAGATACAAGAGAAAAAATATATATGAATGTGTGCGATTTTTTTGTGTATGCACTCACGCATACATACATTTATTA
>NC_051407.1:24618726-24620026 GCF_015228065.2 Penaeus monodon
CCCAGCCCACATAGGGGTTGGGAACTCGTGCAGGGCCAGCGCATGCCTTCCCGTGCCTCCGGACGAGCCCTGGCGATGGGCGCAGTGAGTGTCAACGCGCTCGCGATCCGTCCAGGTCCGCCCTCCTCCTTTTTATGGGCTAATGTATTCCCGCGTTCCTCGCCGCCACGCCGAGAAGAGACAAGCAGTACCTGAGTTACTGTCAGCCGCTACATTATCCTGCGGTCATATCCGCCGTCAGCCATCGCCTCTGCCTTAACTGGATGCTTGACCTCACTTGCCTCATCCCGGCCCCGCATCGGATCCGACGCTAGTCTGTATGGCTACGGCACGCGGCTCCTGTGGTAGGGCAAATGGGATTTCTTCGGCAGTAACGGGCACGCCAGGGAGAGAAAAGGATGGCCGGTGATATTCATGATCTGAAGGTGATTTAGAAGGATTGTAATCATGCATATATGGAAAGGACGGAGCGGACAAAAACATTGCTGACTCGTTCACAGTACTTTTTTGACTTAGATGCCAGTTGATGTGTGCTAACGTCTCCCACTGATAGTTAATTACATTTACCCATTCAGAAGCCCCATTGGTAATCAAATTATTATCAGGACTGCCATCACCTGAATACCGGCAAATCTTCTCCCAGGAGGCGTCCATCAGTTTAGTGACAGCTCCCAGGGGTGCCAACCGTGATGGATTTATACCCTGATTAAAGGCCTCCAATTAGCTCCTTCGCCACGATTTCGAAAGAATCCAGATTAATAATACTGATTTCATCTTTCAGAGGATTTGCTCTTGAATTATGATATGCCATATAATTGTCAAAAGTCTTACGCCAAACTGAGTGTAGCTTTCACCACTGGCAACACTGCTGGCTGGTACTACGGGCAAGAGAAAAATTCGTCGATTTGTTTTCCTGGTAAATTAATCATAATTCAGGGTTGATATAAAGCTCCGTTTCCTTTGACATCGCAGTAGGGGATGGTAATTTAAGATTCTTAGGTATAAAGAACAAAAAGTTATGAGGATTACATGTGAATATAGGCATTATTTCATGATATTAAAAGACACGATTTTGATTGCCTTGTTGGGCTGAAGTTAATGCATTTTCTCTCCGACTCTGAAATATGTTCAATTGCCGACGAAAGTATCGTCGTCTTGCCATCTGAACATTTATTATATTTTCATTCAGAGTCGTACATAAACTGGAATTACTATGACTGACAGAAGAAAAATAATATTTAATTTATTCAGGAATTCTTTAAAAACAAAGCGTCGCGGTCAGAGTCGCTCTCAACCCGAA
>NC_051407.1:24620112-24620751 GCF_015228065.2 Penaeus monodon
TAAACCATGATGGAAACCTGAAGACCAATCAAAATATTTATGAAGTCCCGTCTCGTGAAATGCCCAGCGCATCTACAGTGACTGGTGCTCCTTATCCGCAGTAATGGCGGGATGATGAGAGCGGCGGAGGCTCGTCAGCGAAAGGATATTAATGAAACGCTAACCATATGTGTGTTGGAGGGGATGGTGCCTGCCGCTTGTCACTAAACCCGTGTGGCGAAGGGGAAGGACCCTCTGCATGCCGATGAAACAGGCTGG
Organism: Penaeus monodon; assembly: GCF_015228065.2. Classification (NCBI taxonomy): domain Eukaryota; kingdom Metazoa; phylum Arthropoda; class Malacostraca; order Decapoda; family Penaeidae; genus Penaeus; species Penaeus monodon. The sequence goes on from NC_051407.1 coordinate 24,620,371, forward strand.
AGAGGGAGGAACCCGCCTGCAGCATGCCACTGGAACTGCGCGGTGAAAATGATGGTTTATTGCTTGCCACTGAAACAGTGTGGAGATGGGGATACCGCCAGCAGCATGTCACAGAAACTGTAGGTTGGAAGTGCATGGTGCCTGTGTCATCCCTTTGAAACCGCGTGGTGAAAGGAGAGGGTGCTTCTGCATGCCACCTAAACTATGGATGCCTGCTGCGTGCCGCTGAAACTGTATTGAAGGGGAAAGCTGCCAACGAATCTGTTTCTGCCGCTTGACCCTGAAAGAGTTCTGTTATATCTTCGGCAACAATTACCAAATGCGAGTGGTAGAACATCTTGGAAACTGTCATGTGTAAGGTAACAACAACAATGAGGTGCC
>NC_051407.1:24620835-24620908 GCF_015228065.2 Penaeus monodon
GACAGACACACGTCATAAACATAAACTCCTCTCGCTCCTTTCGGCTCGACCCGAAAGACCCCCCTCCCCTTTC
>NC_051407.1:24622141-24622206 GCF_015228065.2 Penaeus monodon
ACAGGCCGTCGGCAGATTCTGTGTTTTTCTGGGGACTTTCCCGTCGTTGTCTATACTCGCAACAG
>NC_051407.1:24623744-24625311 GCF_015228065.2 Penaeus monodon
GAACAAGAATATCCGCGTGCCACTGTCTATCGCCTGTGATCAACCGGATTTTGTTAACAGGATCTCACTAAATCTTTTGCAGGTAACTTTATTACCATTATTCTTCGGAGTTCGAGTGCACGGAGGGAGAAGGCGTGGGGCGGGCAGGAACAATGCACAGGCTGCACTAAAATAGATAATTCCTGATGGTTGGCCACATGGCTCTCATTTTTGTGCGCAAAGCAAGGCAAGCAAGCAGGCGCCACGCCGGTGTTTGCAGGGTGTTCTTCAGTCCGTGTATGAGCTGCCTTACACCTGCCTTGTGGCAGTAACTCAGGCGGCGTTCTTACGTGGTCATCGTAGAACCTTCTGCGGTGTACTTGTGCAGGTCCTTCCACGGCAGTAAACGTCGCCTCCCCCTCTCGCCCCATCTCCACCAATGAATTTATCTGACTATAAAGTTTGCCAGGTTTCCCTATAAAGACGAGGTGAGGTCCCGCTCCCTCCCGCCTACAGATGTCACTCTATGAAAAGTAATGAGCTAGCCCGAAGTGAATGAAACTAATGCCTCGGGATTTTTTAAATACTTCATTCGTGAACTTTAAAAGTATATTAAACGCCATGGATAACTTTGACTCTCGCTTTGACTTCCTAATAACAGATTCGGAATCTGTTTTCGTGCCAGTGAGAATCATAAAGTCGAGTCTGGTTCTTCCCTTTTCACGGTCGTGGCGCCACCTACGCGGGGCCACTGCGGGAGACAAAGAGATTTGGCGGGAAAAGAGCATGGAATCGTGATTTTCGCGGTAAAGTTAAATAAGACATCGTGTGCTCGCAGTGTACATGGTACGTGTACACGTTATGGATTTAGTTTTCTTGTGGTCTGCATAATCTTCATAACTTACGTGCCAACGGGCTTTGATTTACGCAGTGCTAATGCCTTGCTATTTCTCGTGCTCAAGATAAAGCCCTTTCTCAAACACCAGTGATCTCCTTACCTACATGTAATGGCATATGGTACCCAGTGAAAACATTTTAAAACTCTCTGTAGATATATGAACAATCTTTGTGTTGTTATTTCGCTGATTCATGTAAGACAGAGAATCCCACTGCGCCAACAAGACCCCATAGAGAGATTCAATACTCTTTAAACACTCACAGAAACCATTCTCACTGTTTTTCTGGCCTGGACAAAGTATTCAACTTAACATTAAATCTGAAACTGAACACGATCTCTATAGTACTTTGTGAATTGAATTAAAGATAAGATTGGAATAGCAGTTTGTGTGGCTCTTCAACTGAGCTCGGATGTGATAACTTCATTCACGACCTGCTCTGTTATTCATGCTGCGTCCCTATTGCATTTTTCCGTTTGATTTTTGTATGACTTGCCCGCGGAAGACTGGTAAGTGTGGCCTCCGTTCACGACTGACTAAGCAAGCAGTTTATGATGAATTAATCGCGAAGAGAATTTGCAACCGGAATGCGATATTATTGCTGTCGTCGATAATTATTAAAAAGAGATAAATAATGTGTAGGCCAAAGGTTGTTTTCGAAACAGGTACAAAAGGTCCAAATTGAAATGCAT
>NC_051407.1:24630603-24630710 GCF_015228065.2 Penaeus monodon
CCTCAGAATTCTTGCCCACCACAAAAAGGTGTTTTCTTTCGTGTGTAGGTGCTTATAGATTTAGGAAAAACATACAAATGACTAAATATGATTTAAATCAGAAAGAC
>NC_051407.1:24630775-24630843 GCF_015228065.2 Penaeus monodon
AGGAGAGCGATGGGAAATAGAAAAAAATAGAAACAGACACTACAGAGTGAAAGATAGCAGGGGGAGAC
>NC_051407.1:24631857-24632172 GCF_015228065.2 Penaeus monodon
CCCCCCCCCCTTTCTTTCCTCGACGCCCCCCCGCCTCCCCCCCTGCACCCATTTTAAAAATCCTTCTTCCCTCGGCCATGCCCAGCTCGCCCCTTCCCACGCGCCCTTCTCTGCGCCCCGCTGGTCCAGGTTCCTTATCTCGTCCGACCCGCAAAACCTCTGTCCCGGGGAAATCACAAAATCGCAACGCGGGCGCTCGGAGGCGGGGGAGTAGGGGCTCCCCTTTTGGGGCATTCGAAATAAAGGGGAAAAATCGGGTTTTTATTGTGGGTTTTTCGTGTTATCAAAAAATTATTAATTTTTCCAAAAAAATTT
>NC_051407.1:24632272-24633013 GCF_015228065.2 Penaeus monodon
GTATGGCATATGGACGTTACACGTGGATTAGTTTTCTTGTGGTCTGCATAATCTTCATAACTTACGTGCCAACGGGCTTTGATTTACGCAGTGCTAATGCCTTGCTATTTCTCCGTGCTCAAGATAAAGCCCTTTCTCAACACCAGTGATGCTCTTACCCTACAGGTAATGCATATGGTACACAGTGAAACATTTTAAAACTCTCTGTAGATATATGAACAATCTTTGTGTTGTTATTTCGCTGATTCATGTAAGACAGAGAATCCCACTGCGCCAACAAGACCCCATAGAGAGATTCAATACTCTTTAAACACTCACAGAAACCATTCTCACTGTTTTTCTGGCCTGGACAAAGTATTCAACTTAACATTAAATCTGAAACTGAACACGATCTCTTAGATTACTTTGTGATTGAATTAAAGATAAGATTGGAAATAGCAGTTGTGTGGCTCTTCACTGAGCTCGGATTTGATAACTTCATCAACTGACCTGCTCTGTTATTCAATGCTGCGTCCTATTGCATTTCCGTGTGGATTTTATGTATGATTGCCCGCTGAAGACTGGTAAGTGTGGCTCAGGTTCACGACTGACTAAGCAAGCATTTTATGATGAATTAATCGGCAAGAGAATTTGCAACGGAATGCGATATTATTGCTGTCGTAGAATTATTAAAAAGAGAGAAAAATGTGTAGGCAAAAGGTTGTTTCGAAACAGGTACAAAAGGTCCAAAGTTTAAATGCA
>NC_051407.1:24637999-24640045 GCF_015228065.2 Penaeus monodon
TTCGTCGAGTTCCTTCCACGCCGCCCTTGCTCTTTCCCTCGACAGCGCGCTTGCTGACTACGTTAATGTAATATAGAATCCTTCTTCACCCCCTGCTGCCATCGACAGCGCCTCCGCCTACGAATCTTCCCCTCGGCAGCCCACTCTGCGCCCCTCCCAGCCCTTTCTGCGCCCCCTGGTCCAGGTTCCTTATCTCGTCCGACCCGCAAAGCCTCATGTCCTGAAGCTCACAAAATCGCAACTGCGTCGCTCGGAGGCGGGGCAGCTGAGCGCTCGATGATCATTCGAACATGAATGGAAAATCTCGCGTTTATTATTGTGGTTCTTCGTGTTATCATTTTATTAATTTCAATAATTTCACATTCAATATGTGCTGTTTTTATGTATAGTGAGCCATGTTCCCATTCAGCTTTAATCCAGTTTGGTCCATCAGATTCCATGGTAGACCGACATTCTACGAGACCGCTTACTTCTTTCATTGTTAGCCGGACATAGCGAGTCATAAACGATTCACTGTCCATTTTTTGCCATTGCCCCTTACCGTCATTAAGTAACGTCACTATGAGCCCCTTTAATATGACTTTACCCTCTTATTATAATGGACATGCTTCTTTCGCCGGCATTCCTAACCATTACCCAGGATTACTGGTCCACGATAACTGTAGCTCAGCCGTTACTCTGAAGCCATTAACCGATGTTCCTGATCAAAAGTTTAACATAAAACACTTCGTAGTAATATCTACTGCCATTCCATTGAGTCTTTTGCTACTACTGTCCATGACAAGAGCAACAACAACAAAAAAGACTACTGTCAATTATCCTTGACAATTCACCTTTGGTCTACACTGCTTCTCACCCACAAGTAACTCAAGAATTCACCATATTTTGTAATACTGATATCCCTTCCAAATATTTACCAATTTATTCACTGAAATGTATGTTCTGGAACCCACATACATCTACACATACCCTGCACTGCATTTCCCATACGCCATGCATCGTGCACCGATTTTGTTACAGTGCACTTACTGAACTAAATATACAAGCTCTTTTCCACAGAACCGCACCAAACCCATACCTCACCACATACATGCGTAGTAACACCCCATGCATATCACTAAGTACATCTCCACTGAATTCCCGTGCTACATAAGCCATGCCTTTTATTGTGCCTATACCTCGGCCCTTCGCCGCGATGCCCCATCCGCCCCATCCGCTCTTTCCTCACAGACCATCTGTTATCGCTAGCTGGTAGAGCCATAATTAGCAGTCCCGAGTGTTGTCTGCGGCCTCCCTCCGCGCCGGGCTCGGGAGGCCACGCCGGACGCCGCGGGAGGAGGTTACGACCGCCGCCCGATGACTCAATTTCCACCACCAACGCTTTCCCGGCCAAAGCTCTTCCTGCAGACGCTCGGAGGCGCTGATGAGCTTCCACGGCGCCCTTGGAGGCTTCGGATGACAATGGAGTTGCGGAGCCGGCGTGTTAGTGAAGTGTCCTAGTTTGAGGCGCATCTTAGCGTGATGTGAGACTTGCGTAGAAGTGTTGTGTCTCCATTTCACGCTGACTGGCCTGTCGCGTGCAAACTGCATACTGGCCATGCCCCCCATAGTGGGCATAATGGCATATTTGATTATTTCGGCATATTTGATTATTTCACCAACATACATTTGGCACACGTGTCATGTTGGTGCCCCCTAGCATGGTTGATTTTATGTTGATTCAAAATGAGTAATTCATGCGAGGATGATAGGTCGGTTTGCATCAATGAAACACCCAGCCTCCAGTCCCGGATTGGGCTCCTCTTCGGCCCAACTCCGTGCCCAGTTGCCTTCTTTGCCTCGAGTCCCTGAGGTGATAACCTGTTTCCTTTTGCTATACATTCAAACTTATTTTCCTCCTCTCGTAGGTAAATTCAAACAGCAGTCCTGTTCACTGAAAGTAGATTCATTCCAAGCAATGCATTCACAGGGATTACAGAGCTATACGGTCTCGAGACAGGAAAGCTAAACATAATAATGTTATATTAAACTACAGCTTGAAAACTA
>NC_051407.1:24640430-24640502 GCF_015228065.2 Penaeus monodon
GGTATTTCGCTATGTAGGTTTGCAATATTTTTATTGTCGAATTGCTATCTTCTGCACATAATGATATTAATC
>NC_051407.1:24641292-24641359 GCF_015228065.2 Penaeus monodon
CAGATGAAACCAAAAGTAAAGAATCGAAGCAAGCGTGGCAGCCCCCCCCTCCCCAAAGACTGTGAGT
>NC_051407.1:24641381-24642553 GCF_015228065.2 Penaeus monodon
TTCTGATATCCTGGCTCCGCCCCTGCTCCTCGACGACCAGCTGAATCCTTCGCCCTCGCAGGTCCTCGCCCTCCGCGTCGCCTGCAGGGTGTGAGGACCTGCGCCGGGAAGGGTCCTTGTCGGTGTTCCCGCCGAGGCTGAGGTGCAGGAGAGCCTCGGCCTCCGGCGCAGAAGGGCAGTCGGTCGAAACCATGGTCATGGCTGAGGAGACAGTGCCACATGACACCGTTTGGCATTCTGTAGTTTTACAGTATCGTCCTCCAGCTTCATTATTGCGCGCACAGGAAAAGTACTTTCTGGAATAATTTGATTTTCATTTGACGCACGATGTATTGTTGCTGTCTTAAGTACAGCGTCACTGCATGAAGTTTCGATTTCGTCACTAATAACTCACTCAACTTTCTTATAATCCACTTAACGTGTTTGTTAAAGGAATAGTATCACCGTCATTTGCAAGATTGCAAGGACTGCAAATGATTAATTGCAAATGCACGTTAATCCGGGATTACACAAGGGCAGACTCACCTGAAGTGCGTGTGCGATCATCTTATCGATTGACATGAGATGACAGAACGAAGAATTTGAACTTAATGCAATCACATATTACGTCTCCCTTTGCAGTCGAGGTCGCAGCTGGAGAATTCTAGGTAGCTACCAACGACACGTTATTGTTTAGTGTTCCTTAAGAAACATCCAGATAGATTGGCTTCCCACGAAAATTACAAGTACGTTTTAGATAACTCATAGTGACGAAACCTGACATCATGAAAACGGGTTTCCCTTTTGAAAAAATTGCATGCCCGGGCAATGGCCAGTTATTGTTTTGATTTGGTCAGAAAAAAAAACTTTTATATTATTAAATAATGTATATTTCTTCTTTACGACTCCACATTAAAAATATATCTAAAAGACCATCAAGATTGAAAGTTTATGACAAATAAACTTTAATGCTTAATATTTAATACTTAATAATGCATTTGCAAATCATGGCAGCTGCTAAATCCATATTGCTAAGTAACTACTTTATCTAAATGCTGTATATTACTTATCAATTAATTTGTTCTTATCATCACATTCATTATCTTTTCATTCAATATATCAATATTATGTAGTAGTACTTGCTTTCTGACAGTCATTGTAACTTATTATCATTAGCATGAAACTCCTATTGT
>NC_051407.1:24642725-24643262 GCF_015228065.2 Penaeus monodon
TCTTTATTTACCTATCCTTATTCTTGTCATCATTTCATAGTAGCCACATATATCTCCATGTTCTTCAGGTGACAGCTAAAGCTCTGCTCACAGAATGGGAGAGCCTGGTGGCCGTCCACCACGAGCTCCTGTTCAGATCCGGCAACTAAAATACTAACGAGCTCGGTCAGGCGTGAGGATGGATAGGTGCCATTGGTCACCTTTCGTAAAACAAATACCAGAGACTTCATTTGGCAAGGTTATGGAAAGGATTCTGCCGGGGTTAATCCACTAGTTAACTACCACGAGCAGTGATTATAATTATTACAAGGTATGCATTGCCACTAGCACCCTCTGCTGGCAGCCACTGGCCACTACGCTCCGACGTGGGGCTGCTCGTCCAGGGCATGCGTCTGACGTGCCCGGGGAAGCTCGAGCAACGTCGATGAAAGCGTTTGAAATCGCCTTGCAGTCCTTTCCTGCATTGCATTTTCACGACTTTGCGGAAAGTCAACAGAACTTGTGTCAGAAAATGCACAAGATTTAGATGTCTCTTGT
>NC_051407.1:24646754-24648546 GCF_015228065.2 Penaeus monodon
GATCGTCGTGAAATTGACAAGACGAATGACCTCATCTCAGAAGCAGCCTTTCTTTAGGACAATGCAGACGCAGGTCTTCCCTCCGGTGGCACTGCCCTCTGCCACGAGATTGCGCGCTTCTTTTCTCTCAGAGGAAGCACCAACAATAACTTTTCTCTTTGTAATGAGGCTTTTAGAAATGAGGCCCTTGATCTGCATCTGACTCGGTGTGAGAGACCACCGCGCTCTTTTTAGTCGAGAGCATGTCGAAAAGCACGTTTCGGTCGCCTGCATTCATTATCTTTTAAATAGTATATATTTGGAAGGAATGTAGGAGGATACTTGATGTGTAATTGTAGATTCATTGAAAATTTTGCCTGCAGTTCCTGTTTCTCTATAGGGAATAGACATTTAGAGTGAAATGGTTAAAATTATATATACACTAAATTGAACCGACGTATGATTTTGTCTGAGGAACCTTGCTGGGACTGAGGCATTGGCACTGATCAATTAGTTTATCCGCAGATATGTAATGCTAATCTTTAGATCCTCTGAGACAGTCTGGATGTTCGACAATTTACATTAAGAAGGTTGATTGTAAGTAGGTTGATAGGTTGACCATGTCTCTGTATCAATCTCTCTCTCTCTTTCCTGATCTCGCAGTGCATCTTATCTGACCATGTTGACTTCCTAGGCCCTGATTACCGGAAAGTAACCCCGAAAACCCAGCTAAAAGAACCAATGGAAGTGTCAAAAATAAAATAGTTGAGGCAGTTGGTGTTCACGAAAGGCTTCCGTGAGTAACGCAGCAAAGGAAACTTGAGTGGCCCGAGTCTCGCTAATGCGATCATGCATGTTAATGTTCCCGGAGGGCGAGGTCGGGAAGGCCTAAGAAACGCTGGCCGTTTGATTAGTCGTAAATACTCCTCCGGCCTTGTGAAACCCGGATCATGAGCGATTGGATTAACCGATCTTTTTAGCATGGCGTGAGGATCCTCGGTGCAAGTTACCTTAACGTTTAGTGTCTTGAGTCAGCAAAATAAAAATCGTTGATTAATTATGGAATTGTTACCTCGCAATTATTTGATTCGTGTATTTGTTTATAAGCCTTGCTGTGCTGGTCCAGTCGTATTTCTGGCGCAGGTGTCCAGGTTTCATGTTGGAATGTCATTGTGATTAAATAAGATTAAGACAGTGCATGTTGGCATTTTGCGATATGTGCTTAGTTAACTACTGTGTACTTAAAGAATGAGTATGATACTGGCGATACTACATAATTCTTTGTAAGAATCTGTTCACGTTACCTTATTTAAACAGGCAAACAAAACTATAGAGTTCCGTTCATATTTCAAAGTTCTTCATTCAGTGAAATCCCAGACATTTTCAGTATTGTAAGTCTCATTGGGAACCGCATTTCCTCAAAGACCCTTGTTCACAGCAGGAGCAAGTGGCACTCCAGGTGTCATCTTCCCCTCTTGTCCCTCTGGTCCACGGCGACTGTTTCAGCTCAAGGTTGAAAACACACACGTTTATGCAAGTTATTGCTTTATTTAGTGAAACAACATAAAAATTAGAGAAACACTCATTTTCGTATAAAAAGTGACTATACAACAATGTCTATTGTAAAACAACAGTACGGCATCGATACTAAAGTAGCTTTCTGCAGGCGGTTGCGTCTACTGGACCGGCGCACTAGTCGGGCGGCTGCTGCGCCACCTGGGCCTAGCGGAATTAGGCCTTGCTTGGTCCAGGAGCGTCCTGCGTCTCCGTTAGCACATCAGTGGACGCGCTGTAGCGCAGTCGCACCCGCCGC
>NC_051407.1:24649120-24651134 GCF_015228065.2 Penaeus monodon
GTCGCTTGTGCTCAGAGTCGAGTGTAAGACTTGTGTATCTTCCTCCGGACTGAGCCGAGCTGGCTGGCGGTCGCCCTCGCGTCCTCTCCCGGGAACGTGATTCTGGTCCCTCTAGAGTGCAGCAGTTCTAGGTAATAAGACATCTGCCCTAGTATGTACTATTTCTACACGTATGTACTATCATAGGTACTATCAAAGCATGTTGTCATTGGCACTATTTCACGGTTCATGCCAGATGTCCAAGCGATTTACTTAATAATACTATGACTACGCAACCTATGACTAATATCGGATTAATGCCCTTAACTACGTATTTTATGTACAAAATCTTACAAATTTCTAAATTTAGAATTAGCTTTTAATATAGTGCTCGTAGAACCTGTTTATGCCGCGGCATAGTCAGGCTTACAGACGTAAAGCGTCAACATCAGACGAGTCGGTGACAAAATAGAAACAAATCTAACCACAGAGTTTTGAACATTGCTAGAACTGTTTTCCCTTTCTGAACCTGCTGGGAACGTTTCTGATATGTCAGGCATTACAAAAGAAGGTCCCTGGCCCCCGTGGATACAGTGGAGTTCACAGTGAAGGTCCTGCCAGGTATGTACACATTTGTCTCTAACAATATGCTGGATACAGAGTTCACGTGAACGCTTACATAACTAGTAAGAGAGGCCAGGAGGTACAATAATGCTAACTTGTCCATCCAGACACAATATGAACCATTTATTTCAATAAATAGAAATCAATACATCTCAGAATTCCACGAGCAAGTTCAAGCCCAATAGTTACAGTGTGACTAACAGCCCGACGCTCAATCAACGCCCTGAGACTACATCCAAAATAGACAATAAATACATTTTAAATAGTATAAAAATCTTATTTGTAACGTTTCGAATCCCATGGACCGCAGCCATGCTTCAATGCTAGACAGACTGAACAGAACACGGACGGCAAGGAGAGGACGAGCAGCCAGGATGGTTGGAATCCCTGGCTGAGGCGCCCTCGGCGTGGAGCCTCGCCCTGCGTCGCCAGCCGCCAACCACTCCTTGCTGTGTTACCTGCCTCACGGAGGAGGTACTCTTGGGCCTCTCGGGTCAGACGTTCGCTGTTTGGCGACTTTACGACGTACTTAAACGGGCGTCAACACGGACACCACGCGAGCATGTCACAAACTCGCTGTTGCTTTTACGAGTGCCTCGTGGAAACCAATTTAGAACGTCTGTCCCCAAGGAAACTCTCCAGGGACCTGCATGTGACTCCTCAGGAGAAACTGGAGAATAGAATCAACACATGGGGAAGGGGAACGATTCGGGGCGGAAAGGGTACCTGTTGTATGAACGAAGTAGAGGCTACCGTTATACTGGCGAGGTCATTTACTGGTCTTCCTCTCAGCACTCAGTGCTGAAGTAGACGTGATGCTGGCGACATCAACAGCATCAGCAGAGGTGACGAAGTGTCCCAGAATGATGACGGCATGGTCGAGTCTCTCCTCACTATACACGTTATAGACCACATCGCCGCCAGCACTGTTGATCCCTGTGCCAAGTGCACGCTTATCTTATGGATACAAATATTACTTTTCTACTGCCCTACAACAGACTATATACACGGTTAAGTAAGAATTGCCATGTACCCAAGACAAAACAATATCTCTCTTAGGATTTCATCATGTGATACTTGGTACCCTTATGTAGGTTTTGTGCTTCGTCGCTGACAGATTCTTGAAAAGGTATTTACTTGTACTTGGATACAAAGCCAGTGAACCTAGTGTTTGCCTCGAGACGCTTTGTTACGTATCTGGTCGCTTGAAGAAAATGAGAACTGGCTTAGAAAGTTTTGGTTTTCATTTACACATTTCACTTGAGGCATCCGCGCCGCCATTAAGGTCAATCCCAACAAGGGAAGCTGAAGATCTTCTACCGCCATGCAGCACTGGCTGTGGCTGCGGCGATAGCGGGGTGGTTGGCAAGGGCGGGCGATGCCAGAAGGCGGTCGGTCGCCTCCCGATCCT
>NC_051407.1:24651160-24652782 GCF_015228065.2 Penaeus monodon
AGGTTCTCGTTCTGAATCTCAGCTGCGATCGCCTCCATCTCCTTCCGAATCGTGTCTGGCGTGAGAGAACAGAAGAAAAAGGTTATTTTCTTCATTATAATGCTCAGCAGTTTCCTCATATTTGCCTTCTCAATTTCCATAATGCTGCATGAAATTGTGATCAGGAACTCTAAAGCGGGAATCACTTACACCTACCGTTAATATCCCCAAGGGCGTCTGGGGAGTTCGAACGAATATGATCTTCATAGTGACTTCTTCGCTTGACCTCGATATCAAGACGCTCCTGCAGGCGACGCCGCAACTTCTTCAGCTTCGCACATCGCTTCTGCATCAGTATCCGATTTTTCTGTTCTTCCTGCAGCTGCTTCTCCAACGTCTCCCTTAACTCTCTTTCCCGTAAGACTTCCATTTTCAGTTCGGCTGCAAGAGGAAGAACAACCTATCAATGACAGCAAGCAAGACCCTGGCAATTTCTGTGCACAGAACAGACGCCAGCGGAGCACGAAAGCTCTCGTCCTGGTCTTACCTTTCTCGTATTGCGTCTGTCTCTCGTGGTGACGAGCGTTTTCCTCGGCCACTCGCAGAAGGCCAAGGATGTTCCTGAGTAATACTTCTGTGGAGGAGAGAGGGGCGTTCCCTGCCATGGCCACCGGAGCTCCAGCCGACACTGGCGGCGATGTGAGCTGTGTCTGGCCTAAGGTGCTCGCAGCCCTGGTCCAGGCGTCGGCGACGTCCATGGCTGTAACAGAAACGCGCATTTCATCAATCTGTGTCCTATAACCATAATCTTTACTCTTTCAAATACGAATCCTATTTCTGATATTGATTAAACTTCTATTGCTTACAGGCGCTTTGTCGCGAAGCCTCGAACTTACATTCGTCCTTGGACTCGTCGTCGTCCATGTCGGAGAGGCGGTCCTCCTCGTGGTGGGGGTGGCGTCGGTCCTCGTCGTGCAGGTCGCGGCCCGAGTCGTGGCTGGCGAGGTCCTGGTCCCGCTCGTCCTCCCGCTCCTCGTGCGCGTCTTCCAGCGCGGCGCCTTTGGACAGGTTGAGGACAGGGGACGTGGGCGGCTGGTGGTCGTCGTGGGTGGAGGTAGGTACGAGAGGGTGGGGCCCGGCCATGCTGGTGGGCGTGATTCCGCGCCTCTGCTCGAGGGCCATGAGGCGCTCGCGGTCGACGCGCTCCTCGTGCATCCTGCGGCATGCCAGAAGGCAACTTTAGTCCAAATTAATCAGTAATCAACTCTAACCCTCTCTAACCCATTGGGATATTTTCAGTCAGAACACGATAACCATAATAAGGAACAACTGAAGCGTCTTGATACTTACTTGGCAAGAGATTCTGGAGTAATCTGTGGGTGTTTAAGAGGAGAAGCTTCGCTCGGTGACAAGGGATGCGGCCCCACAGGCCCGCCCCCGGCCATGCCCCCGGGAATGCCCCCAGGTAGCAGAGGCGGGTACCCGAGGCCAGCCATGTGGTGAGCCATGTACTGGAGAGGGTTGAAGTGTGGCGGAGCGTGATAGCCATTGGCCAGGAGGGGGGACTTGTCCAGCCGGAGATCTGCTGAGAGGACGAACAAGACGTGATAATCAACAGAACAAAAACGATTTCAGAAACCGCT
>NC_051407.1:24652873-24653118 GCF_015228065.2 Penaeus monodon
ATAATCATTACCACATTTCCCCACCAAACTGATGCTGAACTATCACTTGTTTACGATGATGCAGTGCACTATGCTCGCGTCCCTGTGATGAATGCTGCCATGCCACCCTCTTATCAGGCTGGCAGTGAGGGTGTTGCTCACGACCAGCGGCCAAGGGAACCTGTTGCTTTCATTGGTGTCGGACGGTCAGCGCGACCCTGATGTGCAGCGCGAGGTCGGGCTCGGGGTGACGTCAGCAGGGATGT
>NC_051407.1:24653398-24653616 GCF_015228065.2 Penaeus monodon
GGCGGCGGCGCAGCCCTCCTCCCGCCCGCGGCCGTACCGGCGGGCCGGGCGGCCGGGTGACGATTGCTCGCTGGGACCGCGCGACTGTCCCGCCATGCCGATCGCTCGCAAGCACTTCCATGCTTCTTAATAGTGTTGATTTATTAAAGTTAACAAGGGATACACTTTCAGTCAGCCAAAGAAAATATCTATTTGTGTCTGCACGAACTATCAGCTGT
>NC_051407.1:24653817-24655769 GCF_015228065.2 Penaeus monodon
CTATCACCGGTTCCAATTCGTTCAATCGTGAGCGTTTTCATGTCTAAAAAATTAAGGACATTTTCCGCGGGCGAATAGTTGGCAACACCAGCGTCCCGGGCTAGATTGCGGCAGATAAAAACAACCAACAGTCTCGAAGCATGTTCCTGTCACACCTTAGCATTTGCCGCCTTCAGCTGCCAACATATAATTTTTCTTCTCAAACTGGAATGACTTTTTCTCCAGCTACAGGGCTCGAGGTTTCGGGAAACGCCTGTCGAGGTCCAGTCGTGTCGTCGTTTCAAAGCAAAAGGTATTTCGAGCAGCACGGAGTAACAGTATTCACTCCACAATTTTGATAATTGTGAGCTAGCAACATGGGAGTCAGGCGGCCATGTTGAGACTTCAAGGTCAAAGGAAGAATCAAATCACCGACTATATTTTGTGTACGAAGGAGAAGACGCTTGCAGAAATTACATATATTATTAAACTATTTGCATAATGGCCTAACCCTAATCAATAAAATTCGATTAAATATTGCTTCCTGGTCCCCGGACGGCAGCCCAAGCACGAGGCCCGCGGAGGCGAGCGGGCGGCGGAGGCAAGGGACGAGCCTGATGGAGGCGGTTGTGGCAGTTCGTACGTGTGAGTAATGGTCATAATGCAGCGCCGCCCGGTCACCGCTCCTCGGCACCTTGTGGTCTACTGAACCTGCTGCCGCTGCTGCTGACACAAAGCGTTTCTCCCCCACAGCGGTCCGAGGGCGGCATAACCCTCGCCACGAACTCTGCAGCTGCCCCGCGTGTAACTGCGACAGGCAGAGCAAGCATCCCGGGAAGCGCGTCTGCAGCGCGGGCTCTTCGGTCCGAAGGCACGGAGCTCCAGCACATCTGGCTGACGTCAGGCAGCATGCAGATCACGGCTCAGCTGGGGAGAAATACCAAGCGGTCGGTAGTCCTATGGCGAGGGTGTAACACAACAGCTGGCATTGGGATCACAGCTAGTTACAAAAAACGGCTAGCAACCAACAATGGGCCGTGGATGACGCGCAAGACCAGCCGGCCCCGTGCTTCTAATGCTTACTGCCAGCACAGGGAGTCGGCTAACCTGTCACAGCATACCTGTCAACCAGGGATCCCCGGTTAATTAATATCGCATCACATGGGGACGAAAGCTTAAATCGTCCAGTAATAACTCACTTTTCCCTCAGTTATCGAGCTCTTACGGAAGTGCACGATTCCGGATGATGATTTGGAATATCAACATGTTTAGGAAATAAAGGCAGGAGGTGGAGTCTCTACGGCAACAAACTGACTCTAACTTCTGGACCCTCGATGGTGATGGCCGGCCGCCCTTACTGCATCCGCTGCAAGGGCGAGAATCGTGTAACCGACTATCCGATTAATTATTTCGGCGTGACGCACCAAAGAAACACTATTAGTAATGATTGTTTATGATAGTGAAAGTTCCTCGGTGGAGTTCACACCTTCCCACTGCGGATCGATCAGCGACAGCATCGCGCCAGGTGTTGTAAGCGACCGAAACAAAATGGAAATCCGAACGCCAACTCTGAACCGCATCCATTCGAGGACCATTTTTATCCAGACCTGCGCATAATATATAACAATCGCTATCATGTTTAAAGTAGTGGACGAAGAGGATGTGCATTTAGTCATCTGCTGGCTCGGAATTTAGGAGCCTGTCACTACGCGGAGCCACGACTGCTCAGCGGAGGCGGTTCTCGGCGCAGCGGCGGAGAACTGCGCCAGGAGAATCCCTTGCTGGACCTGATCGGCGCCGCACGAAGCACACGCTCGGGCGGCCGCCGCTCCTCGCTGGCCTCGGCAGCCTCTCCGGGAGAAGGGCTTCGTGCTCGAGTCACCCATCGGCGGCTTGGCCACCACAGCAGGCGGCGTCGTCGGCGAAGCAGCGCATCAACCAGCGCATCAACGAGGCGCGCTTGCCGGAGAGAG
>NC_051407.1:24656923-24658064 GCF_015228065.2 Penaeus monodon
CAATAGAAACACATATACACGCGACTACACCATATGCATGTTTCATAGTACTATGTATCACCTACCACCCTATATAATAGGCTTTGTTAGGTAAATCACGTATCAGCAATATGCGTGACGCCGCCTTTCGTCACACACAAAAGAAGCCAATAGCACACATATTGCATTTGATATGGCCTCGCTCCCCCGGTGGGTGGTCTTGGGCGCCGCCTGTGAGCGTGTGATGTGGCGTTTGATGTTATATGTTTGGTTGTGTTGCTGTGTGTGCATCTTAATGTAATCACCCGCGTGCGTTCATGTAGCATAGTTTATCCGCCGATAGCTCACCACACTTTATCACGCGCAGCTCACCCCCTTACGCACGCGGCTAGGAATAACTGTTATCCAGAAAGCGCCGCCTTTGTTCCCAGAGAGAGCGGAAAGAGCTCCCTCCTCCTGCTTCAGCGCCAAGGGCAGCTAAGCATACGGCTGACTGCCACCGTTCGCTACTTCATAGGCTTCATCGCTTTCGCCTGCCTCACTAATGCACAATCGCAGTGTAAGCCAATGACAGCTCCCAGCTCCCACCTTGAACCACCGGGGCAAGCTGCCCGCCTATAATAGACACTGTCAAAACTCATTAAGGATCCTCCACCCGCTTGGCCTATCCAGAAGAAGATCTATTCTTCAGGCTGTCTTTAGTCCTGCGGTTCGATAGCTGAGTTTCCATGATCGAGCGTTATGGGCAATAATGTCCGCTTACACCAACGGCACATTAGGCTAAAATATAGGATATAATTGTCCGATATATCTAACAGAATCTCGGGTTATAATCTCGCTCCCAACGGGGTCGGTCCTTGGGCGCGCGGCAGCGTCCGCTGATTAAATGAGCCGTTTAATGACTAAATAAGTTTT
Organism: Penaeus monodon; assembly: GCF_015228065.2. Lineage (NCBI taxonomy): Eukaryota > Metazoa > Arthropoda > Malacostraca > Decapoda > Penaeidae > Penaeus > Penaeus monodon. Next base: position 24,657,818 of record NC_051407.1, read on the forward strand.
GCGATTGAGTTAATATGCCACATTAATTATCACTTGCTTGTGCCTTCTATACGTTCCCGATGTCGATTATCAAGCGTGTGTCTTAGCCTATCTGGATTCAAGGGAAATACAACATGAACAAATGCGGCGTTTTATTAGAGAAGCGGATACAATCACACTTATATCAGTGAATATCACAATTAGAGTTAATATATGGAAGATATATGTCACCAATTATATTCATCAGATGTTGTCATTCTTTCATGTG
>NC_051407.1:24658772-24659166 GCF_015228065.2 Penaeus monodon
CGCCGACTTCCCCCCCCGTGCCCCTCCCCCCCCGCCCCGTCCCTCCCAGGCCGCAGGAGGGGCACCGCCGGCACCTCCGTCGTGGCGCGCGAGAGGTACATGGCGAGCGGTGCCCTGGCATTGTGAAAAATGACAAGGCCGCCACCAGACAAGCTCAATTTCTCTATAATCACTTGTAATTACAGTCGTTATTTTTTACGGAGTAAAACATTAAAGCGTGTTGTAACAGGGCGATTACCAGCATTTCTGCGTTCGGGTCCACGTCCACTCCTCTCGCGGGGGAAGGGCCGCCCTTCGCCGCCGCCCGCGGGGCGAGGATCCGCCGCGCGGGACCAGCGCCCGCGTTGATGTCGCCTGGTGCAGGCAGGGGGCGCGGTTCTAGCTGCTTCGGCCT
>NC_051407.1:24660980-24661362 GCF_015228065.2 Penaeus monodon
CACCGTCTGCTCTTTAATTTGGAGATTAGGAACTCCTACTCGATAAACTAAGCGATATACGGACCGCACCAACGGATATATATACCTCTGCCTCTCGGGGTATAATTAAACCAATTTATCGCGAGCTTACAAGACGCAGACCCTTGTTATTCCAGGAAGATGTGCCAGCTTGCGCAGTGTATTGCATACTGCGTGCATCACCTGTGCGCTGTTGACGCACCCTGTCTTACACTTTTAATTGCGAATAACAGGCTCGTAACCCATGCTTCACAATGCACCTTATGTACAGCATCTATACATACATATCCTCGCCTTTATTTACGATTTTCATGATTTTGTCAGGTGCAGTTTGAACGTAACTAGTGGGGTGTTGGTTGCAGGA
>NC_051407.1:24662317-24665075 GCF_015228065.2 Penaeus monodon
ATAAATCAGTCAAATGCTATAGTTATCGATGTCGTGTTTAGTATTGAATTTATTTTCGCATAACAAATGCATCGTAAGGTTAATATCACATCACACAACCAACACAGCACGCCGACACAGCGACACCGACAGTCAAACGAAAAACACACAAATGCGATAACACATTATGTGTGTATATTACATAACTAATCTCCTAGTCACAAATCTTCGGTTAAGCATTCAATTGTTAGTTGTCGCTTTTCCGGGTTCGCCATGCTGAAGCACTGGCATGCCCTGAGCCTCATCTAATCGTATAATAAACAGACAGGCATGTCTGGTAGAAACGAGCAATGTGGCGGTAATGTCCGACAACCCCTGCACGAGGAACGAATACTCTAACAGGAAAATAACGGTCCTTGACGAGATAAACAAATTCGGTGTTATAAAACATGAACGAATGGCTCCCTTGCGACTTAGTAGAAGGAGTAGTTCTGCTTAAGCAAAACAAATGTTGGTGAGCGGCTCAGTCCCGGGAGCACACATTGGCCCGCCGCGAAGCCCTGGCAGCCTGACCAGCGCCCGCAGTTCTAATGTCGCAAATAAACATTACAGTTGCAAGCGAACGACTGTTCTTCCATAAAGATATTCCGTCCGGGTCAATTAGTTCTACAACCCTTGACCACGAGGCCACGCATAATGCTGTCTGTTGAGCCTTTCCCCTTGGACAGGCAGACCTAAACATGTCAGTGTGTTACATGCGTGCGCGAAGGTAGTTGCCACGGAGAACCGGGATACTCCTCGGTGCCACAAACTTTGCTCGCAGGAGCGAAGAGTTCCCGGGTGGCAGTTAGTTCAGGCCGGGCGTCGAGTCACCGTGAGGTGAGATCCTAACCGCAGCTTTTCACCACGAGGAGAAGCAGGTTTATAAGTTGCTACTGAAACATCAAATTAGCCACACGGAAACTTTAGGGCTTCATAGAGATGTATAAATCGCCGTATGGGCAATAAAACATCAGAAACAATGAGAAAGGTGCGTACTTGACAACTAATAATGATAAAGCTTTGTTGGATCGAATGAGACGTTCTGAGGTAAGAATCTTGTCAGTTGTCTATGCGGCGATGAGTTATGATGGTGAACGTCTCAGTCTCTCAGAATCCTCGCGAGACCGTCCTCCTCGGCTGCCACTCAGCAACCTGAACGCAGCTCTCGAGGCTTTCCAGAATCGGAATGATCATTCCGATTGTTTTCGAAATGTTGCTCTCTGTAGGAATCTGCCACCAACGTCCTTGCTTTCGTAAGAAATGCAAACTTATATAATGCCAACTGCAAACGATACAAAGAATAGAACAAAATACGGTTACAAGAGAACCCTTATTGCCATCCACCCCTCAAGAGATAAAGAAGGAATATTGAAGTGACAAGGCAAGAAGTAAGAGAAAAGAAAACATGACTATCTTTTTCAGGAATCCGATAACGTTTCAGTGAAACTGAACTCGTGGGACTGATGCTAGCACGGGTGAATAATCATTGACTTGAGCAGTTTAGTCGCTCATGGCCCCGCAAAGACGGTCCATCCTCCGCTTGCCTCCTGGTGGACACTACAGATGCTCGAAACTGGCTCTCATTCCAGAGACCGGAAGGACCGATGGAATTTTACCGCACAGATTTTTCAAATTGTATGCTATCTGCTGTCAGATATCTGGTACCACACGTATCCATTTTTTGATATGGGAATGCAAGAATATTAAAGAAATCGAAAATGAAAGAATAGAATGAACCAACAGCGATTAACAAAAATTGAGTACATGTAACACTGGACTGGTCAATGACTTGAAGATGACGACATGATGAGGGACAAGTTGGGCATATCACATGCATGAGGCGGTCAAGATGAATTAGAATTTACTGCTCCATTTATGGTCAGTAATATCATAATTGTAGATAACTTACGATGTCGTGGAGATGATGGCCTACTGGTAAGACAGCTATCTACTCAGTATCATCACAGGCGGGAATGAGTATGACTTCAGTTAGTCGTGAACTGGAACGGCCAAAATCTGGCTCCTCCTATCCACCAAGCCTGGGAATCATTAAACCTGAGAGAATGATTTCCGCATCGCTTAGATTATTTCAAGATCTTAGTCTATCGGCTGTAGGAGTAGCTAGAGGAATAGCCAGTAATACTCACATTTATTTGAGTATGCTGTGAGAGATAGTGCATGATTTTAATACGAACTGCAATCGACAGTTTATATCATCTGCTCGTTTAAAGATGCTTGTAATAATTGCTCTGAAATGACAGAACAAGAACGCCACACAGGGTTGCCGGCCCATAACATCACAAACACTCCCCTCGCAAGGAACGGATCCCACACGCAACTGCTTTGAAGTTCTTCCTGTCCTCTTTCAGCAAGCATAAATACCATAAAGAAAACATTAATTTTTTGAGATGTATGTCTGTAGTTAGAAACTATAAAGTGAGTGACACAATTGAATTAAGAATACTTAGAAGTTAGTGCTAAGTGCCGCATAAAGATAACATGCCCCGTGCAATTGGTACCTTTAATGTATGAATCTGGATTCTATTGTTGTTATTTAAAGAACAATGGGAGTAGTTAAATGAGAGCAACAGAAGGTTTTACTTTGGTTATTATGTCTGTTCTATGATGATATTATTGATTTTATTGTATGTATTTTTCCGTATAGGTGTGTAGTATATTTATGTGTTGTTATGGCGATGTGGTTTTTGTTTGTCTTTCTGTTTATTTTGGGTTAATA
>NC_051407.1:24665146-24665552 GCF_015228065.2 Penaeus monodon
CAATACCTAAAACTACGATTTCGTGAATGTGCCAGACGTGGCAGCACAAGTGGTGGAATTAAGAATGGACTTCAGAGAGTCTAGTCGCCTCCGAAGCTGGCCCGGCCATAAAGGCATAACATGGCCCCGTTGCCAATCCGCCTTGGTGGACCATCATTAAATGCTGATGAGATCTGGCCCATTCCTCCATTCGCTTCGGGTTTATCTTGGACGAAGGAACGGCAGAGTCCGGCGGCCGCGGCGAGAGCTTGGGGAAGAATCGCAGACGCAGGAACCGACGAACGGTTTTCACTTTGGTTATGTATGGTCTGTTGTCTAAATGACTGATATTCTATTGATTTTACCTATACTAGTAACTGGCATAATCCTATCATTTTAATCCTCTCCCGAATACTTAAAAGAGTGC
>NC_051407.1:24666199-24667054 GCF_015228065.2 Penaeus monodon
CTTCGGTGCAAACTGCAAAGGAGGTCGGCAATAAAGTAGAATCCCTCCGCCGTTAAAAATAGAGTCAGTTGATCAAGTTAGAGTCGGGCAAACGTTAGGCAGAGATCAATAATGATTAATCCAAAACCTCTCAGAGCTCATAAAGTTAAATAATGGCTCAATAATGAACTAACGAGCGTTCAATAAAGCGCAGCGCAGCAAGGTCGCTGAACCCGCCGCCAGCCCTGGACACAGCGGCCGGGCACCCAGGCCAGCCGAAGGAGGCCTCCTCTGTCTTAGCCGAAGGAGGCCTCCTCTGTCTTAGCCGAAGGAGGCCTTGGACCAAATGCTGAGTCCCTCCGCCTCCTCCGTCCTTTACCTAGGGCGAGCCGTGGGAGTTTGCGTGAAGTGTGGCGAGTGGAGACCTCGGGCTCGCAACAGATCCCAAGCGCTCTGACAACTGTGCAATGATGAAACGCAAAGCAGCCGCAGCAAGAGGAACACCTCAGCGTGACGTCACGGTCTGCTGTTCCTCCAGCGCTGCTGCTGCTTCGTCTGTGACTACTTACCGGGCAAGTGTCCGTTGTGGAATCCGCCATTTTCCAGGTGGCGCTTCTTCATGTCGAAGAGCGCGTCGGGGCTGGGCGCCATCGTCATGAAGTCGGAGGCTCTCTTGGGGGGGCGGCCGGGCCTGGAGCTGGAGGTGAGCACAAAACAGTACACGATAAACATACCGCTTGGGTTAGTAAGGAAGGGAACCCTTGGTGGGGCCGGGCGTGACCGCAGCCGCGAGAAAACCAAAAGAACTCGGGAAAGGACAGGAAAGATCCTATGAGATAGCGAGTGTGAAGATCCTTTACTGCGAGACTTTAGGAG
>NC_051407.1:24667106-24667684 GCF_015228065.2 Penaeus monodon
TCCTGTTTAACTTTTTCATGACTTTCATAACACTTATGAACGCTTATAAAAGGATCTGCACACCTTGCATTTGTTAGTAAAGCTAATATTTCGATAGAATTCAGAGAAAGTAAATAAAGAAAGAGATATTATCTGTCAAAGTCCTTAACATATAAACGTATGGCCTAAGCTAACGCCCTCCCGCACACCCGCGGAAAGACAGCGAAAGGAATAAACTACCGCCTTCCGTGTCCCTGTAAATCACCTCTGACTACTGTATGAATAAGCAGGCTGAGGTGCGCGGCCGGGATCTCGCTTTCTAAGAGAGATAAATCATGCGAGGCGGGCCTTCATGCTTTTGGGGAATTCTCAATCTAACAGTCATTTATCAGTAATCAATTGGTGGCAGGGAATGTCTCGGGTGTACACACGGCAATATGTTGTGGCTATTACTCTGGGCTCCGCCTTGCCACAAGCCCCGCCCACAATCATGCAACCTCGCTACATGCTGTGCCGGGAAACTTTTGCTCTAATATGGGATATGTCCGAGTGATTTCCTGCATGTCGCTCTTGCGGAATCAAGCTTTCCCGTTACAGCG
>NC_051407.1:24667753-24667870 GCF_015228065.2 Penaeus monodon
TTTTTTTACACATGCGTGATTCAAGCCCCAGGGCAGCCATAGACCGAAAGGTATTGGTTCAGAGTTGAACACAAACACAAATATATCATTGAAATAAAGACACATATGCACACTCTC
>NC_051407.1:24668063-24668202 GCF_015228065.2 Penaeus monodon
GCAGAAAAGAATAAAATAACCCAAGATTCCAACGGGCAGTTGAGGAAAGCCAGTCCATCACTTCAGTGCCAAGCGACGCGGCCTAATGTGACAGCGGCGATTTCCCCTTGCTGTCCCCTCCTCCCTGCCCCGCGTCGGG
>NC_051407.1:24668550-24668956 GCF_015228065.2 Penaeus monodon
CGTCTCCCGCGCAGCGATTTGCAGAAGGCTTTGCTGCTGTCAAGGTCGTGGCGTTGGTGCTATCGATTGCGTTGTCGCGAAGGGCGGGCGGCCGTGCACGTGCAAGGGCGAGGGCGTGCGACTCAAGGGAAAAACAGTTGTTACCAATTCGTGCCCGAGAATCGCCGCCGCCGCTCCTCGGGAGGAGTATGGCGGTCGTCGTGATTCAAGCATCTGCTGGTCTTGTTGATAGCAAAAGGAGTCGTTGCATCAGCAATATTGTGAAGAATTACAGGACGGGGAAGGGTAATGACAAGCTGTTGGGAAAATACCACGTCGTTACGGGAGGAGTATTGAGTGGATGCTTCATTCTGCTTTCCATTATTTCATTTATTATCTTCCCTTCGTAGACAAGGAAATAGAAAAC
>NC_051407.1:24669291-24669563 GCF_015228065.2 Penaeus monodon
GGTATCTGCATTTCCCCCTTCGCATTTCTCTAAGCACAGCCACAGCAAATGTCCGCCCTAAGCAAACAGGGAAGATCGCAAGGCAGGCCCCACTGAGAGGCTCTGAAAGGCCGTGTTATTACTGTTAAAATTCAGCAGCCGATTTGAAACAGCAGCATAACAGCACAATAGGATTCAACGTTCCGGGGATCATGTCCAGGGCAACCGTAACTAACCGCTCAAGTAGATGATGCCCCGCCTTTCAATGCCCGGCTCTCTGCTGCGCTCACTGG
>NC_051407.1:24670054-24670519 GCF_015228065.2 Penaeus monodon
GCATCGAAGCCGTGCCATATCCCTGCACCTCTCCGTCCCCCTCTCCCCACGCAGAGCACATCTGGCGCCCTCCGCTGCCCCGCCGCCCACGTCGCGTCCTGCCGGGCCCCGTCGGAGCGGTCGGAGGCGCCGAAGGAGACCAGAGGCGGAGAAAGTCTTCCCCGACGATCGCAGGCCACGAGCGGTTCGCGTTTTTTGATTGGCTGCGAAATAGGGAGCCTAGCCAATCACGGCGCCCGGATTGCTGTATGGGCGATGACTGGTTTGACTTCAGAAGCTCGGTCAAAATTATGGGAACTGCGGACAGGCCTTTCACAAGAAAATAGCGAGGCTCCTACTGTTACAGGTGGAAGGAGTGGCTTGATCGACGACGCCTGAAGGGGAATGCCGTATCCGCTCAAGTTTAGTAATACTTTCTTATTGTGGTTTGACAGAGTAACGACAGCATAGCGTAGAATAAGGGTT
>NC_051407.1:24670607-24672390 GCF_015228065.2 Penaeus monodon
TTATGTGTATGTACAATGAAGACAAACAGAGGCAAACAAGAAAGCAGAGTAAAGACAAACAGAGGTAAACAAACAAGCCACCGTAGCGAGCGGCGCGCAACTGCGCCCATCACCGCAAGCCTGTGTGCTCACTGCACTGCTAACCGCCAGCTACTGAATTGCCAAGACCAAATTCCACACAAAACAGCGTAACTATGCACCTTACCAAGAGTTACCATTATTATATTATATCACTCAATTAGTGCGACGAAACTATTATGGAGATTAAGAACACGCGAGCTTAACACTCACCGGCGAATTTTTATACTCTTAATTTGAGGATTAACGTTGGTCTTGCTAAATATAAAAAAATAAGAAATAAACTTTCGCTCATATTCTTGGTGCTTCGCGTTTGGTTACTCAAGGCTGTTGTAGGATGTGTACATGTGCACGCGAGGGGAACATTTACATGAAAAATCACCGAACAGAAAAACAAACACATGAAATACACATGAACATACATACTACCAAGACTCGTAAGGTAATTTTTTCTCCTGCAGTCCATCTGCTGGCGACTTCGTTCCAAGGCGTAAAGCGTCGGGCATTCCCGGAGTGGGAGACGCACAGCGCCGCCGTCAGAGTGACCTTACCATGGTCATAGATTAACACACTCTCCCGCGGTGTCCCATGTCTCCGGGCTCTTACGACCCCACATAAGTACAATGTATGCATGACAAGATGCTCATTATCTCTAAATTACATTAGATTTATATGACGCGGACCCAGCCTAGACACATTCATCTTTCCCGCCGCAGTCACAATGTTTGCACGAGCGCCGCCCTCACTCCGCCTCAACACCTGATCACCGCCGCCCAGGCATCGCTCCCTCCCTCCGCCTGCGATGACGGGCGCCTCTGGTTCGCCTCCTGCCTCCCTCCGCCTCCGAAGTCTGCCAGTCGCCACAAAGCACCATGAAAGCGACTCCCAAGCGCACCTCGCGCAATCACAGTCACGGCCTCGGCCATCGGCATGTTTTAAGCGAATCCAAAATAGTCAGGCACAGAGGGCCGATAATGGCGCGGCTCACTCCCGCCAATTTACACGCGAAGCCATAGCAGCTTGACGTCAGCGAGCAAATAATTCGAGTGGAAACTTTCAGAGCAAGTAATAAAATGTCATGCTGCCTCGATGAAAAAGGACCTCTCAGATAACCACAATAACAGCACGAAAGAGACGACCCCTTATGAAGCGTTTACATCTTCGTCGTCGGTTTGATATTGCGATTTTAATGGACAATCAGCCGCTGTGCACGCAATACTCCTTCGGCAATAACATTATGATAATGTACACAAGTTAAAAAGGACCCCATAAAAGCCCAAACCAAAACATAATAGTTAGTCTCGTCGCTATTACTGTACTTCGCTGCTGTGCACAATATACAGGCGCCGCAGAGTGTGTCTCAGCAACACATAACTTCCAGCTGAACTCACTAACATCTGATATTTATTACCCGGTATGCAGGAAGGCAGCTGAACCCGCCAGTAGTAAGTCTCGCGGGGAAGGCTGCGGCGCACTGAGCGGCAGATAACAAGCGTGAGCATGAGTGGAGAACGAGGGAGGCTGTTGGTGTGCATGTTCAGGAGCCAGAGAAGCCTAGATGTGTGAGAGGACTTAGAGAACCAACATTTGGCCATCATACACGTCCGGTCCAGCCAGTACTGAGACACCCATAAATAAGCCAGGTCTGCAATCAATAACCCGGGTTGCGAGGAATTTCTATCTTTGCTTTTCTTGTGTGGCCGCG
>NC_051407.1:24672495-24672593 GCF_015228065.2 Penaeus monodon
TCCTGTTACCTAGAGCTCGCATCCCTCACAAGAACTTTTCTTTGACGCTCTCTCATTCTCTTCTTCCTCGACCCTCGCTTTTCCTCCTTCACTGTAAT
>NC_051407.1:24672641-24673457 GCF_015228065.2 Penaeus monodon
ATCAACAATATGAACGGTTCAACGTGCAGCAGCTCCGGAGAGTGATGCACGGAGTTCTTTGATGGCGGACATAACATCTATAACAAATGGGCCAAGACCGAATTCTTTCTCTTTATGCCTGGAGCGAGAGACTTCCGCCCGGCTGCATCAGAAAGAATGAAGGCCCGACTTGCCTGCGGAACCTGCCAGCTTATATTGCCAGATACCATAAATAATCAGCTAAAAACACGATACAAGTCCATAACATCCAGAATCCACAATCTGCCCTATAAATCCCGGGGATATGACCAAGACGGACATTTTGGCCGGCAGCATTCCGTGACAGGCCCGCCATGTTGGAAATCTTCGAGCATGAATGATTCAAGTAACAAGGCGAGTCACGGGAGCGGCGCCCACGAGGGAAGCGCGCCCAGGGTCCGGGGAACAATGGGCGTATTTCCCAATCGCACACGGGGAATGAATGCAGCGTGATGTTCCGGAAACAGGCGAGGGAGAGATCCTTCTGCGGGTGCGTGGAGGGGAGGCAGCGTCTGAAAAGAGGCAAGGTGCGCCACGCTTTGTTGAGTTCGAGTCGGGGCTTTATTTACATGCGTTCATTAACTCGGATTGCTTGCCGACCCGAGAGAAATAAGAAGTGTTCGGCAGAAGGCAGCGCCACAGTATAGATCCCGTAGCATGTTGCGAGGCCGTAACACAGCTGGGCCGCTCCACCACCCGTCCTCGACTACCGCTGTCTCTAGCCCCCGCTGCAATCCGCCAGAAATAAACAAATACGCTACTAAATTAGATAAGTAGAAGGGAGAGGAAGGCATAAAA
>NC_051407.1:24673588-24674144 GCF_015228065.2 Penaeus monodon
TGATGCGAGTCGTTTATGTTTCCATTGCCCGGTCATCTCCCGAAAGATCATTAGAATACGAAACATTCAAAGTTGCATAACACGTTGCAACTCGTGTAGTATTGTGCGCCTATAACAGCGGGTGGCTGCCGGGCCCTTTGTGTTACTAGACCTCAGTACTTGCTCTATCACCAAATATATTATAATTATGTTTTTGCTGCGGCAAGCTTGGCGTTGTTAGTGGAGGAAACCCAACTTTAACGACGCCTTCCATTTACATAGTAACTGCCTTAATGCCTTTCAGATCATGGCCTTCGTCTTTTACAGTAAGGTTTTCGCTCTTAACAAGCTTCCCGCCCTTAGAGTGGATGTATGGTGGACATGAGCATTTTATACAGACGCACGCGCGACATGTTCTTTCACACAATCAATGCTCAAATGATCATATTATACTCATATTATACATGAATTGTAAGTGAAGGACTTGGTAGCAAATGGCAGAAAATCATAGAGGACGAAGTATCCTACAGGTATTAAATAAAGTAAATCCAGTTTAAATGCAACACACACACGCACA
>NC_051407.1:24674372-24676369 GCF_015228065.2 Penaeus monodon
ACACTCACACTCACACTCACACACACGCACACACGTTCAAGCATTCTGGACCGTGTGATTTTGGTGGGCGAGAGGCTAAAAGCTTTCCTACACACGGACAAATATAGTTTAATAAATGCAGCAATCTATTTCAGCAATATTTCCCGTCTTACGAGTCGGTTAGCCACGTGGTATACAGCGGGCCAGCCTCGGGAAATGGTCACTCAGAGCGACATACAAGCGAGTTTGCCAGGGTAAAAGAACCATGTGTCTTTCGAATGTCCCATTTGGCGAAAGGAAGGCGCCCCAACTAAATGGCAGGTCGAGAAAAATGGCCACAAACATAATATTATCTGGGAGTGCTTCATCCTCCCCCCGCCCCCCCCTTCCTGGCCTAACCGCCGGTTTCCCTTTCCTTCGCAACGATTAATTCTTGGAGTTGTTTTTAGAGGCAACGAATACACTCGTTTCGGTGATCACTTTCGCAAACGTTACCTCTCCTTGGTTCAGTTCATCTTCCCTCGAGCCACCTTCCTTGCTTCCTCTCATCTCCTCCTTTGTGCTTCTAATAAAACTAATATAAAGAGTGACCACGAGTAAAGTTATGAAATAGTTGAGATTATTGCTACAACCGCTTTGATTCTGGAATGTGTTTCATACGCGGCGGGTCTTGTGCCTTCATGGGGCGGGGGAGCGGCGGCAGGGGACAACTTATCCTCCTGGCATGTAAATTAAATCCAGGAACACAACTTGTCCTTTCTGGCGTGTTCATCTCAAGTTTTTCCGGTCGCCAGGACTTTGTTCCCGCGGTCTCTGGCAAGCAGGAACTGCCTTCGCGCCGCGGCGTCGGAGGCGAACTTCGAGAGGCCGCCGCCGATTCCTTCAAAGGACCAACTTCTTCAGTAAACCACTTGAACATAAATAAACTGCCAGACAAAGGCAAACACACACGCACATGTGCGCTTTCTTTTGCGGGGAGAAAAATGGGTTTTAAATGCAGCAGGACATGTGTACAAGCCTAATAAATGTGCATATTTGTCGACTCTCCGACCGAGATTAGGATTACCTGTTATCTAATAAAGGTCGCAGATTGAAGCATTTATCCCGAGCGTCGGCCGACGGGAGGCCCCTTCGGGAAGATTCATTGGGATGGGTCATCCTGAGTTAATTGGCAGGTCATTAATGGTAATAATTATTTGCCAGCTATGTTGCTAAATACCCTTTAACATATCCACGTGAGGTTTTGCATCCGGGTTAGCAGTATTGAGGCTTATCTCGCTGAGCGAGGACAGCCGCCTGGGACGATCCGCGGCGGATGCGAGCGAGGAGGAATGCGAATGGGCGAGCAGAAGTCGCTGGACGCACCTAGCGCCTAGCAGCTTTGTGCTAGGCATTCGCACTCGCATTCCTGCCGCTTCTTCCATCACGGACTCAATCATCACTCTGCCAAGTACATTTCCCTAACAAATATCTAAACACACCCAGCGCAGCTCGCTAACTAACCTTGTAACCAGGTGTAAGCCACTACCGCATGACCGTCTAAGTACACAATACATCACATAAATGTAAAAGGGGAAATGGGAGGGTAGGACCGCTTTAGCATAAATTACACCACCAGATTTTTGTTCGGCCATTAGAATTAGCATTTCAGATGAGGAGCGGAGTTGTAATAAGTTAATCTTACATATCGCGGGTCACACGAACGTGGCCTCGGATGCTTACCAACATTCCCTCCTCTGCCGCCCAGGGGTGCCAACACCCGCGCCAGAATAAACATGCATTCTAAGGGACGACCGATAAAGTATATTTATGTATATCATGCACGTATATCTTCGCCAAAATTCGTAAGAGCACTAAGATTCACAACTTCTTACGTAACGCGTTGTTATCGATAGAACGTAAGAGTTCGCGTCGAAGGAGTTTAATGGGGGTTGTGGTGGTGGGGGTTGGGGGGTTGTGGGGGGAGGGGGTTGGCGGTGGAGATCTGATGTATTCTCTCACATTACACGCTGGGGGGA
>NC_051407.1:24676421-24676606 GCF_015228065.2 Penaeus monodon
TACCTCTCAAGCACCTACCTCTACCTTTGTGATTTACGGCCAACATTTTGTATTTTAATGCCTTTCCGTTAGTGCTTACGTTGTTTTAGGATCGCTAAATTATTGACGTCTGTTCGGCGGTCGAGTGTGTGACATCGTTTCTTGGTTGTGCCTACTTTTATAATATATATATGAGTGATGGGGAT
>NC_051407.1:24676654-24677338 GCF_015228065.2 Penaeus monodon
TATCCACACCCAGGGTATCAGTGCCCTGGCCTGCGTTCATACACCGGTATGCAAGCATCTAAGGAAGTATGCGCTATGTATCTGTACTGTACTGGACAGCCGAGCCTGTATGTGTGTGGGCACAGAGTGGGTAGGGACAGCCACATGGCGCTCGCAGATAAAGGGTACGGCACGCTTTCAAGGACAGAAATTTACTTTCTAGCAGTTTTTCCGCTTGCTCCGGCGAATTACTAGAACATGTTCTCAAAGCTCGAGACATAACTTGCGCGGAGGCGGCGGGCGTCGAGGCAGCAGACCAGCAAATTACGTTAACAGAAAGGAATACAAATATAAGGGCGGTTCGGGCCGGCCTCCTAAGGCGTACTGTGTTAATTATTACATTCAACGTTAGCTATCGCATTGTAAGAGGGTGAGGAGCCCGCCCTCAACACAGTGGTGGGCTGAACGCCGCCCATAAGTCAAACTCTCCACCGGCGCCGTCCAGCACACGGCGGTCGCGGTCCCGCCCTCCCGCTCCACACACCCGCGGGAGACACGCACTCAGGGGCGGGAATTGCCGAAATCAGAGGAGGAAAATAGTATAAAGCGATAGAGGCTCGCCGTGCTGGAAGAAATCTGCCAGATGGCTCTCGAAATCGGAACAAGGTCACAGAACGAAATGCCAAAATCATGGAATGCTGCCGC
>NC_051407.1:24677659-24678583 GCF_015228065.2 Penaeus monodon
CAGAAATCTGAAATTCTGGCACCCATAAAGCACACGCGAAAATCCTGCTCATTTGCCCCCAGTGAGCATGTCATCAGGAATGTCGGCTGCGTCTGGGAGCAAACTGGGCGCGCATGTGTGGGCGTCCATAAATTCGGATATCTGCCCAGCTGTTTATGTATGAGTGAGACGTCTACACAAAGATAGCGATGTAGACGTGGGTGTCTGCGTGATGTGGGATTTCGTTTAATAACCTGACAGGGAGAAATAGAGCATCAACACAGTCATAGACAAATACATTTCCGAATACGGGGCCAATAAAAACGGGCTGCATTAACATCTCGATCTTCTTAAGATCTCCCGAAGCGGAAATTCCAACGAAAACTGTAAACGCATTTTCCGGCGGAGCGAACTGAGAGAAATATCTTTCTGTGGATTCTTTGGGAATTATCATTTTTGGAGCCGCGCTTGTCTTATGAACCCCCAAATACCATCTTCCCTGCGAGAGGGTCAGGGAGAAAAATCCCGGCAAATGAAAGTTCCCGCCGACCCTCCCGGCCAGATGGAAAGCAAAGTCTTCGACTATCACTCGGGATTAATAACAAGCGGTGACCCTCTGCCCCTCGCCGATCAATGCCAGCGCCCTCCGAGGCATTCCTTTGATTTCGTGGCTTTCGGCTCAGCAATCGTGACCTAATCAGCTGCTGACGCGTCGGACGTCGCGCACTGACGTCACGCCCACGCCACGCCACGACGTCCCCAGCAGGGCACTTCACTCGGACTTCGTCTCTTTCGGCGGCGAGGAGAGTGACACACACCTGGGAGTTGACGGCCAAAGGGACACGAATTTATCCGTCTTTACATACAGGTGTCTCTGCGCTGCCTCGCTGAGTAATAGCATTGCTGCTGATGCTTCTACAACTACCGCTTACACCATTAGCATCA
>NC_051407.1:24678763-24679234 GCF_015228065.2 Penaeus monodon
ATTAATTCTATTGAATCACAGGTAATACTTAAACGTACCCAGCCTCTGCCAACGCATGTACACCTGCCTCCTATTTCCAGCATATGTTTCCGATGCGTAAGCGTGATCTCTAAACTTCCTCCAACACAGAGGTATGAGGCTCCCCCGTGTATTGAGATGGAAAGGTGTGTTATGATAATCAACAAATATCTTGCTCAAGCTACTTGCCTCTCGTTCGATACACCATAATATTAGAAAGGGTCAAGAGCAGGTCAAGAGCAGGTCAGCCCGAGCCAGATTTACGTTACAATTACAATGGGGATGGCTGAGTTAGTGCGCCTCTGCTAATTGGTTGGCCACAGTGGTAGGGCGCCGATTATCATGCACGATATGTTTGGGCCTTCGGTGAAACTCTAGGTCTTGAAGCGAATTCTCCCGGGTTTTTACAGGTTGCCTGGAATCGTGCGCACATTTTTAAAATTTTTTGACAGG
>NC_051407.1:24679328-24679722 GCF_015228065.2 Penaeus monodon
TAAAGAACGGTCATAACGAGTTACAGCCCGGCAGTGTTTTAATAAGCAAATACACATACTATGAAGAATCGTCCGGATCCCGACTTCCAATGCTAAATCGTGAAGTGAGCAGCAAGTCTACGTGGGGAGTGCAAGGCGACGTCGAGGGGAATGGCGTGCTGAGCATTTCAAGGCGACAGGAATTCAATAACATTTCGCGGCGGACGAATCCAAGGGGTCACCATAGAAGAATGGTGAATAGGCGACAGGGTGATAATGAGACTGGGTATTCCGTGAACAGGATATGCAACAGACACGTCGTCTCTTTGTTATGTAAGTCTGAGGCAACCAAGCAACAAAAAATGAATAGACATTTTCCTCAATGAAAAGTAGCCATTTGGAAACTACTATTACC
>NC_051407.1:24680609-24680677 GCF_015228065.2 Penaeus monodon
GTTGCTCCGGCGGCGAGAAAACGACTTTGTGAGAGCACAAGCCCAGTGATGGAAGACGTAACAGATCT
>NC_051407.1:24680714-24681818 GCF_015228065.2 Penaeus monodon
GCATAAGGGTGCGGTGGATATGAGCCGCGGTGAGTGCGCGCGATCGCGTCAGCCTCACAGTGAGAAGTAAAAGTCATCAGAAAATGGGAGTTCTAAACATTGCCAGACGAGTGAACAAATTATTTTTAAAATCCTGAACTAAGCCCGCAAAAAAATGTTCCTTGGAGATGCGTCTCAAAACGTCGACAAGTTTTGGCAAACATGAGGATTTCCCCCGAAACCTGTAGCCCCGGACCCCCCTCTGCCTCCGTCGGGGAGCAGCACAATGTTATTGTTCTGCTGAGGTCAGAACAGCTTTCTTCCACTCTATTCTTCTCTCCCCCGACAGCGACAGTGGTCAGGAGGCGCCTGTGGTCAGAAGGGAAGGGTGTGTGCTGGCGTGTGATGTTGTGGCTCAACAAGGGCTGCCGCTGCTACCCCTGCTTGCCCATCACCTACGGTCAGCGCCACGCCTCTGGCTCGCCCACTGGGATGGCCTTCGGTGCTGTCCACGCTGCAGCCTGGTCGCGTGTTCCCTCTCCTGGCAGCTCCGCCATCCACGCCTTCGACGGCTCATAAGCGGCCGAAGTGGGCAATGCGCAACAAAACGAATTCCAGTTGATATGAAGACATGAAGAAATCATGTAGGAACGAAGAAACGCTGCATTCTGCTTCGAGTTGAAACAGGCAAAGCATAGAGACCAGAGAAAGCCATCGATAAACACGTCAGGAAGCTAATGGCAAGAGAGCGAATCGTGCGGCTCACGGCTTTGAGCAGAAGCCGAGTCGCTCCGGGGCTGCAAGGGCAGGGAAGCGGGAACGCCGGCGACGGCAGGGAAGAGCAAGCCGACGGAGGGGCGGCCGGGGAGAGGAAGGCCGCAAAAAGTCCGGCCGGGTTTATGAGGCTGGAAGGGAAACGGGAGGATGGCCGGCGTCGTATTTACCCGCTAATATATACTAAACCTATCATTGCTGTTCCTCCTACACACGACTTCGCAGGAAACGCAGCCGAGACCCGGCTCTTCCCCCTGCGAGAAAGACTTCGCAGCCACAGGCGCGAGCCTATCAGCCACCAGGAAATTAACAAGTGAAAATAACAAAAAATTGCTGTTCTAGAATGGTGTA
>NC_051407.1:24682489-24682798 GCF_015228065.2 Penaeus monodon
GAGGCATCGGCTCGCCCGCCTCCCTTTGCGAGCGGCCTTCCCAGCGTCGTCGCAAGCGGGCGTCACAAGCCTCCGTGGAGCCATCATGAGCTGCCATGCTTGTTCTCTCTCTCGTATGGTCGCCATAAATAAAAATAATTACGAGCCCTTCCCGTCCGTTCGTAATGGCACATACGATTTGTTTTGCTGATTGAAAGTAGCGTGGAGCACGTTGAGCTTGGCAATACAAATAATGATTATCACCCGCCGCTCCAGCTTTCGTGTTCCTGGCGTATAAATCACCAGCTGGCACCACCCTGGAGGCTCAAG
>NC_051407.1:24682861-24683419 GCF_015228065.2 Penaeus monodon
AGGCCTCATCGCCCTATCTCTCTTTCTCTCCCTCGTCCGCGTTTCTCTGCCATCGGAGACTCTGTAATGTCCAAATACCCTCCTTCTATTCCTTCGTGCACTGGCTTAGTTGATATCTTTATGCGCAGAACCGAAGCCCGACCCTCCGCCAGTATATCACGGGATTTTCCCAAGCTTTACCTGTCGGAGGGGTTATGGGGTCAGCATGATGCGCCCGCCTGCTGACGAGTGCATGGCCGGCGAGCGATGGCCATGCCTACGAGGGCCTCAGCTCCTCCACTCCTTCAGGGACGCCCTCCTTACAGCAGCGCCCGTCGCGCCGAAAGGATATCTGGGGAACTGGTTGCATGATCTGTTCGCACTGTTTACCCAGTTACCGTTGGCCACCCGCTTATGTGCTGACAGCCAACAACAGCTGCTAAGGAAGTCGAGTCAACAGGGAAGAGGGATATCCTAAGAGACAAGAGAAGCCCGACTCTTGACCGAGAAGGGGGTGTAAACAAGGGAGTCGCTACGACGGAAATGCAGAGGGAAAAAAGTCACAGATAAATGTATAAA
>NC_051407.1:24683503-24683812 GCF_015228065.2 Penaeus monodon
CAGCAGCCATAGAGTGGCCAGCCCAAGCGTCCCTCAGAAGGGTCCGTGTTCGCGCAGAGAGACAAGACCCTCGTTTAATATTATTGATAGCTGACTTCCTGTCATTAACGGCGAATTTACCCTGTTACAGGGTGATTTCTCGGATATTACATTTTAACATGCTGACTCTGTGAAAGCTTAATTCGAGACACGCATTTTGTTTGTTTAGTGTTATTTGTTCGAGTTTCATATTCACTGGATTTCAGGAAGGGGAGGGGAGGGGGTGAATGAATAACAGAGAAAGACTAACATGATCTTAATAGCAATAAA
>NC_051407.1:24683898-24686544 GCF_015228065.2 Penaeus monodon
ACCGTCGCCAGCAGACTAACATAAAAAATACTTTCTCGCCGGATAAGCGTGACATCGTATCATTATTCCCCATTAATATCTTGTACTGTCAGCGACGTCAGATTAGCGGGGTTCTAGAAGCGGACACTTGGATTACTATATTTCCAATTCGGTTAAGTTTGCGGTGGAGTGCACGGCTGAATCGAATAAAGACTGCGCGTCCTGGAGTACACCGAAGGCAATTAATACTCGACTTTGGGACTACCATTAACTCGAACGTAAACCATTGCCCGCGAAGGGGCCGCCTGGCTGAGCGCTACCGAGACTCTCCAATCTCACCACAAAAAAGACAACTTTCGCGGGCTTGGAAGTCCGGCTAAGGAGAGCACACGACCCTTGACGCGGGCGAGGCATGTCTGTCATGTCAAGGGGCCATAGAACGACAGGCCAGCGCATGTCGACCTCCGGCCGCCGGCGCCCCTGCTCCTTCAGTCGGATTCCTCGTCAGCCGCCATGTTCTGCCCAGCAATCGAGATCCCGCAGCCTCGAGATAGTCTCTACAATTACCTCAAGTCTGTCTCTTACATCGAACAAAGCTTCAATTATAACTATTATTATGACTCCTAAGACTCGGTTGGCAATGATATAAATCCAGTGGCAAGAATCGTATATCGCAAGTCAATTGCGCGTTTTGCAACAGTGGTACTGGGGTACAGGGCTCGTAATTGCACCGTTACAAGCGGTAGTACTACTCACTGACTCGTATTCTGAAACAGGCCTTAAGCTAGACTTCAAGCGACAAAGCCAATCAGTAGGCGAACTATATTCTGCAACAATAAATCTAACCTAAAATTAGGGTTCAAGTGGGCACAGTTATGATAAGTTTTGTAATAATTTATCTTTTACTCGGGTATGTATATCCCTTTTTTCTGATTCAGCCTGAGAAAGTCGGCAACCAACCTCCAATATCGATATGTGGATATTCTGATTGAATGAGAGATAAACATTCAGAAGGAAATGAACATTCAGTGCCACGAAACATTCATGAGTACCATAAAAACCGATTTATCCTCAAGTAAATATCGAGTAAAAACGCCTCTACCCCCTTGTGCTATGGCTAGCCCACGTCAGTCCGAGTCTGTAGACGGTTAACAGTCGTCATACATCGTGGTGCAATTGCAAGGCTGGGCTGCAATGATATCCAGGTGCGCGGGAAATAATTGACGGGTAATGACACGTTTAACCTCAGGTTCTGCCCGCTCATTGGCTGGCAGCGGCGGTCACGTGACCAGGGAGCCGTGACAGTTACCAATCATGTGTCAGTCTTCCTGCTCTGCTCTGTCAAAGTTATCATTACCAGAATTCAAATGGCCGTTGCCACAAATCAAAATCTTTCACCATAAATTTTTAACTACTAGTGTTTGTGTGAAAACTGACAGATGGGCGTATACATTATGACGCAGGCCAGTGATTAAACCGTACACTCATGCACGATCAGCAAGCATAACATCTAGTGCCATATAAACCGAAGAGCTTTGTTTGGCCGCCCAAATGAGTTCAGTGGGCGTTGGCGGGCGAGCGATCCCATACATGGCCGAGCGCCGTCCGTAGCTGGTCTGTAGGGCGGCCGGAAGAGCAGGTAATCCAGACTTTCCAGGTAGAACGACCGAGCTGTATACGGGCCGAGGGGGAGGCAGTAGTTTACTTTTGACGTAAATGCGCATATCGGATAACGACATGTCGGCAAATTATATATGGTTGTCTGCTGCCCCTGTGTCTTTACATTACAGCATTACAACCCCGGGTCTGCACTGCAGATGCAAGAGTATATCCAAGACGACCCCTGTACTCGCGGCGGCGCCCCTCGGTTCGGGAAAACGATTATACTTCGGGAAGGCAATTCAAGATGGCAGCCGAGATTAAGGCTTGTAAAAATCAGTTTCAAATCGTACCACCGACGGCAGCTAAATGCACGGCCATACCGAGCCTTAAACACAGAAAAATGAAATACTGAGTATACTTCAAGCTATAACTAGAATCAATATAAGTAGACATTAGAGATAATTCATACAATATCCTTGTTTAGCTAAATCGGTTTCGACTTTAATCAAATGAACAACCATTGGGCCGACTTCCATTTGTACTACTACACCAATATAATACGGACTTTATTTCCACTCACAATCATGCCCATCGTAATCATTATGCAATTAAGAAGAGGCACACTGGTAATGATATGACATCATGGAACCATTTCCTTACCGGCAGACATAATGAAGGGGTGAGCGGCAGGGGCATGGCTGAATACAGGGATGTGCATGTCGCGAAGGGGGGAGCAAGGGAGGGGGGGGGGGCTGCACTGGGAGGAGCACGTCCAACAGTGGCAGGGTTGTCTTGGGGCGCCGAGGGATGGATGGCGCGGCGCTCGGATCGGCTTCGTGGCTGATGGCAGTGCGTGCCGTGCAGCAATATGCACGAGGCAAAGACGGCGTGGAGGAGGCTCGCCACGGAGGCTTCGCGCTGCGTCTCGATGTAATAACAGCCTCTCCTGAATCTACTCTCCCCCGGCAGTGCAAGGAATGATGGCAGAATTCTTCAAATTAAGAAACATTGCAAGAACAGCTTAGAACTTGAACTTTTTTGCTAGGTAAACGGATATAACTCAGG
>NC_051407.1:24689709-24690463 GCF_015228065.2 Penaeus monodon
ACAAAGTACAATTCGACCGCGTCCCTCCGCCCTCCCGCCTGCCCTCGCCCGGCTGCGTCTCATGCCCTTGCTCGCGTCCCGAAGGCGTCGCGTCCTATTCGGCGCACAAAGCGGGCGTCCGCCCAGGGCCTGTAGGCCGAGATCCTCCTGCGTCCTCGGGTCCTGACACTCGGTCGCCGTATCATTAGTGCGCCGGACAAAGGAGGTAAAGAGGCGACTTTCTCGGACGAAAAAAGGCCGGCCTTTTCAAAGGAGGCGCAAGAAAATGGCGCCGCGGCAAGTGAATATGTCTATGAAAGCTGTTAAAAGACTCAACAACAAATTGGGATGTACAATTAGGATTACTTACATCCTCTGGTGTCCCGTGCTCTTTGAGGACACGTTAGTGCCGCTGGTCGGACTCCCCTAATGCCCTCGGGAGGGACCCGCCCAGTGTTCGAGTCCTCGCCGCCACAATGGCGATGGACAGCGATGGTAATAACATGATTTACAGTATGTCTAGGGCTCTTTTGGGGGAAAACTTTCTATTAAATGATTCTTATCCTCCGACCAAGCTCGCCTGGCTCGCCAAAGTACTGCTGACAGACACGATGAAGAGGCTACGCGTTTTTGGGAGATAATGATCTAATACTAATACCCAACGCTGCGAGAAACGAGGCAAATAAAGCAATACGTAGGCCTAACTGCAGCAATAAGTTTGCATCATGGAACTAAAGAAGATTATATTTTATTTGACCAAACCCAGCGTCTCTTT
>NC_051407.1:24690491-24690684 GCF_015228065.2 Penaeus monodon
TGCATTAAAACGGGATGACCCCCACCCCCCAACCCCATCCAACGCCCTCCTCGCTCTTTCTCGAATGAGATCGTTCAACGCCACAAATGGCTTGCATGCCGTTCATTTTTTGTCACACATATCTTCATATGTATAAACAAGTTAATATTAGAATTCGTTGATACACTCAAAAGCATTCTAAATATTGGGCAGA
>NC_051407.1:24690701-24692352 GCF_015228065.2 Penaeus monodon
GTAATCAGCTTACTTCATCTTACCGTAGCCTCATCTTACCTTTCGGACAACTGTTTCTTATGACACTGTTATTTCCTAATCTGTAAATACGCGTATATATATCAACTGTGTTAATACTCCTTGTAATGCCACAGCTAAACCGGACTACCTGTTTGCCTTCAGCATATAACAATAAAAAAGGAAGAATAGGCACCTAATACATCTCTTAGCCAAGGATATTCCTTATATTTCTAACTACCAATTTTTCGTTAAAAAAGGTCAGTTTCAAGTGACAAGGCGAGCAGAGCCCTGCCTTCAGCGGCGCATAAGCCAGAGCACAGCGCTTGAAGGCTTTTCAAGTCTCGACCAATTCCCTTCCTCTACCTCACCCTGAAGCAGTGGGCTTCGTTTGGGCTTCGACATGTTGCCAATGATCCAAACTACTCGGAGAATCACCTGAGCGGAAAGGGTTGGGCCGCACCAGAGGAGGGGACAGTCGTAAAAGCACACAAAAGAAAGAGCTAAAGGAAAGCTTGTGTACAAGAAAATCTGCTCACTGGCTCTCATTATCACCAATTATCATCTAAAGAAGTAAATGAGGATAACATTACCAGGAACTGCTGGGAGATGCACCAGGCAGAAACAGCCTAGCGGAGTAGAAATGAGAAGACCTTGTATTAGTTTCATCGCCTCTATTCAGATTGAAGAAAAAAAAATAAAGCAGCGCGATTTTTTCATCTACTTTTAAACATCATTTAATCTAAATGTTCCAAATTATAGTGATTCACTATCGATACATAGATCAAACTAAATCAACATTTATACAGGTCATATAAAAGGAAAAATCTATATTTCTGCTTGGGATTCTCTTGTACTACATCACTGGTAGACTTTTTAAAATAATGACATTATTTCACACTGAAATCTTCAGTCAGTGAAAATGATTTTAGAATAAAAAATGACTTAAACCATAAGTTATGAAAAACAACATGAAATACAGTGTAATACACTAAGCATCGAAACAGACAAGCCATTTCTCATTTCCGGAAAAGTAGCTGAATTAACGGTGGAAAAGATACAAATAGCTGCGGCGACATTTGCCTACGAGACGCCAACCCGAGAGCACATGAACAGCGCCCCGAGACCTCTCCAGTGTCGATATCTGAACATGACGCTCATTACGGTACTTTCCCCCTCGGCCTCCCCCTCCCCTCGACGACCCAGACAAAGGTGAGAGACAACGTGTTCCCCAACGTCAAAATAATCCAGTATGGGCGGAAGTCTCTTTATATATATGCCTGCTTTCCTCCTAGTGGTCCCACACAGCTGTTTTATAAAAACCGGCAGGCAATATCCTTCCGGCCGTGTCGTGTCCCGCCTCCGTGGGTCGTACTCAGCGTCACCTCATCCCTGGTCGTCTCTGGGTCGTGTTTTACCCCACTTTACATTATTTTGTAATACATTACTTTCTGTTCTTCTGAATCCTTCTCCAGGACGCTTTGCTAAGTAGCTTTCGCTGTCCGCCAGTCTTTTTCTTCTCCAAGCGCTTCAGATACATAATTGCTAAATAAATGTTAAGCTCACAATGCACAGAAGAAACGGGAATTAATCTTTTGCTTACGACAGGTACCAGGATTAGTTCCAATAACATGAACATAAAATATTATACGCA
>NC_051407.1:24692600-24692985 GCF_015228065.2 Penaeus monodon
TTACTCACCCTTTCGACACACGTTTAATCAACTGGCCATACCATAAAAAAACGCCTCTTTGTTGAATCTTCCTTGAATCAAATAATATATTACTCTGGGGTATGTAGATTTTTTTTCTTTTTCTTTTCTTCTCGAGTGTTGTTGTATTGTGAGGCACGCATGGTATAGCAAGCTCAAGTGAACGATGACTCCGAAGCCGTGTTTATTTACCTAACAAATCGTTCATTAATATTCAGTCGAGCTGCATTGTTCCTTAACACTGCATTGTAGTCTTCAATTATGAGTGACAGCTCGTGGTGCATCTTTGATGTTACGGGAAGTAATAACTACAATTGCATGAATCATAAGTTAGAAACATACTAAACACGGGGCGCTCAAAACAGGA
>NC_051407.1:24693333-24693695 GCF_015228065.2 Penaeus monodon
TTAGGGGTTCTCCGCCCTCCTCCGCCCTGGCCTCCTCATCTGCCCCTCCCTGCAAATGACTTGTCAGGGGCGAGGGGGTCGCCCTCAAAAATCAATACTAGACAAAGAGTTAGCTACAAATATTAACCCTATAATCTGTGCAGGAGAATGGCACGGCGGTGGGGCTGGGGCGGGTGGGGGGAGGAAGGGCTGAAGAGGGCGGGGGAAAGGGGGGGGGCGGGCATGGGGTGGGAGGGCAGAGGAGGGTGTCGGAAAGGGGCTGCGGGCTTGGAAAAGAAGGACCGAGGGGGCGGGAGGGGAAGGGACGGCCGAGGGAGGCCTTTGTCATCCGCGATTCCTTACGCAAGGAAGCAATCAGTTGT
>NC_051407.1:24695174-24695481 GCF_015228065.2 Penaeus monodon
CGCCTCTTTGTTGACTCTTCCTTGAATCAAATAATATATTACTCTTGGGTATGTAGATTTTTTTTCTTTTTCTTTCTTCTCGAGTGTTGTTGTATTGTGGAGCACTCATGGTATAGCAAGCTCACAGGGAACGATGACTCCGAAGCCGTGTTTAATTTACCTAACAAATCGTTCATTAATTTCAGTCGAGCTGCATTGTTTCCTTAACGACTGCATTGTAGTCTTCAATTATGATGACAGCTCTTTGGTGCATCTTTGATGTTACGGGAAGTAATAACTACAATTGCAATGATCATAAGTTTGAACA
>NC_051407.1:24695842-24696224 GCF_015228065.2 Penaeus monodon
AAATACCTTAGGGGTTCCCCGCCCTCCTCCGCCCTGCCTCCTCATCTGCCCCTCCCTGCAAATGACTTTCAGGGGGCGGAGGGTGTCGCCTCAAAATCAATACTAGACAAAGAAGTTGCTACAATATTACCCTATAATCTGTGCAGGAGAATGGCCACGGCGGTGGGCTCTGGGCGGTGGGGGGAGGAAGCTGAAGAGGGCGGGAAAGTGGGGGGGCGGCATTGTGGGTGGGAGGGCAGAGGATGTTGTCGGAAAGGGGGCTTCGGCTTGAAAAGAAGGACCGAGGGACGGGAGGGGAAGGACGCCGAGGAGGCCTTTGCTCCGCGATTTCCCTTACGCAAGGAAGCAACAGTTGTCAGTAGACACAATACATTCAATACAA
>NC_051407.1:24699526-24700749 GCF_015228065.2 Penaeus monodon
TATCAATTCATTTTCCATTAGACTTTCATTTGATAGTTGATTTCACGGGTTTCCGGTCTTAAGCTGCAGCAATTGTAAATGGAAGGCTTCATCAAAATAATGTTCGTTATGTTATTGCTGCTCTAATAAAGGAAATATTTCGGGTTATTTACAAACCCAACACCATCTAAATCACCAAAGAGAACTTCAAAAAGGACCGCAGATTAACACGAGAGTTGCAACTGTCAACTTACGAAGGGCAAGAAAAAAATCAATCATTAGCAAACTTTGACAAGTGAATATCGTATCGCTGATCATCCATTCTTTGGAACACTAGGCTTGATTTTGTTGATGAATGAATGATGGAAAAAAGTATGTATAATGTACCATTCGAACAAAAAATCCTGCCCGTATAAAGACACAAATATAATCACCAGGAAACATCGATAAACGAAATCTTATAAGCGTAAAAAACAATCGGTTGTAACAACAAAGACACAAAGCGCCCCAGCCATGACTCAGCTTCCCCTCCAGACCCTCCCGCTTCCCCTTCACTTAAATGCACAATTCCTAACCAAATAATTTCCCCGTTTCCCATTACTTTTCGACTCGTTAATGCGCCGCGTGGAATTCCATCCAGGCGCGGCCGCCAGTCCCTCCTCCGCCTGGTGCTGTTTCGGCCGCAGCAGCAGTCGTCATAAAAGACAAAATCAGCTCTTCCTATGCCGTTCGCCGCCGCAATAAACGTTCGCCGATCTTGAAAAGATAAATCACTCGTAGCAGTGAGTTAGCTTAACACCCTGTAGATTCAAACAACAAAACAGAGCGAGGCGAGGGACTTGTTGCGCGCGGCCGGGGAGCTGAGCCTGCCCCTCCGCGTCGTCCTCTCTCCTCTCCCTCTCTCCCCTTCATCCGGGAATAGTTTCTGTGAATGAAATGGGAATGGCTGGAATCTGGGACTCCAATCCACATGGTGCGCGCGCGGCCAGAATCATTCCAGTTCCAGTTGTACTCTCCCTCCCGGCTTTAAGAGATGTCATTGGTGCGATTGGTTCAGTGGCACTTCGTAGGCCGAGGGGAGCGCTGCGTCGCCCGCCCTTGGCGAGGCCCGGCGGCGCCTTGTGGGGCCGCGCCGGGTCCTCGCTCGGCCTCGTAGGGCGTCGCGGAATCGGCGGCCACAGGGAGGAGCGGGTTTAGGTGGGGGGACACCGGGAGTTGTGGGCAAAGGATCTTCGGCGGGCCTA
>NC_051407.1:24701804-24703059 GCF_015228065.2 Penaeus monodon
CCTCCAGTTCCGAACCGCGTCTTCCGCCTCGATCGCTCCGAAGTCCCATTAGTCAATGAGCAGTCATTACCGGCGATCAGTCCGCACAGTCTCCCGCACATAAAGCAGCCTCGCAGTACCTGAGACAGCAATCAGGTCCCCCGAGCCTGCAATTATAACACTAGATAAAGCTGCGTCGTCCGCAAGAAACGACCCCCACGCGGCTCTGATCATTATGCCTCCGCGTAATACGAAAGATGTTCTACTCTCTCGGGCTGGAATGCGGCCCACTATATGAAAGGGAGTGTGTGTGCCTCCGGAATGCTGGAAATAGGGAAAGGAGTCTGCAATAAAAGCCAAAGTTGCTTGACTCCGAATTTTGTGATGGAATGTAATCCGAAGATTCCATCCAGCGTGGAATATGTTGGGGATCAGCCGATACTCGAACGGGATCAATATATCAAGGCAAACAATACGCTCAGCCGTGTGACACAAAAGGGAGCTGTCTGTTGTCTCGGTCCCCTATATTTACATTGACGTCCAGTCCTGAAAACCACATCACACGAAAACAGCGACGACAACAAGCAAAATAATGATAATAAAAACAATATCTTGATTCGGGCCGACGTCCCCCTCCGGCGCTCCCAGGCATTCGCAGTCGACCCAGCTGCCAGTGGAAGTATTCGAATAAACACTGAGTTGGAATGCTGGAAACCACGACTGACTTCGTGACGAGAAAAATAAGGAAACAAATAAACTAACGGCAGACTTCTTTATTAGAGAACAAGAGGATTCGTTCAACCGTCAGTGCGAAAACTCCCGCAGGTCTTACGTAGCACTACTAGAATTGACCAGCGTGGAGTTCTCAGGGTGCAAAGGTTAATAACACATTTCGAGACTTGACTTATCAACTGTAATATTTGCCAGGACTCCCAAGAGAGGCTCGACATTGAGGTAATCGTTCTAAAGATACATAAGATTTGAGCAGTTGTTTTATAGCGGAAAAATTAAATCAATTAATCATATTGATACAAACAATAATTACAGCGCCAATAAGCTGATGATCGCAAGGGAATGATAGCAACATGATAAAATTTATCGACTACAATAAAAAGAAAATTGGAAATTGTTTTTTTGCAACTTCGTAACCATCAGTGCTCGACATGATTATAGTAAGTGTTATATAGTTTAGAAAGTTAACTGTAATGGAGAGTGTTCGCTATACTTCCAGTAACTTGTTAAGGTATATGACAAAAAGAAAGAAAAAAAGTCAATC
>NC_051407.1:24703845-24704080 GCF_015228065.2 Penaeus monodon
GTCATACCAGCATGAAATAAAATATATAAAATTTAAAAATATCCACGATAATTTTGACATTTACACTGCATCAAGAGTGGCTGCGTCGGTGATAAGAAAGAATGCGAGAATTTTTAAAGTAAAATAATATAAAACAATTATATTTGTGACAAAAATAATAACACTGAGAGGAAGAAAAACAAAATAAATATTACAGCGATAATCAATATCGCATAAATGCTTATGCTGATAAAAT
>NC_051407.1:24704229-24704548 GCF_015228065.2 Penaeus monodon
ACTTTGCCTCGTACTCTGAAACTAAGATACCCATAAAACGAGAATATTAAAGAGACAGAGACACTGCTCCTTCCTCCCTAATATGAATTACCATCTCATTACGGGTATAATTCATTAGGCAACATTACAGGAGCCGAGCGTCTACGGTTACCGCTGCCTGAGCCACTGTTAAAAAGTGCCACCGACAGACGATACCCTCTCCGAGTTTGTCAAGTTGTTTGCCAGAGACGTGAGCCTCCTGGCCGGCGTCGCTCCTCGCAGGCGCCACGCACGGGGGCGAATACACCGCGACATTACGACTAAATAAACCAACAAGCAA
>NC_051407.1:24704653-24705057 GCF_015228065.2 Penaeus monodon
TAAATTAATAAGTAATGAGGAAACAAGTCCATCGTAGGTCCGCGCACATCCACAGACATTTACGATACTTTCATAATGAAGCGTCACGTGACACTAAAGGCAACTGTGAAAGCAAAATACCACCAACGATAATTTTTGATGCGATCCTGTCTATAATTAAAACGGTGCGATAAAAAATTTTCATTTTTTATTTCCTGCTTGGAATCGTAAAACAGAAATGAGAGTGATTATGGCTCAGAATTAATAGAAAAACACAAATATATAATATCGCAATAAGACAACTACTTGATACAGGGGAGGCTAAGATTTACACCTAACAGAAAATTCTTTAGACAATAATAATAATAGAAAAGACGATATCAAGTATTACAAGTATAACAACAATAACAGGGATAGTAAATAAT
>NC_051407.1:24705093-24705170 GCF_015228065.2 Penaeus monodon
TAATAATAAATACACGAATAGTATTATCAATATTAAGTAATTATTCATCGTCTTCTGTAAAATTTAAAATTTCGAAC
>NC_051407.1:24705285-24705829 GCF_015228065.2 Penaeus monodon
AATGTGTAAAACAATTACTGAATTCTATTGCTCTCTCTTGTAAAACGTCAGGATGACCATATCCGTACAAACTTCATTTCCAGAGTTAGTTATTTTTCTACATTCGTATCTATGTTAAAAATCACGAAAAATCGGAATCAGTATTATTAATATTGAGCATTTGTGAGCGTCATGCTGCAGACGGCAATTTCTAGTATCACAATGCTACAGATTGCTCTATAGTGTAATTTCACTATTAATTTTATTGTACTTTTGATATTCACGTGTTCATAAATGTTTACAATCTGAGGATTTACCTGTTACTACAGTTATGATTAACGGAATGAAAATATATTTATATAAGCACTTTCCTTGAAATTCAGTCACTTCTCTCCAAATGCTCCGAACTTCAGCCCAATTGGATTTCGAACATTCCTTCAGCTAGCATGTCTTTGTTAACTTAATGACGCCCATAAATCTCCAGAGCACGGATTGGCCCCAAACGGACGGAATATTTTGAGGGATTTCCGCGCGCCGTCGCCGACCCTCGAGTCCCGAAGGAGGC
>NC_051407.1:24705867-24706286 GCF_015228065.2 Penaeus monodon
TTCTTTTCCAATCCGTCGCAAGTAAGGCCTCAACTGCCTCGTTCCCGTAACTGGCTCCTGCTAACGACGCTGACTACCGGTATCCAGTGTCACCAATTACGGAAACGCCCCCATTTGCAGATCGCTAATGAGACGGGCCGGCGGGGAGCAGAGGGGCCGGAGGATCGCGGGATCCGCCTGTTCCGTCCATATCGACTTCGGATACAGAGGAATTGAATTACACACAAGACGTGATCTCGATTCTGGGGCCGAATGCGTCCGGGGAAATTACTCGCCGACTGAAGTTTAACTAAGTTAATTTGTAGAAAGTCAGGTTACTGATCTAAGGCCAATTTGATTGCTTAATGTGTGAGCTCAGTTGGCAAAATGTGTTGTTGCTCCTCACCTGCAACTGCCCTGCACTAATTCCGAAGGATAAA
>NC_051407.1:24706844-24707800 GCF_015228065.2 Penaeus monodon
GTTAATCCCAAAATCACTATTCACCCTTATAGCTACACAGCATTATTGCAGAATTCTGAGTTGTCTGAAACCAATTAAAAAAATAAGCAAGACCGCGAATGAGAAATTTAAACAACCCAGCGGACGCGGAGACACAAATGCCTTTCTACATGAGTATGTTTTATGAACTCCCCTTCATTATCTTCATCGGAATCAAGATCGAGCGTCTGCTCCGCCTCGGAACTTTGTAGGAAATCTCTGCGCAGAATGGACTGCTATCTTCCGGCCAAATTCCTTCCGCGTACTTTGTCCCGTCCCTTCATTCCCAGCATCATTTATTCTACACCTCTTAATACGGTCCGATTCCGCAGGACTCGCTCTCGCCGCGGCCAAATAAATGGCTATCGATTGAATTCGGTAACAGGAGCCACGGAATCCGCGGATCGGCAGTGGCGCTCCGCCCGTGGCCTCGCCTCTCGCTGCCCGATGCAGGCGACAGTCGCTTATTACCTCACTAATGTCGAGCACGCCAAGGAAATCCATATTTACTCCACGCTGGACGATTCGTCAGTGGTTGTATGCCTACTGTGGTGCTTATTCCGGAAGATGTTATTACGCGGATATTGTTCAGAAAATCTTGGTTTATTTCGCCCACATGTGCACATTCCACATCACACATTGCCCGTGCTGGAGGAGTCAAAAGCAATATCACACAGCCTGGCTCGGCCGTCGTAAAGCTTTCAATATGAAGCTGAGGCCGATACCATAGCGCACCTCTCGACGCCGGAACAATGGGCTGCGACGCTGAATGGGTTTCTTCTAAAGCAATAACAGCCGCATTCACTGCCGCGGATGTTTCATGAGGAACGTGTTCTCAATTTGAATAACCACGGGCAGTGTGCATTAAGCTGTCCTTTTCAAGTATCTAACATATTAATGGACTCTCTATTCCAACTGTTATTTGTATGAGTAAAAAC
>NC_051407.1:24707845-24708868 GCF_015228065.2 Penaeus monodon
TGTGTGTGTGAAACTTTCCTGAATATTCGGACGACCACGGGTGCATACATTTATCATACCCCGCGCGCAACCCTTTTACAGGACAGGCCATATGTGTGCCTTAATGACTGATCTTGAGAGACAGAGTTGCGACAGAAAGGAGGCTGTGTGAGGTCGTGGTCGTGGTCATTATGGTGCCGACAATTAGCCACTTGGAGTTATTGTGCGGCCGGCGGGCATGTGCCATACGCTAATTATTCGCACTGAGGGTTCTGACCGTAGAGTCGTAAATCAGTGCGAGGACGACCGCGAGGAAGGAGGGGAGGGGGAAAGGACACAAGGCGATGAAAAAGCTATACATTCCGAGACCCTCTCGAGCACCGCTGTTTCACCAGCGCCAAGGAAGCGTACCACTGTAATGCTGATAATTGAGTATCAGTGACTGCGTAGTCCTGTTTACCATTTCCCTTTTAATATCCTCCAAGCTCATAAATATGCTGGCACCAAACTCTGTCGACAAATGTTCCATAAACTAACCCAACAGACAAGCTATAGCCCGAGGTTGACAAGGCCCCTCGACCCTCCGCACTCCAGTCACTCGCTCGAGATAACACTTGTCGCTACGGACCGACGCTTCTCTCAAGACGCTCATTAGGATACTCTTTGTGTGTGTGTTTATGAGGAAATTAGAATGTCACTACATTACTAATGTCCGCTCACCGTGCGCATGCGCAAGTCTCCTAATCAATATTTTGTTTAACAATTAATCAATATGTTTACATAAACATTATGACTTCACCAGGACAATTCACTGCGGTGAGGACAACGCAAAACTACGCCTCTATTGAATGCAACACAAACATCTATATGTAAAAGAGTCCAAATTGCAGATTCTAATACTAACTTGCTCACATGTTTACCAACTTGGGCTTTCAAGTCCATAAAAATACAAATCCGTGTTTGAACAACTTTCTGTACTTCTTAAACAAGAGGGAAAAGAAAAAAAAAGGGGGGGAGGGAGGAAGAGGGGAAGGAATTGACATT
>NC_051407.1:24708962-24710801 GCF_015228065.2 Penaeus monodon
TTTTCTAAGGAGTTTAACTATTAACATGAAAAACTTCCATCCACTTGAATCACGATTTTGTTAACGGACATTCAGATGACCAGGAATGGAGCTCGAACACCAAAACATATCGCTATACACCATACACGGTTACGCTACAGGAACTACTTCTTGTTGCACCAGATCACTAAGTTAAGTATGCTCATGCTGCACTGCCTCACTCCTAAAAAGTGAGCGAGATGCTACAGGGAGAAACACTGACTGCAGGCTTCTCTAACACAATGCCATGATAAAAACAAACATCTTTAATTCCGTCACACGTACCTGGCTGTTGTGCAGTCCTTGTAGAGGACGTCGAAGTGTTTAACTGAGAGCAGCTTGCACCTGTTGACACCGGGTTGGATGGCACCCAGGCCCCGCAGGATGCGGACCTGGTCAACATTGCATACAATGGGTTCGATTCCCAGTCGCTTGAGTTTTGTGTACACGGTGTGGAGGCCGCCCACCAAGTGCTTCAAGAATAACTCGAAGGCTTGTGGTAGACATAGCATTGTATCGCCATTGATAATGAATGCTGCCACTTTTGCGCCGCGATAGTCCACGATTTTACATTCATGACTCTCTGAGGATGGCACAGGCGGTGGCGAGTGGTACTGACGGGGAAAGTCTTTGAGGCCGGCCAAAATCGAGGACATGGGAGGATCGGGACCCAAGTGAAACTGTGGAGGGATACCCCCTCCGAGCATGCCATGCCTGTAGCCGCCCAATCCAGGTGGCGACGACGTTGGTATGGGCACCGAGGGCGGCAGTTGCGACGTTAGGCTCTGGACTTGCGACACAGCCGCTAGTAGGTGCGACGCGAGCGAAGTCGACGACGGAGGAGAGGGACTTTTGTGCTGCGGCGATGAAGCCGCAGGTCGTCCGCCTTGGACAGCGCTAGGCTCCATGAGGGCCTCCGTACTCATAGCGAGTCCGAGTCGTATACACGTCCGCGCGCCACCACCAAGACACACACACTCGCCCTCAGATACAAACTACAACTCTACAACTGCTATTGGATCGGATTTCAAATCGAATAGTTACAAAAATCAAACAATCAACTGATAGCTGGCTCACTCAATTATTTGCGTTGCGAGTGCCATTATGATTGGTTGTTGGGGTGCTAGAGTGGCGGGGCTTTGATTGTGATTGGTAGACCTGCTGAGATGTGGGCGGAGTCAGCCTGCGCGCACCGAGGGGAGGAGCGTCGTTCGTCAGTCGGCGGCCAGCAGGCGGCATGGCAAGGAAAGGAGAGATGCGACCCAAGTTCGCTCAGGAGGATTAGAAAGCGGTACTATTCATCCTGTGAACAATTTTGAATAGAATCCTGTTGTATAGAGACCATGAAACGATGCCATGATTAAAAGTTCTTCTATTGTGTTCCATGTTCCAGATACAGTTCGTGTAGGGGAAGGATAGTAGCATTTTATCAATACTGAAAACACTTGGGTTCTATCTCTTCTATCGACGGAGTATACAGTCATCTCTGTATGTTGAACGTTATTTGGTACCTGTAAGATTACCAAGGAAGATAACTGATATTTCTTCCTCTGTTTACATTGACTTAAACCTTTTCATAGTTAAATATAACTGTTACTTTGTCCTGTCTCATTCCAAAGATTGGTTTGGCAAATGCTGTCTTCTGTTCCAGAGTCAGTGAATGCCGTCG
This sequence comes from Penaeus monodon, assembly GCF_015228065.2. Taxonomy (NCBI): domain Eukaryota; kingdom Metazoa; phylum Arthropoda; class Malacostraca; order Decapoda; family Penaeidae; genus Penaeus; species Penaeus monodon. The sequence goes on from NC_051407.1 coordinate 24,710,650, forward strand.
AGGAAACTGAATTAGTAATGTCTCTGTCAGATCATTATTTATCGAAATGATTGTTGTCATCAGGGAAATGTTGACAATACAATATTCAAGGAAATATTTCTATGAGATTTATTATTTTTTTGTTGATGAGAATTTTATGATGTTTTAGTGTT
>NC_051407.1:24711310-24712058 GCF_015228065.2 Penaeus monodon
AACCGTGAAATAGTAAGTGAGCACTGATCCTGGTGTCTCTCCGTGTCCCCGCGATTTCCTCTGGTATTCTTTCCTACACGTAACTCATCATTGTATGTCATCGTATTTGGGCTTTTTCTCGCTTTGGGTGGATAAGCATTCCATGAAGCCGAGCGGGACCGGCGATTTGCTACTCTTCTGTACCCTGCTTATTTCCCATTGGCTTCGTCAGTGTGACCACTCCTGTACGTAATAGAGGGTGTAACTGTTATTGCTGGTATGTGTTTGAGAGATTCTTCGGCCTTTTTTTTTTTTTGGAAGCTAGAAAAGGAGAGCGTTCGGTTTTTCCATGGTGGATTCGAACACTTGGAAGCCAGAGGCAGCGTGTCTTGACCCCGGTGGCCGGACCCCGTCTGCCGAGTCGGAAAAGTCCTCTTGGCCAACACATGCGGCGAGTCCCGACCTACGTGAACAGGTGATGGAGTCCATCTCCCCAGGTGTGTCGTCGCCTCACCGATGCCTCAAACGAGACGGTTTTCTTCAAGATGAGACGAGATTTTGATAACAGTATTAGGTGGATTTTTATGATGATCTGGATGATTTAAAACTGGATCACATCCCTGCAGATGCGGCGAATTTGGATCAGTTTGCATGCCGAGTCAGCGCAGGCGAACAGCGCGTCATAGGAGCGATGCTAGTTCGCACGTCATGTTTCATGATTACTCGCCTTGAACCCTTTTGGCAAACCTAAAACAGTCTGAGCATTGGT
>NC_051407.1:24712557-24714620 GCF_015228065.2 Penaeus monodon
GGTCACTGTAACCGCATGCTTGATCTTCCCGGTTATAAAAGATAAGGCATAATGTTAATCATTAACCATTGCCTTGCACGGATATCAGGCTGATTAAACTTGACAACGGATCGAAAATCATAAGCAAATCATCTCGACTGAACCTTCCTAGGCGATTCTAGATTAAAGCTGATATCGAGGCAGAGTAGACTTCCGTCCGTACAGTTCAGTTTCTGGCGAGTTTTACTTCAGAGACATTGTGAAATCCAACTCGGCTCTTGTGGGGGATTCGAACTCGCTGTCGCTTCAGGATTTTCTTCCCTGTGGGTTTTTGTAAGTGTCAGGATAGTATGTAAGCAGATGTGTTCCAGTTGCCATTTTAGACATAGAAGGTGCTACTTACATAATGCAGATTTTCACCTGTAATACACAAGGTGAAATCCTTAATTTCTTTGTTGTATAAAACCAATAGTTCTATTGTACACTGATTAATATACAGATAGGACACTGCTTACATTTGATTATAAATGTTAGCATTCGTTCATATTACAAAAATGGAACTGATACCTTTCTTTTGTCATCAGCATAGGCAATCCATTTGTTTGCCTTATGCAAGTACGTCCAGGGTAAAGCGAAAGTCGGCGAAACAGTCGAGTTGACAGGGTCACAGATTCGTCTGGCACGGCTTAAGAGACCAAGAGAGAAAGGCAGGGAAAGGTTGAATCACGGACGATACAAAGTGAAATCCGAAGTTTAAATTACTGGGTCAGTCCTGATATCCCTAAATCACCAAGAGACTGGCTCATCTGTTAACATTCCATCCCTACTAAATTTGTGTGGGAATGGAGCACGGAAGGGTTGATAGTCGAGGGCGGGAATCGCAGGAAGGGGACGAGATGGACGGCGAAGGAACAACCGGAAGTGGGACGCAGGAACAGACACTGTACAGGATGGGGTCGTAATGGAAACCTTTTGGTCGAAGGACAGATGATAAGGCTCCTTCTGTCAATGGAGGAAGGAGGAGGAAGGAAAGGAGGCGCGGACCTGGCGGCCCATTGAGGAAAAAGGAAGATTAGACACACAAAGAGGAGAAAAAGTAAATAGACAAACATACAGGAAGCTAAACGGACTAAAGATACCAAACCAAAGAGGAGAAACGAAAGAAAATATACAGACATGCAGGAGGTAGAGCGAGCGGGACGAGAGAGCGCCACCGAACCGACAGCGAAAGGAAACGAGAACCAGTGTAAACAAAGTAAACTTGTGGTGAGCGAGAGTAGTTTAAGAAGGCGGCCTCTCGCGTGGGGCATCGCTCAGCAGAGTGAGGGAGAGACGCGGATTACAACATCAATTAATTGGAAACATGGGAAAGGCTGAAAAACGTCATCCATTCCAAATCTCCATTTTATTGCTAAGAGATAAATTTGGATTTGATATTATTTTCCTGAATTTACCAATAACCAACATTTCATAAATGTCTGACTGGATTCTTCACATTCCAGTCCAAATAAACCATCATTAATTTGGTTGATTCTGTAAAAGCTATGGAATATAAAATGGAATGAGCTCTACAATTTTACGGGTCTAAAATATACCCAACACTAATTAATTTTGGTGTTCATTAAAACAGCTCTCTCTGATTTGTTTCGTAAGTTTAAATAATCATGCACTGAATTCAACGTATGTTATAATCCTAATTGTACTGCTTTAAGGGACGCAGTATACAAAGTTGATAAGTGAATAAGTTAGAAGAAGTTAAAAGCTAATCTAAAATCTCCAGGACGTGGCTAGCATGTGTGTCTTGAACGCCGAGGAACTTTTCTGAAAGAGTTGTTACATACGGTCGCCATTCTCCCTGACGCAAAACCATGATTCGATTTGCATTCTAGTAAACCGGTCTTTTGCATCGCCTTCGTCAATAGCAACAGAGTTTGAGTCCTTAACAAAGAAATGCCAACAAAGTGTGTCGAGATGAAGACTGTCTGAAATCAAAATTATACGCTGTCTTGCCCCCTCCGGACTCACTGGACGACGAAAATTTTAACTTTTTCGTTTGTGTATTGAGGACAAAACTATCCCGCTGT
>NC_051407.1:24714858-24716276 GCF_015228065.2 Penaeus monodon
AACGCAGACATAACGACAGACAGATAGAGAAAGGGAGTGAGTGAGATGTGGGATGTGTTAAGAACAGGAATAGATATCTACTGCATATCAACCGAGAAGCATTTAACGTTTCAAACACAAGTGTGAGTGAGTGATGTATCTGAGTATGAATGCGCCTGTGTTTAAAAGTATATTTCCCTCCTATGTTTTACGCTGTCCTACTTGTGCTGTTGAAATAATCATCCCTCAGGATTATAGATATGTTACGCGCGGTTGGCCAAATAACTACTCGGAGTATTGGACGTTACATAACACTTACTGTACTGCACAGATATCTTCGCTTGCAGGTCGCAAGTACAGAGTATATTAGCGTAGTCAAGGAAAGCTTCCCCACCCTGCGGAGAACAACAATACGTTCCGTGCAGAAAGCAAGACATCACTTTCGGCGGCTCTCCCTTATCGACTGGGCCATACCTACTCAGGAGACATCTGTCGCGGGCCGCCAGGTGGCCACTACCTCTTTTTCCGCCACTCGTCTCCGGGCTGCGGCATTGTTGCGTCCGCGCCGTCCCGCCGTCCTCTATTGTTAGCAAAGAGTTACACTGTGGCGCCGATTGTGACGTTGCTGTTGCCTCCAGGATCCACCTGCTTAGCTGGGTACCGGCTCTACCTCCGTCTGCCTGTATTATGCTACCGGAGATGAATTTTTAATCTTTCAAGTAACTCTTATGGTGTGATGTTTGGTAATACTTTCATGCAAGGTTTCGGCCCACCCTCAAGCAGGGACGCAGCCCGGGCACGGACCGGACTCAGTCGCCTTCGTATCGCATCTGGACGAACCGAAATCGGGCGTGACTACTGCGTGTTCTAATAAAAGATAACCTAAATGTGAGAACTGCGAGGGGCAGCGAGTGACGCGGGCTTTGGCAACGTTGTCGGGCACAGGAGGGTGTCCGGTAACCCTCTCGCAGAGCGGCATGACCGTATCCTAAAATCTTTCGTAAAAAAAACATTCGCTCATTTTCTCTTCTTATAAGTTTACAGGTCCATTTCTCTGATATAGACGAGCCATATTCTCGAGGATTATTGAACTGGTTATGTGTGAAAAATTACAACGTTCTAGGAAAAAAAGGGCGCTTGTCCATGAAGCAGCGAACGTTTTGAAATGGGAAATATGAACGCAAATTTTGGGAAAACGGAGTACATCGAGGGTCAAATGTTGGAAATATCTTTATTTGCTTTGATGGAATTACACAATAGAAATCACCCGGGATTCCCTCAGCAAATTCGAAAGGGTAATAATGGAAATAAAAAGAAGTAATGCCAGCGGAAAATTTTTATTATGTGGGAGACATAATATAAAGGGGGAACAGTTTCACTCTTCGTTAAAAAAAAAGTTGGGACGAGAGGCAACTGGCCAGAGGGATCTCGGATCATTC
>NC_051407.1:24716330-24716566 GCF_015228065.2 Penaeus monodon
ACATTGCTACCACCAGCATCTTCCTTATTTCTATTTACGTTATATTATTAGCACCAGCGTTTTACGGCATCATGACTAATGTTTTCGCCTCTGACGTTATTATTAGCATTAGCATTATATTACTGATATTTCTCGGAGTATAAAAAATAAATAAATGATTTCTGTTATCATATTCATTTTTATTCTGCCAGTAGTAATGACTGTGTTCGTTTACTAGCATCACATATTTATTTGCG
>NC_051407.1:24718530-24718680 GCF_015228065.2 Penaeus monodon
GTTTATTTATCTGACTCAGAGTATGAAGACCAACATCTTGTCAGTTTTCAGCAGATGGAAACCTATGAGGGCAATAAAATCTACGGGAGTTCATCGCATCATTTGGGGATGGGACTCGCTTTCAGGTTGTGGCTGAGACAATTATCCATG
>NC_051407.1:24719226-24719507 GCF_015228065.2 Penaeus monodon
TAAACAAGTTCACCTGAGCTTTTCATAGTTAATAGCCTGACTATTTTTGTCCTGCTTCGCGATCAGCTTGGTCCGTCTCCATAGACAGTCAGATTCCCGTCTCTTCCCCGGGACAGACCATGAGCAGGATGTAAACAAAGAGGGACCACATCTCCCTTTCCTTCCTTTATAATCAGAGGCTGCAATACACACTTCGCATTATAAAAGTGCGAAGGCTCTGAAATGAGAAAGCCATGAGATGACGGCTTTGTCACTGATAAAACTATCAAGAAATGTCAGTT
>NC_051407.1:24719549-24719918 GCF_015228065.2 Penaeus monodon
TCCCAAGCTTAAATAAGAAAGCTGCCATCACACTTTGACACCTTCAGCTGTCTCTGCAGATACGCAGCCAAGTCTACGACGAGGCCAGAAAAATCCTTAACGGTAATTTCTCACGATCCATCGATTAGAAATTAAAAGGGGATTTCTTTTCCAGCCTGTGATTAGATGTCAGTCCGCAGCCTCGTGCAGTGGGTGAGGCTGTCGGCTTTTTGCGGAGCGACAAGTGGGAACGAACCTTTATTTGTTTCTTGCTCCCGACTGTCAAGAGGCAAACTACCCTCCCATGTTTAGCACGGGAATGCTGATTGTGGAAGGGAAGGGGATGCGCGGGCATTTGCGTCGTGTGACTGAAGGAGGGCATAAGTTTAT
>NC_051407.1:24720740-24720832 GCF_015228065.2 Penaeus monodon
AGAGAGGAAGGGGAAAAGAGGAAAAGGGAGAAGAAGAAAAGGGGGGGGGGAGGGGGAAGAAAAGGGTTTAAAAAAAAGGGGGAAGAAGGGGG
>NC_051407.1:24722994-24723117 GCF_015228065.2 Penaeus monodon
AGGGGAAAAAAAAAATTTAAAAAAAATAAAAATAAAACAAAAAAAAAAAAAAATTAAAAAAAAAAAAAAAAATTTAAAAAAAAAAATTAAAATAAACAAAAAATTTTTTATAAAAAAAAAAAA
>NC_051407.1:24727139-24727469 GCF_015228065.2 Penaeus monodon
TTTTAATAATAATTTTATATAAATTTTTTAAAATTAAAAAAATTTTTTTTAAAAAATTTTAAAAAATAAATTTTTTAAAAAAAATTTTTTTTAAAAATTTATAAAATTTTTTTAAAAAAAAAATAAAGTAAAAATTTTTAAAAAAAAAAGGGGAAAAAAAAAAAAAAAAAATTTAAAAAAAAAAAAAATTTTAAAAAAAAAGTAAAAAAGGGAAAAAAAAAAAAAAAAAATAAATTAAAAATTAATTTAAAAATTTTAAATTTAAAAAAAAAAAAAAATTTTTTAAAACAAAAATTTTTAAAAAAAAAAAAAAAAATTTTTTTCCCCATT
>NC_051407.1:24727504-24728068 GCF_015228065.2 Penaeus monodon
GGGGGAAAGGGGAAAAAGGGGTTTTGGGGGGAAAAGGGAAAAAAAAAAAAATTCCCAAAAAAACACAATTTTATAAAATTTGAAAAAAAGGGAAAAAAATTTTTTTTGAAATTTTGAAAGTTTTTGGAAATTTTTTGGGGAAAATTTTTAAAAATTTTTTAAAATTTTGAAAAAATTTTTTTTTTAAAAAATTGATCTTTTTTATAAAAAATTAAAAGTAAAAATACATTTTTTAAATTTTTTTTTAGATAATTAAATTTTTTTTTAAAAAATTTTTAAAAACCCCCCCCCCCCTCTCTTTTCCACAAAAAAAAAAGAGGAAGATGTGGCCCTACAGTACCTCTACAAAGAATTAAATTCAATAAAATCCCTAAGGAAAACATCTTATTCTTCCCATTTGTCAGTCATCTCTTTGTTTACTGAAACAGGACCTGGCAAAGTATACCATATCATTTTTTATATATCGAGACATGCAATGGGAATCACTGTTTGCCCGCAAGGCTTACTGATCAGAGGAAATATAGACTAATAAGATTAAATTCACAAAGAGTTCTTCCGGAATTG
>NC_051407.1:24728181-24730046 GCF_015228065.2 Penaeus monodon
TGATATACTTGTGATCCCTCTGTAGAACTGCAACCCATTCACATCTTGTCGTTTCTAGCCACCCTCAAGGTGAGTTGCTATATTCCATGCAGTTTCCATGCTGGTTACGAATCGCTCGTGATTTCGGGTTCCGACTTCTAACTTCAAACTAAAACGATGCTGGAAAATTTATGACAGATATTCAGTTTCCTGAGACCAAGGAGACCATGGCTGCTACACATCTGCCCTCGTGGTAAGAAATCACGTGAATTTTGATGAACTTTTGTGCTTGGATCAGACTTCCTTTCCTCGTGCACCAAGTCCCAGTAGCAATCGTGTTGATAGAGAATGACCATAAAACGACACAGACAGCACTTGCTCTCGTCTCTCCTCGCCCCTAAAAGCCTCCCTTTTCCTCCGAGTTGCTTGCATGTTTGACCTTTGACCAGCCTCCTCCTCTCACTTGCTTGATCCTTAGCCTCACGCTGCGAAAATCTCCCCTGCCTTTGTTCACGTAACCTTTGATCATAAATACCCTCACTTAACTCTTGTCAATATAACCATGGAAACTCACTACAGTGTCTTTTCAGGTCTTCTTCAGTATCACTATCACTGTCTTTCCTCTAACTCTAAGAGAACTTCGGACGTACTCGTTGCAATTGCAAAAACTCGCATTGAATCTTCTTTCTGGGTATCGTCTACCCCCCCCCCTCGGCCATGTGACGTATACCCACCCAGATAGTCTACTCCTGCAATCCCTGACGTCAAGTGGACAAGTCCAGGGACATACATTTCTCCCCCATTTCTGATGATATTGTTTACATTTGAGACTTCAGCAAAATTTCCCAGACATTATTCTGTTTCCCCATTTTTTGTTGGTAGTCCGCTTCTATACTATATTCTGCAGAATAGAGAGGGAGGGTCATGCTATGTTTTCATTAATAAACTTGTTCAGCAGTTTCACTTTCATCGTAACTTTATCTCACAACCATGTGAAAGTTCGTTAGCTCGTTAAGCGAATTCGCCACCACATTTTCATTAATGCCACTAAATATTCTTTTCGCCAGAATATTCTTCGACTAGCTTTGGGCTTCCGTTGCCTCCAAAGGCATTGCGGAACAAGAGCAGAAGCTAAAGTCCGCTTCCAACACCTCCCTGAAGTCAGCAGGAAGGGCGGGTTCTCTCATCTCCACACTGAGCATCCGTGGCCCCTTGGCGATTGGCCCCTTGGCGAGTGGCCCCTTGGCGAGTGGCCCCTTGGCGAGTGGCCCCTTGGCGAGTGGCCCCTTGGCGAGTGGCCCTTTGGCTCAGAATTCCTCTCATCCCCTCTCAAATAAAGTTAATTTCAAATTCCTTCTCTTTCATCAACTTGTTCGGAATCCTCATGGAATCTCGAACCGGCCATCTCCCGATGTAGGACATGACCTTTTCCTGCGATAATAAGGCACACGGTGTTCCTAGACGAACATACTGGTTCCTATATCCCTTACTAGTTCCTAGCTTCACTGAGATTCATCATCTCATCGTAATCTCGGTCAGGGTCTGCTCATCCGCAGTGTCAATAGTCAACAGTTGGAGGCTTATTTCAACATCTATAATTTACCAATTAACACAATTAACACGCGTTATCACCGATTAACATAAAGCTGTTCACAGGAAGAGAGATGTCCTTGTTTTTTCCGCATTCTTCGTGATCAAAGATTCTTTTGCGTATGACGGACCAATGCAACACATCTTCGTACCATTGTGAATAATTATCATAGCTGGTCATCGTTACTGAATGCATTCATAAACAGTTCCAGTTTCGTTCAAATCATTATTGTTCAAGAATGATTGCTTTTCTGGTCACTGCCCCAAATATCCTGTCAATACTGGGGCAACCAGGC
>NC_051407.1:24735264-24736143 GCF_015228065.2 Penaeus monodon
AGGAACGTGTTGTGGTCTCCGATACTGCGGACGGCATGCGTGGCTGCGGACATTATGAAGATGCTGTTCTTCCTCAACTAAAGAGAATACCTTTTCGCTATGCTGAATCGAAAGTTGGATCTTCATAGTGTTTTTTTCTATCATTTCCGTCATTACTTATATTGACTGGGACTTTCTAGCTGGTTCCTGAAACGGCCGCGGGAAGGACGGAAGGGCAGAATCAGACGTAAATGAAGAGACATAGTTATCGAAAATATTTGACAGGGAAAGGTATTTTCACTTGTATTCATATATCTGTTTATATGTTTATTTTCCTGAAACGCACACTACTCAGTGAGCATTGCACACTTCGTATTACATATATTCATATCACTAGTACTCCAGTATTTGCACATATCTACGCAATACCTCCTCCAAGTCCACGTGGCTCTGACGCCTTCAACTGTTACACGAACAAGCGAAACTTGTCTGCCTCAGGAAGGCGTGTTAGGATGTCGCCAAAGGCAGTAAAAGGTAGTATATAGACTGAAGCATTTTGAACTATATGAAAAACAAAATAAAAAAGCACAGGCATATGATATTCTCGATCATTATTTTACTACATGTAATAACTTACAAGTAAAACAGAGAAAAGGGATTAAAAAACTTGACAGTCTAAAACAGCGTGAGTGATGGAGAGACCTGCAAAGTGAAGCTATAATTGCCTCATTTTATTTTATCTCCATTTTAAATGTGGCATTAAATGTAATTATCTTTTTCGTGTTCCAATAATCTATGACCTTTTAAAAAATTCGAGACTCAGTTTTTGTCGCCTGTGATCTCCCGCATTCAAAAACAATGATTCATATCCAGAAGAATTTAAAAAGATTAAAGAGTGTA
>NC_051407.1:24737433-24737660 GCF_015228065.2 Penaeus monodon
CTGTGCAATAACCCATCGCTTCCGTCTCAGACGCCCTGCTTTTCAGAAGGGTTGGTGAGCAACCCGCCGGCACCGAGCCTAGATACGCAAGCAGGGCCCTGAAGGATCCAGTTCCTTCCCCAGATGCAAATGCCGTTGCAGGGAAAGGCAGGGGCGTCGTGCGAAGTGACTGCCCGCAGCGAAGGAGAAAGCGAGCGGCAGACGGCGGGGCGGAGGTGGGATGCCGA
>NC_051407.1:24737720-24737983 GCF_015228065.2 Penaeus monodon
GGCAAAATGGCATCGGAGGGGGGGTGGGGGAGCAAATGGGCGGGGTCGGGGTAACGTAGGAACACCGTCGTGCTGACACCTACAGGATTCAAAACCCTTCGACGTCAGAGTGTGGAGGCGAGGCCATTTACAAAACGTACACACAAACAGAACCACCGCGAAGCAATCAAAGGATTATCCATGCAACAAAAACAAACAGACGAATCCATAGCGTTCCATATGATTGAGCGAAGGCGAGGAGCTGGAAGGGTGATGTGTGCGCC
>NC_051407.1:24738126-24738602 GCF_015228065.2 Penaeus monodon
ACATAATTCAAGGCAGCGTCTTCCGCACGCAACCAAAAATGGAAAACGGGAAAAATGAGTGAGTCGAGCTACCCCCTTAAAGGATTGGTGGTGAATTTACATAAAGCTATTGAGTAGTGTGTTTTACATGGCCGGAAGCGATTCGCGTGAAAGAAGGGATCCAACATTTTTTGCGATTTAAATGTTAATTGAGACAAAAGTTTAGAAGAGGTATTTGGACTTTTTTCCTTCCCTTCGGATACCGAGCGTTCGTCTTATTAGGAAAGATTAGGGTGTTTTTCGGGACGACGGGACGTGTGGATCTTAGATTGTTGGCAATTGGGATTTGATGAGCGCCGCGGACGCCTTCCAGCGCGTCTTTCGCTAAGGCAACGGCGGCCGGAATCGATACTCAATCACAATTCCGAATATGGCCGGACGCACAGGCTGTCCGGATGCCGCCGAGGAGCTCGCCGCTCACGGAAAGGTGGGCACAG
>NC_051407.1:24738820-24739011 GCF_015228065.2 Penaeus monodon
GAAAGGGGATCCTGGCGGGGGCGGCGAAGGAGGGGGCTGTGCGAGCGGATTTAGAGGCGGGAAGAAGGCAATGAATGGCGGGCGAAGAAACTCAAATGAGCTGTGAACTATGAGGAAAACATCGCGAGGAAGGAGAGCGGAGGATCGTCAGGAGCGGGAATGAGGAGGAGGGGAAGATGGGCGAGATTAGG
>NC_051407.1:24739049-24739277 GCF_015228065.2 Penaeus monodon
GCCGCGATAGAGTCGGCAGAGGGCGCGAGCTCCCCCTCGGCGGATATAACAACATCCTGACGCAACAAAGTGCTCGTCGCGGGTTCCCGGAACGCTGCGATTTCTCGTGGAAGCGCTGATGAACGGCGCCCCGCCCTCGCGGCATTAGCCAGATGAGCCTCAGACGGAGGACGTAGGCCTCGGTCCTCGCCCGGCCTCCCGCGCCTCACTCCCTCCGCGCCTCCGCGT
>NC_051407.1:24740497-24741092 GCF_015228065.2 Penaeus monodon
TGAGCAGCTTTATGCCATTCCGCGTGTGCTGTCACTGTCACAATGAAAGGGGATGATAATGACAGAATCGGCGATGCAGTGGCGAGAGTAATGGCCATAACATGAATGGCTGCATGCAAGCCTCGGAGACAACAGAAGCAAGCTCTCTAAATCGAGCAATCATGCAAAGCAATACTGCAGAAATCCTTTACATTTTAAAACGATACTTGGAGTTGATGAAGGCAGATTGCAAGGGCTGTGTTTGCAATATGCGTGTGTGCATTTGGAAGGTAGCTAGCAATTTAGGGCACGCCAACCAACCCTCTTTGGGATACGCTATATTGAAACATTAATTAATGTTTGACGCTCAGATGTAGTGAACCCTCAAAGGTCATTATTCGAGTCACGGAAACAAACAACGGTATCAGATATTACTTTGTATATTAAATATTGTTTGTGCATGGCTTGCTTTCATATCGCAGTCTCAAATGGGCGCAGGAAGGGAGACGTACTTTATCTTTTCTCTTATCTTTTATCTGCTTGACTTTGCTCGAGAGCTAGAGGTTTTCTGCCTTTTCATGTTAGAAGATATCTCTTTTATAAATGCAAGAGAGAG
>NC_051407.1:24741556-24743534 GCF_015228065.2 Penaeus monodon
GCAAACATGTCTATATCCACAGCAAACAGCGACACCTTCACACATACACCGAGCGTTTTCGATTCCATGTTGGTTTCCATGGTTTCCACTTGGCCTTCATCCGTTTCCTTCCCTCGGCTGCCTTATTTCTTCTTCCAAAGATGGACTAAGAACGTACTCAAGAGCTCTACGCCAGGTTAGTCTCCTTGCGCGCAGCAATAATAAAATAATAATTGGTTACATGATTAATAGCGTAATCAAAGCATTGGCAAAAATTCGGCAACTCCATCTTCAACTTTTTGCGCGGGGCATATTTCGTGGACTGTCATCATTATAGCGTCAACTTTTTTCCCTTCGTGTCGTCATCATGAACCTTAGAGTCGCGTTTTTGCAGCGAGGTTGGATTAGTGTTTTTCTCGTCGGCTCTCAGCGGCTCCGGCATTCGGATGTTACGCCTCGCCGATGGCCACACGCGCTCGGCATCCAGGGTAACTCTCTCCTTGCATTTGCCTAGGCCTACAGGAAGAAACTCGGCGACAGAGGCTCAATAGGCTGAAGAAATGTCTCGATTTCGTTGATCACCGAATAAGGGACACTGTAGGAGGGGGGGAGTAAAGGGCGTCATTATAGTATTCATAGTAACGGTATGGATATTGGGAGATGTCTCTGGGAGAATAGCACATAAGTATTCAAATCCTTTCTGTGTCAAGTTGTCCTAGGAAGCACTAATCTTGGTCCATCTGTCAGATAACCTAAGCGTTGGGGACACCAAATGAACTTAATCGAATGGAGAAAATCAGCAGTTTTGAAATCACATTTCCAGGAGAACCCTGCAATACTAATGCGAATCACAAAATGGAAGCTATATAGAAAATGGGTCGCAGCGCGTCCTGAACATCAAATAATCACCGATCGGCTCTGCTATCAGTGTCCTGTCTCGACAGTAGCGTCGTAGCATGAGCACCAAGACCACCTGCAGCACTCGAATAAAACCATCTCTAAAACCCCACCTGTGCTCGCTGCGTCAGGAGTGTCATGAGGAGGCAGCGCCTGTAGTCCTCGCAACATTTGCAGAAACAGTGAGCGCCTTCAGCTTTAGGCGACACAGCGGCAGCAGCAATAGTAGCATTGCCAGTAAGCTTTGGGGAGCTTGATCAATAGTGTGCCGTGGCAAGTAAAATCATCAGTGGCGTATAGATTTAAAGGTGGCAGCAAGGGCACCTGATTAAAATGTCACCAAGTTTGAAACGGCGCGAGCAGTCGTGAAGGAAAGTAAATGGAGCTGAACGGGAAGAATGGGGTTATCAATGACCAGAAAGAGACAGTACTATATTAGACTATGATGCAATCATTAAAAGGTAACAGTTTTAGCTTTCCAAATTCAGATAATGTCAGTAATATCATTCTATCGCGGAAAAAACAATGCCTTACAACAGTAGTGATCAAGTAGCCATAGAAAGAGAAGCACTAAGCAGGCGAGTGTCAGGCAGCAACAGAGTGTCAGGCTGCACTGCGAAGTGTCAGGCTCACACCTCATACCTGCGAGTTAGTGTCGGAAGTGGGCGTAGCCAAAACTCATGTAAACTATCAACCAATCATCATCAACGTGACAACTGATGGAAAAATTAGGCCAAGATTTGATCCGCGTTCACTTTGAACTGATCTTTAACATTTCTACCGGATCCAGGAATTATTAAACAGACATAGTTTGCCTTGAGAACATAAAAAAAATCACTATACGCTTGTCTTTCCAAATTCATTAATGATTCTTGTAGTTGAAAAGCGAAAAAAGGTCCATTAATAAACCCAAAAAGATAAAAGACTAGTCGTCATGTACGCAATTTATCAGGGAAATATATCATATACACACCTCAGGCTATTGAAAAATTTGATCGCTAGTAATCGACTGTTATTACCTATGCTAACAGCGAATATATTATACATGAAGCGATGTCTGAAATAAAACGAAGTTAAAATCACCAAGGATATGTAAGCAAAG
>NC_051407.1:24743575-24744195 GCF_015228065.2 Penaeus monodon
CTATAAAAGGTGCATGAATGAAACGAGGGTTGAATCACCACTTGGAGCGAGAAAAGACTGTTATAACACAACATAGGCTATAATGGGCCTCATAAACAATATGAGGCCCAAGTTTCTTCCTCTGTGGCTGTTGGGCCGCAGAGAGAGAGGTCCGGGGCCGGTATATGTCCACTTTATCATTGTGCGGCTCATATGTTCCCCGAGGGCGGGTGTCTGTAATCATAGTGTACACTCGCTGTAGGCCTACCGCACGGGCCGCGGACCATATGGGACCCTTCCTGCGTGTTTGTGTATGGATGTGATTGCGTTTATATGTGTGCTTATGCATGGGCGGGCGTGTGGTTTTAAATTTTGAGTGTATTCGGAAAGTTCTTTTTTCTAAAGGAGTGATATACTTACACGAATACAGGTAAAATGACGCATTTAACTGTATGCATAACCGAATAAACAGCTGATCAAGCGATGCATAACTAAGCGAAATGGATAGTGACAAAAGCCTTTTTATGCAATGAAGCTGATGCATGGGCGTTGCAGATTTATGGCGCCCGTGGAAGTAGCATTTCATGTTCACTAATACAGAGGCCTCCCGGTGCCTACGGATAACTCGGGAGCAAAGGCTT
>NC_051407.1:24744257-24744385 GCF_015228065.2 Penaeus monodon
GAAGAGACATGCAAATATCTTACGATACTTCGGGGACGAGACGGGTTTTGGGAAAGCGATGGGTTGGCGCGGCTGTGGCATCGGGCTGGTCTGAGGGGGGGGGGTGCATGTACAAAAACGCTTTGTGC
>NC_051407.1:24745806-24745878 GCF_015228065.2 Penaeus monodon
GCACCGCAAGCGGGCGCGGGCGCCGGTGACCCTCCGCCCGAGCGACGGTCCGGCGCGAACAGCGGTAATGAG
>NC_051407.1:24745907-24746144 GCF_015228065.2 Penaeus monodon
GCGCCACACACCTCGCGGCCGCCACTTAATCACCGCGCAAGACTCCTCCTCGGCCGGTCTCACACGCCGCCGCGACCATTGTGTACCGCGGTAACTAGATTATATTTGATGTTTTACGATCCTCGCTGCGCCAGGAATATGATGTATCAGATAAAACAGATTGTCTATTAAAATGGGTAACCAACCTTCTGAGGCTGAGACCCCCTGGTGGAGGCGGCGGGAACTAGCTGGGTCCAC
>NC_051407.1:24748239-24748588 GCF_015228065.2 Penaeus monodon
GGCATCCCGGCCAAGCCTCCTCGTGCTGGAAGCGCCGAGGGCGTCGGCCTCAGAGCAGCCGAGATCATCTCCAGCGTGATATCAACATCCATCACCCCTTTGCCTCCTCCTCTGTCATACATTACGGGCCTCCATAATTTACTACTAATGATTTCCTGAACTTCTTGGCCTGGCGGGGAGACTTCGGGCCTGCGCAGGCGACACGGGCATAGAACTTCGCGCGTGGGACGAGGCGAACAAACTGTACGAAATGGGTGTAGATTGAATTGAATAATGATTGTATGTCAGGTCACGTCTTTTCCCGTTCTGTACCTTTATCTCACAGACTCTCTCTCAAACTGCCCTTGGT
>NC_051407.1:24755689-24755927 GCF_015228065.2 Penaeus monodon
AACGTCATTTTACAAAGACCTTTGTATGTAGACAGCTAGGTAGGCAGGAAAATGGACAAGCTGGTTTATGAATCTTAACAAATATGATTAGAAGAATAGATAAAATCTGTATTGACTAAAATATGCATACATAAAGGAAGCAGGATATTCCGAGATTAATTAAACAGGTAGAAAGGGCTTAATTGCACCTTCGATTTTTGTTTAATTTAGTTTTGAAGATTTGTTACACAAAAGAAAT
>NC_051407.1:24756348-24757671 GCF_015228065.2 Penaeus monodon
CCGCCTCCTGGATACTTGTGTTGCACTTCAAGGCTAATGTGCCCGTATCGGCAGACCGGAAGAGGATATGCCAACTAATGTTCACCGATTATTTTTATAAGATCTTTTTACTCATATTAATGCTTTACTTCGAGGAATATTGTTAACGAAAACTCCTGAGCTCCCCATGATATCATTTTACGAATGGCAACACTAAACAATGCTCTGTCAAGCAAGATGGCGGCCATGGGTCATTCATCAGAAGCAGTTGTGTCGGGACGCGCGGTCCGGCGACGGCTTCGGCTGATGTTTATTCCTTATTTTACGCTGAATGTATTTGAAATAAAAGTTTGATACTCTGAAGTGCGTATTTTATATTTCATTGTATGTTAGCATACGTGTATGACAGAGCTATAAGGCAAGGATCGTTTCTAATTCCCTGCCTTGTGTTTGACGCGTTCGTATCATTTTGATTGACTGACAATTATCTGGACTAATAAGTTTAATGTTTGGTTGACGGTTTCCAGCGAGGATATGATTGGCTGACAGTCACCAGGATATCAGCAACTACTGTAAATAGATGATGGTGCACATACAGTCAGCTTACAAAGTTGTATTTTGATAGTGAAAGATACTTCGCTGATGATGGTGAGGTATCTTGATGGTGACTATCAACATGTGGTAGCAAGGGTTCGCGATGGTCAGTGTGTCAGTAAGTATAATAACATGGTCATGTCAGATATATTTTGGCGGATTACAAGACACGTCAATATTCCCCCCCTGGCGACCCCGAGCCCGACCCTTCGTCTGTCGAGCCGCCGAGCCTCCGTCCTCCATTTTCAGTCGTTTTTTTTTTGCCACAACTTCCTTTTCACGTTTGCAGGAAATTTCTCGCGCGTCTCTCGGCGTACTTGCAGCCGCGGGGTTTGCAATCACTCCACGACCACCTTTCCACCCCGCGGCCTATATTTGGTCGTCATTTCCAGGCAGATTCAACTTACAGGAACGCCTTTGCCCGGTGTCTTACAGGGGAGTCAAATGCCCCTTGACTTCTTTAAGACGTGGATTAGTAAAGTGGTATTCGGTATAAAATGCCTTAATTGTAATGAGTATATTTTTCATGGCTTTTGTAATTAGTATATTTTTCATACCACCTTATCTACACACTATCTGCACTAACTGCCCAGCAACACCTGCATAATATTATTACGACCATACTTCTCAAGCTCACAAGGACTGTAGACTTTATATGATAATAAGCATAAAAGCGGTGATGATGATATGGCTATACTGGAGATAATAAATATCGAAAAGTGATTATTTTTTCAAGCAATATTCAAATCC
>NC_051407.1:24759725-24760326 GCF_015228065.2 Penaeus monodon
TTTCATTCCCTCGTGTGGATCTTTCGCTCACCCACAGCAGCTAAGGAGGCTCTGCCCCCAGTACCCTACCCTTCACATCTAGTACATCGGCCAGGATGTAATTATACAAGGCTAACCTGGCATATAATTACAATCCTTACCTTCCGTTATATTGGGTAACTATATAATTATATTCCAATCATTGGGATAAATATGATCATATAAAACCTAAAAGAGAATGAAAAAGAAGTGTGTGATAATCTGGCGCTGGCGGAAGGCTGCAATGACTTAGTGAATTTCGTTGTATAGTGTCCACATCGTCCTACGCATAGGAATATGATTAAAAATTACTTCCCTCGCTGACGTTACGTGATATTCCACAGCTGACTAAGGACATTGGTCGATTCCTGTATTGCACCTTAGCTACTAACTACGCGTGTAAACGTCGGCGCACAGAGAGAGATGGGTACAGCATGGCACACGAGACCAATGACAATGGCGTAAGCGAAATATAACCATTTGGTTTATATCTTACGCGTTTCGTCGTTAATGCTTTTAAGAAAGAAACGTGATTTATGGAATAATAGTATTAAAAGTAAGGGATATATAAGGATCTTAGTAA
>NC_051407.1:24760413-24760583 GCF_015228065.2 Penaeus monodon
CGGACTCCATGAATAATTGTTACACATATGCATTAGTATTGTTACGAAGGACAACGTTCATCAAAGAGGCTTTTGCGAACGACACCCTTGCACCACAACGTTGATTTTTCGGTCCCTCTAAGAAGGCAGTCACTTTCACAGGAAAATCTTTCTCGCAATGTCATATGTCA
>NC_051407.1:24760909-24761210 GCF_015228065.2 Penaeus monodon
CAAAATCACCTTTCCTTTGTTGGCTCCCGCCCGAGGTCACAGGAGAGAGCCCACCCGAGCGGCGGCGTGGGCGGCATGGGCGCCCGTCGAGCATTGGGATTCCTGGCGTGGGCGCGAGGCATCCCGGCTGACGGATGGGCGCGATTCGATCCCTCACACTGAGGTTCAAATCCCTTTTCTCATCCGACCCTCCGTCGGGAGGGAGAGGGAGGGACTGAAGGGGAGGCGGAGCTCGGTAGTGGGGGGGGGGGTTATTCTCCTGCAGGTGCTGTTCCTAGAAAGGGCGTCTCTGTAGGGCTTG
>NC_051407.1:24761571-24762010 GCF_015228065.2 Penaeus monodon
CAGCTCCGTCATAACATTTTATTACTGATGTTACTTAGAATGTCCTCGCCAAGGCCTCGCTGACCGGCAGGCGATGGCCAACAACAGCCTGCCGGCGCGCCCGCTGCGCCCTGCCTCGCCGGCGCCGCAGCAGGCGTTCCCGAACGGAAGGGCGCACGAGGAAAAACGTGGCTGCGTCGTTGGTCCCGAATCGTCCGAACTTTGTTTGAGAAAGCGTGCTCCAGCCTGTCTCTCAGTGAGTTAAACAGGCATTCTCACAGAGGCGACTCCCCCGTGCTAATGACAGCTTTCATAAAATTAACATTTTCAACAGCGCGGCGTCCAGGGCCCGGCGGAGGCTGGGACGGCCAAGTGTCAGGCAAGTGACGCCTCTCAAGTGCCGCCTTCACTTCACCAGGATTTTACCGCCGCCTGCCAGGGGACGCCCAGGCCTCTGCCG
>NC_051407.1:24762911-24763021 GCF_015228065.2 Penaeus monodon
CTGCTAAGTAGTGGTTGTGTGGCTGGCGACGAATGGGGTTGTCAGGAGCAGATGTGTCTCTGTGTTTCTCAAAGCCAGCGTTTTAAATACGCCTTTTTCGCTCACTTCTA
>NC_051407.1:24763074-24763143 GCF_015228065.2 Penaeus monodon
ACTGTGCTCTTACAAGTTTGTTTAAGGTACATATTGCGTGGCGCGGAAGTTTTTGATGACTAGAAGATA
>NC_051407.1:24764356-24764664 GCF_015228065.2 Penaeus monodon
AATAGGCAGGGACACATCCTGATCTCGGTCATGTTATTCCATGCATGTGCCCTGAACTCCCGCAGAACGAGGCTGGTGCCAGTGTTTAGCATGTCGTGGCTGAGTTGACCTGTTCATGAGCCAACTGTAAACAAACGGCTCTATATTCCTAATCTCTCTAAACATCATCCCACCTGCCCTCCCCCGCTGCCCTTTGGATGTTATCAGTTAATTATATTGATTTCCGGGACAGCTGCGACTAATATTGATGGCACAACTTGATAAGGGGCCGATAACAACGGCAAAAACTTGAACATGCGCGAGTCAGC
>NC_051407.1:24767686-24768421 GCF_015228065.2 Penaeus monodon
ATAAAGAGCTTTGATGAGCGGGGCGATAAGGAAGCACCAGAAGCAGACGGAATAACCGCATTACAGATTTGTATCCATTTTCAAGCTGTTTGAACGATAACTTTTAACCAAATGATTTCATAAGCCTCCACCGGGAACTGTGGTGAAGGCGACTGTTCACGCAAAAGTCATCTGTTTGCAATGACACTGGTTATGATTTGCAATGAAGGATAGAAAAATACCAGCTTCCGTCTACGATGCCTGAGGGGAGAAGTTGCAGCCAGCCAAGTATTCCTGCGAGGCTGACTGCCCGAACTTCCTGACAAGTGATGCGGTGAAGTCGCGGGCACCTGGCATCCAATGGCACTCATTTACGCGAATTAAGTGTTCCTTTCCCTTTCTTGTATCCATTATAACATATTTACCAAACCTATGCTTAGAAATAAAACAATGACCTTTAACAATAATTACAACAAAGACGCTGTGACAATAACAGGTGGCAATAAGTATGCAAATGACAGTGCCAGCGCTGGAGGTGTCAATATCTGGCAGTGCCATCAGCTGTTTGGTGACAACGCTCGTCCTCCTCAGCAGCCAACAAATATATCTTGCCTTTTGTGAGTAGATATTACATCTTATCTTCTGAAAAGCGACAAGAGAAGCGCCCCGAAATATAATCTAGTCTTATGCAAAGCAGGTTCGAATACTCTCAAATATTTCACACCTATTTTGCATCTCCCATAAAACGTCAGTAAA
>NC_051407.1:24768445-24768549 GCF_015228065.2 Penaeus monodon
AGCCACACACAGGATATTTAATAACATCATACGAGGCAGTTGAGCCGCGCGCGCCAAAAAATCTCGGGAATGGGGATTTTCTTCTCATAAAATCCCTCGAATTC
>NC_051407.1:24768581-24769342 GCF_015228065.2 Penaeus monodon
ATCGGCCACTGTGTCCCCTCCAGCGCCGCCCACGCCCGTCGCCTTATCAGTCAGCTGACTCTTATCGCGGATCACTCTGCCGGATCGGGTGCTCGTAGAAGTTCATTCACAGAGAGTGGCGTTTGTCTCAGGAATTCATCTCCCGTTTGGTCTTTCCTTTATTGCTTTCCTTTGACTCCCTGGAGAGATACTGTAGATGGGCATACTGACCCCCCACCCCCAGTCTCTTCTCTCT
Organism: Penaeus monodon; assembly: GCF_015228065.2. Classification (NCBI taxonomy): domain Eukaryota; kingdom Metazoa; phylum Arthropoda; class Malacostraca; order Decapoda; family Penaeidae; genus Penaeus; species Penaeus monodon. The sequence goes on from NC_051407.1 coordinate 24,768,817, forward strand.
TCCCCTTTACTCGCCTTTTTTCTAATGGTACGTACGCACGTGTCTGTTGCCTTTATTCGTATGTGTATGCTAGGGTGTGTAGGTGTGCTATAATAAGACTGGATTTATGGAATAGGTAATGTTATCCCAAATAAAAGCCAGAATCCACTTGCCTCATATTAGATAATCCTGACGTAGAACGCCACTGATATAGTACACATTTAAAACCTTTTGTGTTGATAATGCGCTTTATCAGAAAATTAGACTCATATACTTAGTAATTAAGCAAACATTTCCACACCAGTTATTGCTTTTTTAATTCACGCTTCCTGATTAGAGATAAAGCTAACTTATGCTAATTACATTTTGCATATGCCAACTGGTGGCAACAAACTACTTCCGCTGTCTACTTGCCGCGCGGCTGTGCAAACGCCTCTAAATCTGCGGCAAGAGGCGAGGGAGACGGACCGCCGCAGGGGGGGGAAGGCACGGGGCAGGGAAGGGCGCTCACGGACACGCACGCATGTGCATTTAGGCTGATAGTCAT
>NC_051407.1:24772046-24772373 GCF_015228065.2 Penaeus monodon
CCATCTCTCTTCTATGAATATCCCTCCTTTTGTGAGTTTGTGCGTGCGTAGCCTGGAGGAAAGTGAAGGCCGGTTGGGGGGGGGGGGGGAGTCGGCCCGACCGGGAAGAAGATACGACCTCATCCTGACTCCATCGTACAGAACATTACCAGAACTCTTGCGCGATAACCGACCTCGATCTCCAGCCTCCGCCCCGAGCACTTGGGGAAATACAGAGAGCGAGGAACAGCTGCTCTTGCTGAATTTTCACGCCAATATGGAGACCGCCAAGTAAATCTCGGTGACTCTCGTCGTAACTCAACATTTTATGATATGCTGTAGGGGCCG
>NC_051407.1:24772458-24773096 GCF_015228065.2 Penaeus monodon
CGTTTGCAGTGAAATGATGCTGGTGTTATTTAGGGTTCCTGTGGATGTAAAGGAGTCCGGGTTTATATGGGTGTTCTAAGAATCATTAGTATTGGATTCTCTTCCTGTTTTGAAGGAGGATCGAAACGGCCTGTGGCGGAAGATGCGTCGGCTTTACTATAGGTATTACAAATGTTATACCGTTTAAGAACAACAAAACATGTATGGTTCACGTGTTTACCAGAACTGTTTCTGTTGTCGTTTCAGTATTTTTATCTATACACATATTACAACGCTGGGTAGTCTGAAAGCAACCGTAGTGCTGTTCTTATGAGTCTATAGTCAGGTGTGTCAAGCGAGTGAACTACAACAGAAAGGGCTTCTACCAGGTTTAAGTTGACAACCAGTATAGTAGCATAAACCTGAGCATTAATGAAGACCTGCGACGCCGTCTGCGAAGACAACGTATATCACGCTGGCAAAAACAAGATTATAAATCGGGGTTGAAAAATATCTCCAGCGCAGGTTCGTGGCCACCGAGGAAGGGGAAGCCGCGGAGGGAGGGAGTCGAGATTGACGAGGGAATCCGAACCTTCTTTACCGCCGTGAAAACCATTTTGAAGTTACTCCGGCTAGACTTTGTTCGTGCGTCTATAGTT
>NC_051407.1:24773713-24774251 GCF_015228065.2 Penaeus monodon
GCACGATTATAGTCTTACCGGCGTTTCCACCCGTATCTCCACTCACTAGCGGGCGCCTGATATTCCAAGCGATGAATAATGATACTTCCTCCCACCGCGGGCGAATTAAAACATTTTTCTTCGCCCATAGACCTTCTTCTTCACACCGGTTCCGTCCGAATCTGCTCGCCGGTACAGAGGCTACCACGAGCCCACAATATAGCAGCGTTAAGCGTGTGTGAAGCAGGAAAGAGGCTTGTTTGGGTTAGGCTTGTGTGCGAGGCGAGAAGCGGCCCGGGCGCGCCAACCCCTCGCTACCATTTTTCACGCTCCCCTCACATTAAAGTAATTACTAGGACCCAATTGTATTCCTTGGGGTTAATCTAATTTCAAAACTTACACAAATCAAGAAGGAATTAGAGGGACGGCAAACGGCGAAATTTGTTTTTTATGAATATTAATACTGGAGGATGCTCCGTGTTACTTGGTTCTGGAGGGAGGTCGACGCCTCGGGCCTCGCTCTGCTTGTGGTGATTGGGGCGCCGCTCAGCCGTGCCGC
>NC_051407.1:24776146-24776447 GCF_015228065.2 Penaeus monodon
CTTGAACCAATCCCTTCTGCAATCGGCGCCTCGCGCTTAGCACGTGCACCGACTTCTACCTCAAGATAAAGGCCTTGCCGCTTATTATTCCACTTGAATGATTAATCACAATCCCTGGTTAATATTTTTCCAACATTCTCCCTAATTACATTTGGGATCAAAAATTGAAGAGGCAAAATTTGAGAGAGTGGAAAACCATCAATCTTTGGAGGAAATCATTATCAGGCGGAGCCATACATTACACGTCGGCCGTCTCTGGCTCGGCGCTGCGGCCGCGACCACTTCGGCAGCACTCGCGCGG
>NC_051407.1:24776500-24776569 GCF_015228065.2 Penaeus monodon
CTCGAGGAGCACCCGGCGCTGCTACGAGCAAAGGCGCCTTACGGGCGTCAATTGCAATTGCAATTCATG
>NC_051407.1:24777126-24777457 GCF_015228065.2 Penaeus monodon
CAGGACATGTCAGGTCATTAAAGAAATTTATGGCCTTGCAGAAAGAACAGAGAAACTCGTCAATCAGTCACTGATTGCAGGAGTCGGTTTATCTACCGCTCGCCCTGTGTATTTGGTATCTTATTGTTTTATTTATGGAGAGGTTTTATCGTCTTTTGGAAGAATGTAAATAAGGGCGAATGAAAATGAAAGACAGCGTTAATAGCTACGAACTTAATGACTGTATTACGGAAAATGTAAAGGGGTGTTTGGAAACTTCAGGTCATATTTAAGGATATAGTTGTCACAGCAAGAATGACTTTAACACCGCATCACACTTAAGGCTCAGATA
>NC_051407.1:24777686-24779514 GCF_015228065.2 Penaeus monodon
CAGCCATCCGCTTGCAGCACCACTGACGGAAACCGTGAAGGCGCGACAGAAGCAGAAACGGCGCTCGGCCCGGCGGCGGAGCGTCCCGAAGATGAATGGGCATCCGGGCGAGGGGCGTGGCCTCAGGAAGATGGATGCGGTTTTGATAGAAACAGATAGATGGCAGCCATGCGGGGTACGGTCTTTTTGTGGCGAGACAGTAATCAAGGAAACTCTTATGAACAAGAGGTCGAGTCTCTGAACCCAATCTCATTTCTCAGTCCGGGAGTCGAACGGTATATCTTCACCATTTACTATAAGCTTCAAAAATGAGAGAAAAGGAAGAACAGCATACAACCTATATAAAAGGAAACATTTTCGACACACGATGATGCTGATAAAATGAAATTGAAGATGAGAAACAGATCTTGTGATGCTGCTATTAACAGAGGACGAAAATATCACGTTACCTAATAAACTTCAGTACTAAGAGCCAACTTCAATGGCGTTTATGCATTATAAGACGCCGGTACGATGCCTCGTCACGGCGCCCATACACTGGTATCAATTGCAGACAAGCGGTACAAAGTAGCCTCCACAATGGGTCGAGGAGATACTTTTGTTGACCGGCGAGGCGAAAAAAATCTGACCAATAATATTTTACGTTTAAGATGCTAGTGACAGCCTGGTGAAAAGCGACGTCAGGAACCATAACAACAACCTGGAAAATGATCCCCAGGGCGAGAACAATGAGACCTCGAGACCAAATAACAATAGTACCACCTCAGCGCCGCCTTCTGCGAGGGCCAACAAACGAACGCGGGGACACAGAGGGGCACATGACAAAGGCCAGAACAAGATTGTAAAAATCACACAAAAAGTGGCTCCTTCTATCAGTCTGCTTCTTACCGTCCCCGCTCAGCCTCTTTATTTTACGGTCATCTCGCGTTTCTGGGCCACAATCGGGCACACAAAGGCGAGGAGTCGGCGGGGGCTTCCTGCGAAAAAGACCGAGGTCCTACAAAGGACCTCCTTAAAGGTCTGATTGAAATGTGGACGTGACATCCTGCTTTTTTCCTTTTTTCGAAGAGGATTCTTACGGAATGAGTTAAGAATCTTCATCTGATCGCATTTGACTTTTTCCCTTATGGAAATAGGTAACGAAGGTCTTTCTTTTTTTTGCAATAGACCTAAGAAAAAAAGCTAATGAATTTTGCCAATTAATGACATTAAAAGGTTCTGATGCGGCCATAAATTAATCATTACTCGTACAACAGCGAAAATTGTTCTATTGAGAAAGCGAAATTGATGTGTCCGTTCTGCGCGGGGCGAGGCTCGACGCGTACGTATGTCGCTGGGTCCCTGGCCGAGCTGCGCCCGCGTCAGGAGCGAGGCGCCGCCGGAGCGGGAGGCGCGGCAGCGACGCAAGACGCACTCGCGTACGGTTAATCCAGAGTTATCACGGCGCTAAATCCCAGTAGGGTTAAAAATTAGATCCCTTGGCGTTAATATCATAAGGGAGACGTTCACACTAATTTGCTGACTTAATTATGTTTTTATACCTGATTGCCACTTTTAATTACTTTCAAATTTACACCCGACTAGCCGAAATTTTTCCCCATTATTAAGCCTGTCCAGGAAAAACTCCTGGGACGGCAGAGGAAATATTTTTCCAATTATGTTCTATATGATATTGAAAATAACAGCCACGCCAATGGCACCGTCGACGCCGTTACACTGTTCTTCAAAGGGAACGAAAATATAACAGAAGAACAGCTTAGACATGAATGAATCGTCGTCAAGGGAATCAGAAGGGAGATAACAGGGCGTTATCGGGATTCCCTTCTGT
>NC_051407.1:24783514-24783683 GCF_015228065.2 Penaeus monodon
ATTATAGATAAGAACAATTACGATGATGATAAACGATAATGATAATAACGTTAATTACTAAACAATACTACCAATAGTATCATTATCAATTTCATCATCATTATTGCGATTATCACTGCTTCTAAATGCTTCTTCTGCTTCTGAATTGCCCCAATGCTGTGCATCACGA
>NC_051407.1:24783888-24784614 GCF_015228065.2 Penaeus monodon
AAAGACCGTTTTCTCCGTTGCGGACAAAGAGGCCAAGTGCAGGTCGGTCCGTCGTTGAGATTTCCCTTCGCCTCCCTCTTGGATGCCTTTTTCTTCTTCTTCTCCTCTCTCTCCTCTCTCTTCCGTCTCTGTTTCGTCTCTCTCGTTCGTCTCTGGTTCATCTCTATTTCGTCTCATTTAGTCTCTCTCTCTTGTCTCTGTTTCGTCTCTCTTCCTTCTCTCGTTCCTCTCTATTTCGTCTCTTTAGTCTCTCTCTTTTCTCTCTTTCGTCTCTCTTTTCTTCTCTCCTTCCTCTTTTTTTCCTCTCTCCTTCGTTTCTCTTTCGTCTCTCTTTCCTCTCTATTTCGTTTCATGTCGTCTCTCTTTTCTTGTCTTTTTCCTCTTTCCATTGTCTCTCCTTCGCCTCTCTTTCGTAATCGATTCCCCTTAGTATTCAAAATTATTACGAAAACTACGTTCCTTATGTGTTCATTATCAACTACTCCAGCGCGCAATAAGGATATGCCCCAATAGCACTGCCATAATAATTTAGGAAAAAAACGAATAAAAAAAAATCCAATTTTTTCCAATCATGAAACAGCGCCGACTAAAGGAGATTTAAAACTTACGAACTGAAGATAAAAAACACAAAAATCGTTTCCTGATAACTCAAAAATAACACTGATTCTAAGAGCTTCAAAAGAACCTTATTCTTAATTAGTTGATCAGCTTAGGTGGACACATCCG
>NC_051407.1:24784706-24784963 GCF_015228065.2 Penaeus monodon
GTGAGATCCGATCATCGCCGCCTCCAGGAGCTTCACACTTCGATGTCCAGCCGGGGACGACACTGACTACTCGCGGCGCCAGCCAACAATTACTCTGTGCAATGGCCGTTTCCTAATTTGTTTTGCTGCCGAAGGCGCGACGAACTTTAGTCTATCGAAAGCACGAACGCTAAGTTGGGCAGAAGGTTACTGCGCCTGGGCGAGGGCGGTGGAAAAGATTCTTGATTAGTCTGTCTCCATTTCGGCCCAAGTACTCG
>NC_051407.1:24786616-24787033 GCF_015228065.2 Penaeus monodon
TTTCCTATTTTGCTTTTTTGTTGTTAAAGATGGTTGTTGTTATGAGTGAGTTGTGTTACGATGTATTTATATGCTAATGTAGTTACGTAGTAATATTCCACGGTGTAAATGGAGCATAGAAACGACAGCACACAGATGTTTTGAAAAGTCAGTCATATGAGCGACTTTCCTTGATGTGGTCGTGTGTGGTTCCTCTGTAGATACCGAGCAATAGTTATCTTTATTGAGTTTTGTTGTTCTGAAGTGGGGAGTTTAGAATCGAGGATGGAAAGTGCATGTCTGTGTTGCAACGCAAGTCCGGCTGCATTTAGATGTCAAGTTTTTAACGGAGATCAAATCGCGTGTTCAGTCTGCACGGTGTCTTGAGTCTGTGTTTCACCCATTTCCTTTTGCGAAGAACATGTATAATAATGAAGC
>NC_051407.1:24787067-24787335 GCF_015228065.2 Penaeus monodon
GTCACGTAGGCAAATGGCGATGTAAAATTAATGGGTTGTGTAGGAACTTGCAGCAATTTCGTCAAGCGATTCATAAATTCTATTGCAGCGACAGGGCATGAGTGATGGGCGCGCGCGGGCCCGGAGCCTCGAGCAGCGGCGGGGCTGTGACATGACCAAGGAGGAAAGGCCCGTGTAAGCCATCTATAATTCAGCTCGCCTTAATGACGGCCTCACTCTGTCTCGTAATCCCCTTTTTAAATCGGATGATAACACTCGGAGCCTCGCT
>NC_051407.1:24787382-24787461 GCF_015228065.2 Penaeus monodon
ACGCGAGTCTGCCCCGACTTTTTTAATTGTGTTTCGGTCGTATTGATGTGTGTGCGCGTTCGCTGGGTACATGTGTATG
>NC_051407.1:24787779-24788833 GCF_015228065.2 Penaeus monodon
TTTCTTCCCTTGCGCCCTGCCTGTCGCAGAGCCGGTGCCCCAGAGCCCGGGACTTCGCATCGCTGAATAATTCTATTCATCACCGACACATATAACAGAATACTAAATTTCCTCTTGTGTCACAATACAAGATTTCAATTAGTTTTGATCCTTTTGTTCCCAGAGGTTATATCCCGGGCTCTTTCTTTTGTTTACCTTGGCTGCAATAAAGAATGAACAAACCCCCATTCTGTGCGCCTCAAACGGGGTGTGAATTCAACTAAGCAAATGAATATGTTCATAAACTCACATCAGCAACGTGCCAACAGCGCGCGCCTAAAAATTACATGAATAACTTAAATTCGGCGTCGGACTCAAAGGCTCTTTTATGACTGCCTTCCGCGGAGCCAAAACGCATAATAAAACTCATAAAGCTAATTTTTCCTGATGAGATCCTGACATGAGGACTTAGGTGAACATATGAAACGCATACGATTACAAGACTTCCGCTTAGATCGTCCCCGTCCGTTTACGAGGTTCGGATGACGCCGCCTCGCCCGCAAAAACGCCCACATAAGAACCGACGTCGAAGACCATAACACCGCAGTTATTGGGAGCGCGAGGAAGTGACGGCGACGGAAACGAACGGTCGGTTTATCGCGGTTCAACTGTGTGAAACGCATACGATTATCTTCTTGGATTTGTTCCCCGCGATGAAAAAGTTCCCGGAGTGTTTGTTCGCCTCACTATTATATGTAAATGAGGTGGCCGCGGGAGGGATGGCGGAGGGATAGAACGCTGGATAGGGCGGGGAGGCGACCCCGACGGGCGGAGTGAAAGGTTAGTAGGATCCGCAGGAAGGGATGTGACAGAAAGGGAAACGGAGATTATAAGATAATAAGAAAGAAGAGTCCAGATACACGACACAAGAGAATGAGAAGGGAAAGACGCCCATGAAATGGATTGGAGGGGAAATATGTAAACGAAGAACTAGAGATAAAGACTTGGAAAGACGAAAAAATAAAAAGTTTTATGTAAAAAAGGAGAGACAAGAAGAAAAGTGAAGGGAGAAGAA
>NC_051407.1:24788862-24788961 GCF_015228065.2 Penaeus monodon
TACCTCCCCCCCCCCATTTCTCTCTTCCATCAGTTCTCTCCTCAACTCTCGTCATTCGAAAGCTTTCTATAAAAAGGCTGTGCGGAATAAATAAAACCA
>NC_051407.1:24790010-24791352 GCF_015228065.2 Penaeus monodon
GTTAAATGGATACACCTCAAAGATTGTGCCTGTGCGGTACGTCAACTGTAAGTCAGTTTCTCCAGCGTACGTGGATTTTTTTCTTCTTCTTTAAGCGTTCTTCGGCATTCCCTCACCTTCGGGACAAGTGGCGGCTGACAGGCGCTGACTGATCAGTCGAGGTGATTCCATTCCCGCTGACTCAGCAGGCCGCCCGTGGGCGTGAGGCGAGCAGAAACTCCCCTGAAATGAGCGGACACTGTTCGGTTCAAGAAATTTGCGAGCTGCACTGACGAAAATTTTAATTCAAGGAAGTGCATTTAACTAATCAAGAGCGGCCAGGTTTATGGGCAAGAGCGCCTGTTTGGTTTATTCATGGCTAACAAACGGGCACCTTCATTTTACAGAACTGCAATACCTTCCCCGTGTAAAGTAAGGCTACGTTACCTGCGTAATACAACTCCTCGTTGAGTCCACAGCCCGGCCTCGTTCGCTCGACCCGCGATGAAGTGAAATACAGACGCACTTGTTATCACGTGGGAATAATGGTGATTGACTCGCCCGCGGCGCCGCGTCTTGCCAGCAGTGCTCCCAGGGCGGTCACTCCGGACGGACGACGCCATCGCCCTCTTAAAGCAGATGCGGAGTGAGGAAACACCTTGTCTGCCTTTATTAAGACGAGTCTTGACGGTGAGAAGTCTTTCCGTCCGAGGCGAAGGACTGCCCTCGCGGACTCTCTCTTCCGCTCCTACTGTCTCTCGGGTTCTCTCGATTTCAGTTTCGTCGAAAGAAAGGATGCAACGGCCATCCAGGAAAGGGAGATGGTAAATGGTTTGCTCTTGATTAGCCTGATGAGGAGCTCTCACCTTTTAACTATAACTGTAGGCACTTGCAGAACGCGTCACATAGTTAGTGCTATTATAACTTTCCTCCAAATGGTTCTTCATCATGCCCCGCATAATTAAATCTTTATGCGAACTCTGATTAAAGCCCATTCCAGATGCTTCTGAAATAGTCCTAGTAAACGATAACGAGATTAACATATCTTTACATTCGATCAAACGTTACCAGAAGTCGTAATTCATAGTGCTTTAAAAATATACGGGCAGAAAAAAAATCGTAATCATATTCCAAATAAATCACGGGATGAATTAATTATCAGAGGGAACATTACATCGAGGCGGCCGAGATAGGGGGTTTATTGGCCAAGTTTTGACTGTGTTGCGGTTATGGGCGCCGCTAACAGCCCGCTGGAAGGGCGAGTACACAGGGCGCCGCCTTGAAATGCTAACTATATTCCGAGAGCTTGGCGTAATCCTTGATTCTGCATTCATGGAAGACACGAGGGCGATTATGAGCCCCA
>NC_051407.1:24791435-24792530 GCF_015228065.2 Penaeus monodon
AGTGTCGTTACCCCTAAAGGCATGTGTCAAAATGATGGGATATTTTTCTTATTTTCTTTTTCCTTTGTGTTCGGATGCTTTCTCTTGTAAGTCGACGGCGAAGGTACGCGTGGGCTGCGTTGTCATTTTGAATTCACGCTCTTGTCCCTGTGTTATGTGGGTACTGTGCCCCTTGTTCACGAGAGGGAAACGGACGGAGGCAAGTTCTGTGATCATGAACATTAAAAAAAGAAACGAACATTTTTCTATCAGTTTCCTTCTATGCGGTCACAATTTCCCCGGTATTAAAATGCCAGAGAATTTGCATAGAAATGGTCATTATGGCTTTATATGATTTTCCTCTCATATTCACTCTCTCGGTGCGTTTGTTTCGTTCACCGATGCCGGGGCCACAGACACCACAGCTGGTTCGGAAGCCTCTCCACCTGCGGGTGTCTGGCGGCGCTTGCTCGGCTATGAATTAAGATATTACCGCAGAACACACTGCCGCGTCGCTTAGCAATTATTCGTGCTTGTAGGTGCTGAAGTGAAAGCGCAGAGAGCCCGGGTTCCCCCCGCGTACGAACAGGCAGAAGGCGCCGCAGCAGGGCCAGGCGCACCGCCCCTGTTAACCCAGCCTAATAAAAGCAACGACCGAAAAACTGCCGGACGAAAGACAAAGAGCTGGAGCGAAGAAATCTGCGTCTAATTTGTGTTTTTATCCAAATCTTTCCCCTCCGCGGCGCAATCTGGCGTCTGCCTCTTATTTGTGCTGTGTTTTAAATTTAAATGGTAATTAAGCCTGTTTAATAAAGAGTAGTGGTGGCCGTGATAAAATAGACATACAAGTTATTACATCTGGTCTTTTTGCTCGGCTACCGCGCACTACCTAGCATATAATCAACGACATGGTTTGTGTAGCTTGGCTAAACACGGCTAATGGCTGCGGCTGGGGAGAGGGCTGGCTGGGGAGAGGGCTGGCTGGGGAGAGGGCTGGCTGGGGAGAAGGAAGGCTGGGGAGAAGGCCAGGCCGATGGGGAGAAGGTCGGGCCGATGGGGAGTTTGCGCCGCCCGGGGGGGAGAACGGCGGAGTCGGGGCCGGGGGAGGAGTGGCAG
>NC_051407.1:24792660-24792963 GCF_015228065.2 Penaeus monodon
TCGAGGGCCTGGATGGTGGGAAGTTGTAATAATAATAATGAAGATGTTTACGATATATGTTGTATAATTACGTAACAGATGGGCTTGTTTTCATTATTTTGCTAAAGTTGGTCGTAATGAAAGTCTGAATAATGAGTGTGAACAGAGGCTTGTCAGTGCTGCTCCTGCTAAAATCATGTATACGTTTATAAGATGTCAGCAAATTGATTTATTCACAGTAACACCAGTACGAAGAATAGCAATGATGGTGAATCCAAAGCGGGATGGACAGACAGAAGCGGAGGGATGGGCGCGGACGAAGCC
>NC_051407.1:24793015-24793259 GCF_015228065.2 Penaeus monodon
GTCGACGAAGAAACTTCCTTTTAAAAGAGTCCGGGAGGAATCCTGCGCAGACCATAAAAGCTCCATATTGTGTGTCTCTTCCCGCTCTCCCGAGGCCCTACGGAGGAAAGGAAAATCCAGCGCCTCTTTTACGACTGTTAGAGATTAGACGCAAGTTCAGTTCTCGGGCGGTGGCTTGATGGCCAAGGTGCGCGCTTGATGAAATGCTGGACAAGTGGCATGCGGATACAGATTCACCCGCATG
>NC_051407.1:24793452-24794659 GCF_015228065.2 Penaeus monodon
CAGTTACACAGGTTTCATTGAAAATATCGTTTAGAATTACCGCCACTCTGTTCTGTGATATAAACCAGAAATAGTGAAAAACTGAATGTCAAATAGAAGTCTTCACCTGCTACGTTATTTGATGAGCAGCAGAAAATAATTTCGAAAAAGAAGAAAAACATCTGGGAATATGTCCCACCTTCCCTGCCTCTGGAATAAGTGTAATGCATTATGAACCACAATATATCACATGCAAACCACTGGACACATTGCGAACCAACAGCCTCATATAAATAGTCATTTGATATATTGTATTCAAATTAGGCAAAAACGTCAATGTTGTTTCTGCATTTTGTGGCGCGTGACCTCTTACTTTACAACTTCCGGAATTCCCTCGTAATGTTCCTTGGATTCCCCGGTGTTTCATAGTCAGTTTGTGGAGCTACAGCATTTGGGGAGGGAGAGGGACAGCGCTGTTACTGTGCTGTGAAGCTGTCATTCGTTACGTAGAAAATGAGGGAGGAAATTTACATACGATGGGGTTACATGTGAGGAATGGAAGAGGTTCTGTGTGTGATAATAACTTCAGATCTACAGACTGTAATAAATAATTAAGTTCAAAGAAGGGGGATGGGTGGGGACAGCGGTGTTCCTTTGCTGTAAAGCTACGTAGAAAATAACTATATACGATGGGGGTTACATGTGGGGAATTTATGACGCTATGTGTGTGATAATAACTTAAAATCTACAGAATGTAATGCATAATTAGGCTCAAAGAATGAAAGAAAAATAATTAGTTTGTACGAGAAATGTCCAAAGTCTAATGATTATTCTTCATATTAAGGAACAAGTAGGAACAATTACGTCACATTTGCACGCTATCTTTGTGTTTCATTCAATAAAAAAGCGAAAAAAAGCAAGTTAGCTGGCTGCCTACATTTTTTTTTTCAAGAATTAAAATTGATGCTGTGGTGGTTCGTCAAATCCATGAAAATAATTATCATCTGTAGAGAGAATATTGTCTAATCAATACCGATATCTTTAAGATTTTAATTCCACTAGGACAGAAAAACACCGCCGTTTTCAGTAACAATATAATGAAGTTAAAATATTATTCAAGAGAAAAGTATGGATAGAATTAATATGATAATTATATTCATATCAACGATAGATACGTACGTGACATTGCTAAAGCTAATGATACTCGCGATAAAAAAGCAGTATCATT
>NC_051407.1:24794709-24794801 GCF_015228065.2 Penaeus monodon
TTGTCTAAAAAGTTCTTCAAGAAGAATAAGTCCAACATCAACAACAAAAGCATCGCCCGTGATGGTCCGCAGCCTCCGAGATCTATGGAGAA
>NC_051407.1:24795337-24796488 GCF_015228065.2 Penaeus monodon
CTGTAATAAGAGCTATCTGGGGGCGCAGACGCGGCGCGGGGGCCTGGCAGATGGCAGACATGCAGCGAGATATCAACATGAAAAGAAGGAGTGCGAGCGGAAGGGCCTCCCCTCCCGACGCCGGAACACCGCTGTCAGGCCTCACTCATAAGCCAATAGAATAACAATTGAAATTCAAACAGCCAAAATCAAAATTCAAATGGAGAGAGACAGGCGCTCCAGCTAAGAAAATAAAAAATAATCGAATTTAGTCACGCGTGTCACTTTTTTCAATTCTATTTCCATTTTAAAAGGGAAAGAAGTTTGGAGAATTCTGCTATTTTGTTTTTCCATCGCTGCTTAGCAAAGCGCGGCGCAGAGAGAGAGAGAAAAGGAGGAGCGTGCGAGCCAAGGGCTTCTGAGCGAGGGGCGTCTTAGGACCGAGGGCAAGCCAAAGCCACGACCTGAGTCTCTGATTCAATATCGCCATTAGGGCCTCCTCGCACATGATAACCTAAGCACCAAATACCAAAACGGAGAACCCAACATTACGTTTTATTAAAGTGCCGTATCAACCGGGCAATATTGCATGATCACGCCGGCGACCCCTGCGATGATAAAGCATTCAATAAATTCAATAAAGTAAGGACGGACCGCACGCCCCCCCACCCTTCCCTCCAGTGACATAGAATATCCATCGCCTCGGGGCATCAGGTGGACAAGGAAAGTATTTCATATCAAAAGCCAATTCAAATGCGCCTAAACAATATTGAGGGACAGGGGCACGGGAAAGTGGAAAAGTTGCCAAGTATGCTCTCTCGCATACTACGGCCGCCAGGCATACTTGGACAAAATTGTCGTTCTGTTTTCATAACAATTATGCTCTAGATTTCAAAAGAGTCCAGAAGTTGGCGCTGCGCCTCACAGTGCGTGATATGGCCGAACTGACGAGCCATAAATTGGACACTGAGACAGCAAATGGCCCTCGGCTTTAGTTCCGTCCTCTCCCAGGGACGAGTATGGCCGAACTCGCCTCGGTCATACGAAATGTTGGAATGCTTTACGACTCGGTGATACTACACAACGAGTGCCTCGAATTCAGTTCATGCTCCATGAAATCGGCACATGCACGACCTATCTATTTCAGGCTCGTTAACAGAACTCTCGCTGGG
>NC_051407.1:24796575-24796717 GCF_015228065.2 Penaeus monodon
TACAGTAGTGTAATTTGACGGTTGCATATTCTTCATATAGGAATAATTATATTGACAAAAATATATGAAACTCGTATACTACATCGCTTTATTGATAAAATATTATCTATTCATTCAATATGATACTGTTTACTACGACAAC
>NC_051407.1:24798937-24799723 GCF_015228065.2 Penaeus monodon
GTCAGCACAAACATTTTACAAGACGCGTTTCCTCGTTGAACGACGTAGTTCAAAAGAAAATGTTTTCCGCCTTGACGAAAACACCTTACGAATTGCTCACTATCCCTGATTGCAATTGCAACGCACGGGGTGTACAGCGTGTGGTCAGGTCGCGGTTTGAATATCCGCCCCTCCCTTGTCACCGAATATTTAGTTGTTGTGCGCTGATTAAATCAGATTTAATTACCTCTCGCGCGCAGCCAAACTGTTAATAATTTGAAATCTTTGACACGGAATATTTCTCGCAAACTGATATCCCAGTAATTTCGTCGTCACAGAGCGGCTACGCGAGCCGCACAAACAAGTCGTAAACAGTATTTTGATAATTAAATAACCAGGGCAGAGTGTAATTATATTCATATTTGCGTCAGCCGGCAAACCATTGCGAGTCGGAACTATCATATCATGTGTTAAATATCAATTAATTCTGCTAATTTCCACATTACGCCCGTAATTAACGATGGGAGGAAGGCCCGGCCGAGAAGCTTATGTTACTGCGGCCGAACGCGTCCAGGTAATGCTCTAGCTATGGGGCTTTTTGCTAAGCGATGGCTACAGTAACGACGCTCGAGGCGGAGGCCACTGCAGGATGGCTGGGCGGCGATTAGGCGCGGCGAACGGCGACAGGTGCGGCTGCAGGGGCTGCGGGCTGGATGCAGGGGCGCTGGAAGGGCACGCCAGGATCTGGGCACGTGAGGGTATACGGTCAACGTTAGGTGTGCCTTGGTGTGAGTTAGATAGTTTCGC
>NC_051407.1:24803768-24804197 GCF_015228065.2 Penaeus monodon
GTTCCTGTTCACACTTTTACGATTCTCTGCCCGAGATTAACATTTTCAACTCGAATGCTTCAGCTGACGACTGATTCAGCTGCTATAAAATCATCTACAGTGATCATGCCTCCCCCCCTAACACGTGATTCTCTCCCCCAGACCTCCGACGGCGCAACACACATAGTCGCGCCATGTTACTAAACGATTACTTTCAGAAACGTTTGAGGTCCATTCAGCGGCTGTAAAACGTTGTATGTAGCTCTCAGACTGAAAAAACCGATGTATATTTGCTGATATCACAAGTATTATAAACATTTCCAACAAATTTTGTTAATGACATCATTTCTTTTTAATTTTTTTTTTTCATTAAGGTCGGGTACATTACGCGTCCTCCCCCTCCCCCCCTCTCCCGAATGGAAATAAACATTGCCATTCTCTGGGAAAAAG
>NC_051407.1:24804216-24806682 GCF_015228065.2 Penaeus monodon
TAAAAAAGGAAAAAGGGAGAAAATAAGTGAGACGGATTTGGAACGCGAATCCCCGTAATCGCTGCCATTGAAAGCGCCACTCGGAAAAAGTCATGATACTATTTAGAAATTTGACAATGGGAAGGGGACGCCTAAAAAGCAGAATAAAGGCCGCGATTTATTCAAATAAACTGACTCGTAATTGCCTCTTGCCGATGTTGGGTATTCTTTTGGTCGATTTCGCACCGCGGCGCCTCTGGATCGGCTTCGTCTCCAAGAAGAAAAAATAAATCGGTGATAAACTCATAGAAGGAATACTTTTGGTTTGATACAAGCCCTGGAAATTTGAAAATGTCGCTGCGTAACTCAAGCCATTGGCAACTCGGCGGCCAGCTGTGAGTAGCTGCGGGGGTGGAGTGTAGCATTGTAAATACCCGACCCCGATAATGCGACTCATACAAGTGATTTTTTTCGAGTTAATCAGAAGTATTTCATTCCAGAGACAAAATGCTATAGAAGAGGAAACTTTTGCAACGAAACTAAGCACTTAGAGGGTTTGACTTGAACGGACAGCGCGCCTATTCCGCGGGCGGCGGTGTTCCGCCCCGCGGTCGGGGCGCGGCATTCATATGTTTTACTATTGTGTCCAGTCATTCAGCTTTTGGGGTTTTTATCTGATTTGCCGGCGCCCCCTCCCCCTCCCCCTCCCCTGGCGCCCTCAGCGTGATCCCCGGGAGGCGCCGCCGGTATTGAGGAAGAAGGCGCGGCCGTTATTGTGGCTATTGCACTTACTATGGTTGATGCAGTTATTGGCACATGGAAGGCTCCACAGATCTTTTATGGTTATTGATACGAGCGACGGGAGAGCCAGCGCGTGTGCCTCGGGCTCCTGCCTGATCCGTGTCAGCCGCAGAGCTTCATATACATGCAGATTTTCCTGAAGAGACTTCTTGCGACCTTATTACGAATGAAGAGGACATGTTCTGGAAACGAACACAGTACTTCTCTCTGGAAAAAAGTATGCTTCTGAACCAAGACAATATTATTTGCATGTCCGCGTGAGGTGAGGGTCTTTCGCCTTAACCTCTCAATCCCGTGGGCACGTGTCCTCCCGAGCCGCCCCGGCGCCGTGAGAAAGCCGCCCAATCGACCCCGGAAGCATGTGCTTGGGCGCCTCTCTCTCCAGGTGTTCAGGACGTCGAGTGGAAATGAAAAGAAAAGAAAAGAATTTAAACTCATTATACTTTACCCAGTCTAAATTATATTTCGCAATTATTCTATTTATAAAATAAAATAACAAATGGAAGTTATGAATGTCAAACAAAAGAGATGAAACTATATTGTCAAAAATCCTACTCATATCTCCTCCAGGCACTTTCAACGCTGACTACATTTGTACGTATTTCAGGTGTTAAAAGACTAAAGAAATTTACTGCTCACTTTCAATGAAATGTTTTTATTGCATATTTAAACAGGCAGAATAGAATATATCTAAGGTCTAGATTAAAACTCCTATTAATTCCAAACTTCTTATTTAGATTAGTCTATATTTTTACCGCTGGAATTCTATATTTTATGTATAAAGGTTGTTTCATCTATGCTAATGAGTGAGTTAATCAAGATACCAGTTCATTACATTTGTTTCAATAAAAAAACTTTGTTATTGTAAGTTTCAGTTGGTCTCTGTTTATTTAAATTCTCCTTTGGTCCACAAAGTTAGACGTTCACAATTTCCATTTCCGTTACAGAAGCGCAATAATATAGATTCTATCAGTCTGCACTTCTTTTAGGCCTTTGTACAAAATACATTTTGCAGAAAGGATACCGACCCTGTGCTCTGGCTGCCAAGGACGCGAACAGCAGTTCCTCCAGCAAGGTACGACTTCGAGAGACATCGACACTGACGACCCTGCCTGACGCTGCGCCTCTCCCGGGCCGGGGAAAGGCGGCGCCCTCCGACACCACGGCCGCTCGAACGACAGCCGCGGCCCAGCAGAGGGACACGAACGCTCTAGGACATTTCGCGTGCATTATGTCACCTCCCAACGCCCAGTGTGGGTGGGATGAGGAGAGGCAGATGGCAAATATATCTTTTTATGGCCACCGGTCCTCCCCCTACTCTCCCACGCCCCCCCTCCCCCTTTGCGCCCCCATGCACGCAGGTTGGCAGTGACGGGAGATTTATCATCCTCGGTGTCAACCCAAATCACAATATTGTGTTGCTGAATGTGCTATTAATAGTGGAGGCCGCCATTGGGCATTTCTGATATTAAGGCCAGGTATCGCTGGTAAAAAAACGAATCAGAGACCGTCCCAATGTAGCTTTTCTGTTCAGTGTAATAAATGTACTAATGTACTAATATCTTTCTTTTTCCCAAGATCATTACCTCATATGGCGCATGCATCGATATATCAGGATATTTTAAGTTATGTTATATTCTACAATAAAATCATTAGACAATTAAATGCGTTCGTGACTGTATGCTA
>NC_051407.1:24812017-24812549 GCF_015228065.2 Penaeus monodon
GCCGCCGCGCCTCCTCGCGAGCGACCGCTTCTTTTCGCGCACCGGAATACAGACAATGCGAATGCTCTTGATTAACATATCGCATAAGAAAGGCAAGTTTTCGATTTGAAGTTTTTCATTTTTCACAAGTCCCACGTCGGAATTCAGGGAACAATTTTCTATATTTTTCTCCGATACTTCCCCGACCAAGTTGAAAAATGATGGAAGTAAGTTTTCATGTTCTTTAATCACTTTTCGTCATTAAAAAATTAATTAATGCCTCCTACTAAGTTCATTAGAAAATGTAGTAATTAGCACACACAGTATTGCATTTCAGATCCTTGCGACCCAATTTTCACATTTATTCAGTCGCTCAAAACCTCTTTTCCAATACTAAGTTAAAGAGTGAACGAATGCTAAAGAATGGAGTTTAATACGTTACCGAGTTACTCTAAGCGGATACTGGGCGCTTATGGGTATAAGTGAAAGGTACTCAGCACAAAAGTTGCAGTGAGGGTGTCCAACGGGCGGTACACTCGGCCGGGGGGGGGGG
>NC_051407.1:24813356-24814047 GCF_015228065.2 Penaeus monodon
GCGCGCGGGCGTGAGTGGGCGTGAAAGAGAAGGGCAAGAGAGGACAGCCAAGAGATCGGCTCGTGGGCGTTGCATGACAAACCGAGTCTCCTTTCATGATTGCAAGGCCGCTCAGCAGACAGACAGACAAATGATTATGTAGATGGATACAGATATATAGATAAGACATTTACTGAATATACAGACATTTCTTCAGGGTTATTAGAGGGATAATTCCGGACAACACGCGCAGAGGAACCGTCAGTTAGGCAGTTTAAAACGGCTCCGAGAAAAAGAGCGACGTATGGCTGATAGCGAGATATGGTTCGTTAAGGAAATAACATTTTTAATTCGAGGCGAGGGCGGCATAATGGACGGCGCTCCGTCAGGTCGGGCATCGCCTCGTTCGGTCTACCCGATGTTAGAGACACAGCCAAAGCATCCGAACAGCTTATTCCCCGAATCAATAGAGCGAGAGAGAGCAACCGTAAAATACCGGGGGGAAAAATAACATAGAGACGACCAAATTATAATCTTCTCGATTGAATAAACACAAGCCCGCCGATCCTTATCTCGCGGCCTGAGTGACGCATCGCATGATCTCGCAGATACTCTCCTCCTCGCCGCTTCACGCTCGCCACACCGCTGCTCTCGCCGCCTCGCCCTCGAACACGGTGGGCGAGGCGGCCGAAGGATACGCAAGTGAAACACC
>NC_051407.1:24814148-24814420 GCF_015228065.2 Penaeus monodon
TTGAATCCTTCTCGTGATTGACGCATCGCCTGATCCTCTTTTATAGTTTCCAACTCCACCTGTAATTAACAATGATCAGATATTAAGAAGGATTAACGTTTGGAATCCTTAAATAGCGATCACGGCTCACGCAGGGGCTTTAAACCTTTATTTTTTATCAGGTTTTAATCTTATGTTTTCAATCTCGCTTGTGTATTTTTATCTCGTCCGGGAAGGAGCATTTCTATTGTTTTCTTCTGACTTCATAATTCTTATAAAATTATCGTTGGCCG
>NC_051407.1:24820549-24820631 GCF_015228065.2 Penaeus monodon
AAAAACAAAACAAAAAAAAAACAGAGGGACAGGGACAGCGGAAACAGTGGCACCTACGTGGCACTAAGTGCCACTTAGCATC
>NC_051407.1:24820932-24822896 GCF_015228065.2 Penaeus monodon
GTCAAAAGCGCTGACCATAGGCTGCGAACCCTAAATTTGATATAATCCTTCGGCTCAAAATGGACGGAAATTACAAGACGCGCGGCATTCTGTGGCCAAGAATTTTCGAGAGGATGTCCCGGGAGTAGGCTCACCTCTCAGCGCAGTAAGTGCAGGCAATTAGATTCCACGTATTACATCTCTCTTCCCGTCCATAGGCAATGGAAATGTCCCTGTAATGTGCAGAAAGCAAACAGGTGGGCTGGCGAGGTGGGCTCCGGCGGTGGGTAGAGGAGGAGGCCCTTGGAGAGGCGTGGGTCGTCCACCAGTCCGCTCGCCCGCCACCCTCCACCTGGCTGTCCCTCGCGGCAACGCACAGTTTAAAATGTAATAACACTTAAGGAACAATAGCCCATAGCCTCTTCCTGTGATTATACCGGCTGTCTCGGCTTTCTTCCATTGTTTAACGCTGAACACATAATATGATAATTGGAAACTTAATTTCTCTGTCCTTACGGTCTGCAAAACGTTTGTTTGAACTGGCGTTGCTTTAATCGGACAGCGAGATCGAAAAACAAAGCGATGATAAATTATTCCTTGAGCAGGAAGTGACGGGTGTGAACTGTACAAACATGGATATCTCATCACTCTTCTCCAACAGCAACAGCTGGCCGGTGCGAGACATACTTGCTAGCACAGTAATTGTCACTTCACGACGGTTATGATCCCTTTAACGCCCTCCTGGCCCACCGGGAGGCTGAGGGGCGTGCGTAAGCGGGGCGAGACTCGGAAGATACCCGGGGCCCTAGGAAAGACGAAGATGAGGGGTTAGAAAGATTTATACGATGACCAAGGTTGTCAGCATGGCGGGGGTGTGAGGGATCGGGAGGCCATCAAGATATATACGTTATAAGATTAACTAATTAATTTTTTTATCATCTAATACCATGCGATATTACTTTCCTCGGTCTGTTTGAATTATTTCTCCCAGTCCATAATCGTATAGGCAGGATACGTACCAGAAAATCTTAATGTAAGCAATCCAGTGGGAGATCCCCCTACTTTAGGAGAACAGACACCAGCGAAATGACATTGCAGTAAGAACCATACAACTTCCCCGAACCTCCATTGCTTTTTATCTCCCATGCACAACAATGATAGTCGATGGGACACGCAGACCTTTAAGTCCCCTTTCTGATATGTCAGGCTGCGAAGATCCCCGAGCTGTCACCCACACGCAGCCTCCGCGACCTGTATAGGCGTTTTCAACATCTCTTGTCGATCTTGTAAGTTCTATTTATTTAATGCAAGTTTGCCTTTCATCAACAGATTCAACCAATAGTCTGGATATCACCACATACCACTGTTGTGATGACATTCACTCGTGTGTATGGGATCCCGTTTTTTGGCTACTCCAGGCACAGAAATAGTCTCTTTGAACCAACATTACATAGAGAACTGTATTTTTTTTTGTGCAGAATCAACACGCTACCTCTATCTTAGCCAGCTGACACCTGTCACCGCCTACAAGAGCATGAATATAGACCCAGCCTCCGGACGAAGGGCGAGGCTAAACATTCCTGAACGACACTAAAAACAAAGGAATGATGAACTGTCAGCGGAAGCATTTACCCTGGAAACTGCAACGTTATGAGGTAAGTCTAATAATTCGTGGTTAAAAATTGACAGATATCAAGTTTCCGTTATTAAGGATATTAGATTCGAGAAAGAAATAGGTTCCCGGTTTACAGCCTTGTACTACAAAAAAATAATATTTTGACGTTTACATAATGGTAAGCTGGCAACCGAAATACATAAAACTAATTTTCGTGAAGAGACCCTTAGGCTATTAAGGTTTAAACCACGAATGGACGCAGGGAAACTGAGAAGTGCTCATACGGAATGTGGTGCCTTACTGGCAACAATTTCAGTTTACATATTTGATAAAATGATCATTACTAGTGTGACCCGTGGAAAGTTCATGG
>NC_051407.1:24822924-24823489 GCF_015228065.2 Penaeus monodon
GAGGTACTTCCCCTTTATCTCTCTCTCTCTCTTTTATTCTCCTCATTCTACTTCTCATTTCCTCTTTCCCTTATCCTTTCCCTCTCCATCTCCCTCCCGCCCTACCTTTCTCTTTCCTGCTCTGCCCCCCCCCCCCTCCCTCTCTCACTCCAGGATCTTCCTTAAGCTCACTCCTCCCACTTTAAGGCCTGCTCCTCCCTCGTCCCTCCTCTTCCTCCTTAGCTCCTCCACCCCTAAGCTCCCTTATCCCTTTCCTCCCCCCTCCCTTCTCTCTTCCCCCCTCTCCCTTCCTCTCCCATTCCTCTTTCTTATTTCTCTTTCCTCTTTCAGAATTCCCTTCCATTTCCCATTCCTTTCTACTTCCCTAACTCCTTGTTTTCTTTACCCCCCCTTCCCCTCCTTTCTCCGTTTTTCTCTCTAATCCTTCTTTCCCTCTCCTTCTCCCTCTCCCCTCTTTCTTCTTGCAGTCCTATTTCTTCTCTCTCTTCCTATCTCCTTCCCCTCCTAATTTCCTTCTATCCAACCCCTTTGGATAGTTGTGTAAAAATTAAGTGCAGTATACACG
>NC_051407.1:24823612-24823800 GCF_015228065.2 Penaeus monodon
CTTGAGATCATAAAAAAGAATAGGTTTCCAATAGGTACGTAATATGTTGTCCGTGCGTATGTGCGTAAAGAGACATGAAATCCGCAACCACATGGGATATGCGTTCAGGCGTAACATGTAGGCGTAACGTCCGAACAAATGACCGAAATCTACGAGCAGAAAATTGCTACAATCTGACATGAAATTCC
>NC_051407.1:24829234-24829890 GCF_015228065.2 Penaeus monodon
AACAAGTATACTTTCAAAGAAATTCAATCAGTCGACTCGGTCTCCGTGCATGTTCGTCCGACGTTTCTGTCGAAACGCGAGGCCGATTCCGCCCTTGCGAGGGAAAGCGTCGGCGCCCTGCAAGTCGGTCGCCAGCCTGCTCGTCCGCGAACGTAGTCGCAGAAGAACGAGATCGGGGTTCGTGGTCCGAGACAAGCTGCATAAAGAATAAATATATCAACCGCCTTAGTTACTAGATAAAGCAGTTCTTTAATATCACCAAAGGAAAACCTGAATGATGTTTGAGAGATAAGATTACTTACTGAAACAAACCCTCACACAGGAATTATAGAGGCAAATTACACCTCCCAACACATAAAGATTACTGATATATCAGTCATAATTATAGAGGGGTCCTGGACCTCGGCCGCCAGTCGGGCTTCCGTTACTTGGCTCTGCTCTCCCCGTCTCTGAGTCCACTGCTTTGAACGCCTCGGCATATATATACGAGACGGCCAGTAACAACATACTCGTGCCCGCATATCTTAGCAAAAATTCTCAGTACCTCAGAAAATACTGCTATTTTCACTACATTCCCACTTGATATAAATCTTTGTACTGGAGAGCACCGTTGGGCCAAACCGGACTCGCAGGCTGTGATACGGATAGCGAGGTTA
>NC_051407.1:24831201-24831338 GCF_015228065.2 Penaeus monodon
AGGCTGAGGTATTGCCAATCTACCTCTGTTTGCATAGAAGCCTTTCTGACATTCAGATCCTGATTCAGACACCAAGGAGTAAGGTGACTGTGCGAAGTGGAATGGTCTGAGTTTTGCGGGTGTGAGCGAGTGTGTAC
>NC_051407.1:24833604-24835296 GCF_015228065.2 Penaeus monodon
CTCCCGCATCCCGAGCATCCCCACCCCAAAGCGCCCTTACGCGTAGCAGCGCAGCTCCCGAATTCGTGTCACCCCCCCCCCCTTCGTCGTGCGTCCTGGGTGCCCAGCCACTGCCGACCTCCCGAGGTCTTCCGTCCCGTATCTGATCAATGTTTAATGTGCGTTTCATGCCCCACCGTCAGCCCACGCAGCCCACGCCGCCCACGCCGACGTCCGTATCTGGACAGGAGAGAGTAATGCTTGGAGGGCGCATGTTATTACAGTGATGGAGCGCCGGATAGCGCCCGCCCGCTTCATGAGCACGAGGTTATCTGAACAAACCTAACAAAAGTAAGTATATTTATTCCAATGAAAGGATCTGGGGGATTAGCCAGGTTTATGCCCCTTTGTCCAGCAGATGTGTAATCAGAGAGAGGATTAATGGAATTTATCTTCATTGGTGTGTAATTTAATGTGATTTCCGCCAGGATAGAGTAGACACCGCATCCTGAACACAACATGAGGAATGCGCGTCGGGCGACCGCATCTCGCAGTCATATCCCATTTCAGTTCCACTTTTTCACTGTTTTTGACGCGGGGAATTGGTCTCGTAATTAGGAAGGCTAATAATCCCCCGATTGTCGGTCGCCTTTCACTCGAGAGGCCACAGAGACACACATTGAGCAGGTTAATTAAGCCCACGTAAACGGCTTGCAGTGTTTTTATTGTGGCCACAATGTAGGGCGAACAAACAAACGCCCAGAGACGTCGGCCTCAGCCCGAAAGAGTTGGCACGCACAGATGGTATCAGCCATCTATATTTTCAATTAAGTGGCTTTCCCTCCCGCGCCGCCCGGCTGGTGGCAGCGCAGCGCCTCCTCCCACGTGCAGCCCCGAGCGCTGCGGCTTCTCGGCGCAGTCACGCGCAGCCGCGCCGAGACACTGGCGCTGAGACCGGTTTGGTAATGTCAACAATTAATGCCAACTATATTTCATTTGTGTTTGTTATGTGATTAAATATATAGACATTTATGAATGATAATAACCTCTTACTGCATTACAACTTATATCCTGGTGAAGCTGTTTTATTTATTGCCAATGTAATTACTGGACCAGTTATGCGAAAAGCGACGCAGAGGTGTTATCAGGGGCGGCCCTGGGAACTAAGTTCACTTGTAGGACACCAGAGCTGTCGGCCCTTCTGTCTAGAACATGGTTGCCCGTGTCGTTTGGAATCAACAGCTATGAAGTTATTTCGAAGAAGCCACAGCTGTCTGGTCGGTCTGCCGAGGCTAGATTCCCTGCAGCGCCATCAGGCATCCCGCTTCCGTTAGCGAAGACCACGCTGATATCCTTCTTAAGTCCACTTGCTGATAGTATGATGGGGAACGCCAAAGGCAGAGGTTTTAATACTTTTATTTGCATGTTGGACATTCTAGGTCACCTTTTTTGGCCTCCCTTGGTGACTGGCAACACGAGAGTCCTAGCAACTTTAAGAACATCGCAGATACTCACACGGTTTTGCAGACTGTTCATCACTAAGTACCAGAAATTTTACTGATATCATGGAGATTGTGAATGCAATATGATGTCAAAAAAGCTCGTTTTATATCAGGACATCTAATATCTTCCATGGTCAACATTGAAATATATAACGATTTTTTTTTGCCATCATAGCAAATTAATACACGCGTAGCATTTAGCATATGCTGC
>NC_051407.1:24835461-24836585 GCF_015228065.2 Penaeus monodon
AAACATATAAACACAGTATTCCAAAGTGATCACTCTTGCACATGTTATCAAATAACACGTAGGCATAATCTAAAATAATATCAATTCCTGTATTAGATCTGTTCCACGCTGCCAGCTGATCTGAGCCGAGATCTAGCCTTGAGGAGCTAAGGAGAATCAAGATCAATCACAGTAGGGATAGAGAAACAGCTGATTCTGTCTGACATAATAGCCATTAGGATAATGTTGAAAGTTGGCTCCATGAGAAACAGGTGAGCAGGAATACAATGACTGTTATATTTATCACTGGCCATTCTAACAAGATCAGGGAAGTAAGAGTAGTGAGTTGACAACACGTGCAAGCAGAAAGAACATCCAGGGAAGACACTGTCAGAAAGGGCCACTCGGGTGCCTCTTGTAGTCAGGTCGATGTTCAGGGATCAGCAAATTCCAAAACAGGAGGACGACTCCTTTGATGATACAAATTCCATAGTTGCAAGAGAGCATATATATGTTTGGCATGGCATTAAGGACGGTGTAGGTTTGTTATAGTGTAAAAAAAGCCTTTAAGAAAACGTCAGGTCTAAGTTGATAGTTTTACTTTGAGAAGCTCAGAGTTTCTTCAAGTACAAGAGCAGTTAGAGGCCCAATCAGCTGACCACGACACAAACTGATGGACGCATAAAATAACATTAAGTTTATAAGGAAAAAAGGGAGAAGTTTCGAAAACTCACTTCTATAATTTCACTAGAATGAAAATGTTCACCCCGGTGTCATGTTCAGAACAAGCTATCTTCACAGCGATTATTTGAAGCGGTAAAAATAAAAATATTGTAGCGAGATGGCCGGGAACATTAATATTAAAACTGCTGTGGGCGCCACTGTTTGGTATTGACACATTAAATTTGGTAGGAATATTGATGGTGGGCTGACCAGGCGGACATCCATCATAAAAATGGTCGGCCCTCGCAGCTGGGCGAACGTTTCTCGGGCTAAACCGCGCGATTTTATCTCCTTTGTAGCTGCTCACACCATTCCGAGGCCGACGTGATATCCTTTTGGGGCCAGAAAGGACGCCGGGCCTTCCTTTCATGCTGATCTGCTCCTCATTAGGCCATCATTGCAATCGACGTTGCTGTAACGAA
>NC_051407.1:24836791-24837082 GCF_015228065.2 Penaeus monodon
TGCCTGCCTCCTTCATCATATTTCAGAAGACACATTAATTCAGTCATTCCCAACCTTTACACCTTGAAGCAACCCCTGCAATAATGCTTCATATTCCAAGGAACCCCCAAATATGGTATATATAGTAAAATGTATATCAAACATTGTACTGACTGACGCGTAAGAGTATGTTGGTATCTGGAAAGTGTTTGTGTCGTGTTGGTGAGTAGAAATTATGAATTATGAACTAAAATATCTGTCGTTTTGTAATAGTTTTTTTATGTTTTTTTTTCGGAACCCCTGGTGATGGCC
>NC_051407.1:24838834-24839602 GCF_015228065.2 Penaeus monodon
CTGGTCGATCACACTGATATTTGTGCATTATTGCTAATCATCGCCTCGAGAACAACAGATGGGAACAAGTTTCAGAGTGCAATGCGCTAACATGCAAAACAGACTATCATCACATATCTTTTACTCATAAACTCCGGGCACGAGCCACCCTTTCCCCATGCGAAGCAGGATGTTGAAGAAAGCACTTATCTATCTCTATTTTGACCTTTGACCTGCCACAAGCTTTCCATGCCTGTAAATCGTAGACGCAGAAAAAGGCGAGGCAGGGAAGATACACTTGTAAAAGTAGAGGAAAACGACAGGCGTCAGGGTAAACTATTGCATTTCACTCTGATTCGGGTTTTCGGGTTAAAGTGGACAAATGTTTTCAGTGATTTAGCAGTCATTACTTTCAATTCAATATTCAGTTACATATTATGCAAATGAACAACGAGGTAACGAAATGGAAAGTAACGATATGTAATAAAGAACACTATGTGCAAGAAAGAATTAAACAGTAAGATTCACACATATACGTGTGCCTTTCAAACAATATACAAGATATTAATATACTGACGTCTCCTGCTTCTGATAATGATTGCTCCCACACATCAATAAAATATAACGCTGCAATAGTTCATCGTGTAAAACCATATGCAAAGTAGGCGGAGATTGCAACCAATTCGTTTTAGGAATGATTGAAGGAAAGTTCCGTTTGAGGCTGGTTTCTCGCTCCACAATTTCCGTTTCCGGGAGCGAGTTTGTGTGGATGATGACTGCCAATAGTGC
>NC_051407.1:24840480-24841007 GCF_015228065.2 Penaeus monodon
ACGAGGACAGTTATCGCGAGTCCCAACACCATACGTCAATATTATGATTTTGAAATTACCTTTAGTCTCAAATTATGTAAACTCCATCCATCTCATTTTTCTCTCTCGTTTGTATCGCATTAAGCATTCGTATCGTTTATAATTTCCCCCCTTTTTATAAGCCGTTCCTCTACATTTCGTTCGTTCTCCATTTTATTCGAAAATTGAAGAATCCCGTCAAGTCTCGCGTCCGTCCCCTCCACGAACGAAGTCTACGGCAAATGCCTCCCTATTAAACATCATCCCGGGGCGGTAGTTTCGGCCTGACACAGATCCCCGAGCGATGGCGGCCGAATGGTTATAGACAGTCGCGCCCTGAGATATGATTCCACTCCGAGTGGGTGTGGGTGCGGGAGGGTTGGTATTGGCAGCCCTGACGGAGGAAAGAAAATGCTCATCAATCACCATAACGTCCAATCTCCAACACTTCTCCCGCGCCAATACTTTCTCTCTCCCTTACGACAACACGCGAGCCTCGGCGCTTTAAG
>NC_051407.1:24841050-24841159 GCF_015228065.2 Penaeus monodon
AGGGGGCGCCGAAGAAGCTGGGATCGGACGCGGGAAGCGGACGGAGAGTTAGGTGTGCAGGAAGTGTCATGGGTACAGTGTTCTGCCTTTGTAACCTCAAGCAGCACGA
>NC_051407.1:24842303-24843682 GCF_015228065.2 Penaeus monodon
TCCGATATTTCTCACCTTAGCTTAGCAATCTAGATCCTCGTCTTACTGTTCGTCTGTGAATGTGTGTCTGTTTGTTACACTCTACAGGCAGCGTATCTTCCCCGAAGCGCAGGCCCCGGCATTGAATCGGCGAGATAAGTTTTTATTTGATTTTTTTTTTTAACGCTTTTTGTATCTGACGCGGACTGATTCGAGCCTCATACTCTGGGCGGCCTCTCGCACACGCCCACTCCCCCTCACACCGCCTCATGATTCACTCAGAATTTCCCATTTTCTGGCCTTTGGCTCCGAGGAGGACAGCCGCTTCCGTTCTGGGATTTATCGATCACTTCCCATCCCGAGTTCAAGGCGTGTGTGATAGTGAGTACTTTTTTTTTCATTGACTCCGAGTCACTTTACTCCTCCGGACTAAATCATCCTCTTCCGCGCCGAAATGTAAGTATCTAATTCTTCGGTATTCGAAAGACTAAATAGATGATTGCTCCAGAGGCCTTCCGGCCGCTTTTCTATTCTCGGGAGCAGCTCTTTACAAAACCGCCCCCGACGAGTCTGGTTTGCAGCAGGTAGGCCTCGTCTCTCCGCTTTATTATTCTTATCATGTCTGCCATTCACTCCCCACATGTATTCAAGAACACCCCCAAATTCTTCCATTTTCCCTCCATCCGCCCCTGGCTGTCGGCGCTCAGATTTGCATAAAATTTGAATAAGTTCTTTAATGATAAGTGCTCAATAGCTATCCATCTTTTTATGTATGGAACAACTGACAGATGGCTTTCAAGCGAATGCATTTGACTTTCTAAAACAGTTCCTGAGTCTCGCTTCTAATGGGAAGTCGGCAATGGGAACTGATAAGGGTGATCTTGTGATTGGTTATTCAAAGAGTACTAAAAAACTTTTCTCCAGAAGGAACACATTGGAAAGAAGATTGTGGATTTCATCTTTTATAGCCTCGCCTCCCGCCAGGGTTGGCTCCCTTGTTTTCTTATACTCGTAAATGAGAATGTTTCTTCCCTTCCATTTATCTCTCCTCTCCTCCATCTCTCCATCAACTGCTATTGATTTATTTTCACAGCTCCTGGCAGAGCAGCGTGTTTTATGTGAAGAAAGTGACCTCGCTTTACCCTCCGCTGCGTCAGGGCTCCGAACCGGAATGACAGATCTGCGCCGAGGACCAAGGAGCTTCCCACGAGGCCCTGTGGTTCCTCTCTCGGGAAGCACGGAACTGACCCAAAATTTGCGCAGGTCGCGTGCCCTTTGTCCCTCGCGATCTGAGCTTCCGCGAGCATTGACTGATGGCTAAAAAGTCACCGAGTCACCGCACATCTGCCCCTCCCCGGCGCTCCTTTTAATTGTCCGTGCGATCTGTCTCCCCCCCCCCC
>NC_051407.1:24843974-24844143 GCF_015228065.2 Penaeus monodon
CTTCCCTCTCGCACACCACCCATTCACCCCAATCAGCTTGCACCTTTCCCACGTTCGACGCGACAAGCTAGCTTGCCTTCATGCTCGGTGACCAGTGCACTTCGATCGCGGGACAACGCTATTCTATACCCTCATGCCTAGGGGAATAAGGCAGAAATTGCTTTGGACG
>NC_051407.1:24844180-24844504 GCF_015228065.2 Penaeus monodon
AATGCGAGGGACCGATATTAAAACATTTGCTGGTGATGCCTTTGTTGGTGTTTGACGCTCTGTGGGGGAACATGACGGATTTTTACTCGAATTTAATCCATTAAAAATGACAGCGATCAATATTATAGTCTTTCTTTTTTTTCCTTTTCGTTTCCAATAATCTGCTTCCTCCCTTTTTTTACGGGGGGAAAACAACATTCATTCCAGATTTAAGTTTGAATATATCTGATTTTGAGATGAAAATGTTATCAAGTTACGAGAAATCGTGACAGATTGGGGGTGAAATCCGATCTGAACTTTGTATTTTTTATTTTCTTTATCTTT
>NC_051407.1:24845278-24845634 GCF_015228065.2 Penaeus monodon
TCCTGAATTACAGCAAGAGCGCAAGACCAAATTCCGTCGGAAACCTCACCCACCCGTGCGCGAGTCACATGAAAGTCGCCTCCTGGGTCCCTCCGGCGCGCGCGATATATCCGCCCGTGGCAAAAATCCGTCACCGGAGGACTTGCGTCGCCGAATCCACTAATCAGCGGAGCCTTGATGACAGATGAGCGTCAATTTGCGGCCCCGCGACTCAGCAGCGCAACGCTCCCAATCCTGGCAATTTTTGTTTACACTGCTGACGAGGCTCCAGACTCCGCCGCCGACAAACGGGATTATCATTTCCTTGTTCGTATTTCCTGCTGAGGAGATGTGATTGCGGGAGGAGGCGGGCCGGG
>NC_051407.1:24846658-24846775 GCF_015228065.2 Penaeus monodon
GTTGGAAACCTCATCGCATCGCAGTGGATAATGTATTGAGAGATTTCGTTCTTACTCGATCTCACGCATTTTAAAGCTTGACCAGTCATTGTAAAACTACAGTACGTTTTTTTTTCT
>NC_051407.1:24846885-24847159 GCF_015228065.2 Penaeus monodon
ATCCTGAGCGACAGCCTCGGCTAGTTCTCTCGCAATGAGCGCTATTAACATCTCTGGCCGCTCGCCCCCGAGTAGGGGAGGGAAGGGGCATGTCTTGGATTTTATTTAGAAAATTAGACACCGTTCTATGCAAATGAGGGGCTTTGATCTCCTTCGCTCCGCTTTGTGCTCTGACCCGGACGGCGGATGTCAGGCCGCGCTGCCGACGCCGATGGCCGCCCGACATCGCAGGTCGCCGATCTGCGATGTCAGACGCGGGCGGACATGCTAGGGC
>NC_051407.1:24848612-24850129 GCF_015228065.2 Penaeus monodon
TTTTTACTCCCTTGCAAATTTTCTATAATACTTAAAAGGGGTGAGGGAAATAAAACGGAAAAAAAAGTCTGCGCAGTGCTTTCCCCTTTTCAGAAAGTCATCATTTCCCCCGCCGCTCGCCCCGAGCGCGAGGACGGCCCTGGGCCTCCATCCTTCCCCCCCCGCTCCTGCACTGACCAGCACGAACAACGCCCAAACCAAAAAACCCTTTTTGAGAGACCAACCGGCGAGCGCACTCCTCTGCAACCGCGCCCGAGCTTTAATCTTGAGTCTGATTTTCATGGCGGGAACTTATTTCTCCACCGCCGTGGGGCCGAGGGCGACAAAAAGGGTCGAATTGATTTTTGACTAAGATTAAACTATAGACGACATGAATTCTGAAGCCGAATTATACGCTGCGTCGCTCAGCCAGCAAGAACATTCCGATATTTTTCGCCTTCGAAGCCAAAATAAAGTTACTCCACTGATATTTCTCCAGGAAGTAATCTCGGTAAATCTGCGACAAAATATTCTCGGAACTAAAAGCCTTGGGGAACGACGGGAAATTTCCCCCGAGAAAAACAATAAATGGAAGTGAGAGAGTGCGGGGCGGGGGGCGGGGGAGGGAGGCCCCGCGTGTCGCCTCCCCGTGATAGAACTCATCCCTCAGCGCCGCCGCCACCAGGACAAGAACCAAAGTAAAGATTGCCCGCTGAGATTAAACTATGGATGACTTGAATTCTGAGGCGGCCTCGCCACTGTTGCCAGCGCTCTCCCGCGGGCGTGCAGCCTGCCCTTCGGGAGAGCGGCGCCCATGCCTCCGTCTGCGACAGCTTCGCTTCCTGAAGAAAGGACTTGGCAGCGCAGGCGACGACGCCAGCGACACGCCTCGAGAAAGAGCAATTAAGGAGGAGCGAAGGGCGCGAGATCGAGGCGGGGGGGGGGGCCCCCGTCCGCGGGGGGGAAGATTAATCCGTCAAAATAATTTAGGACCATTCTTGCTGCAAATTTCATATTTATGATTCTTCAAATACTGTAAACTTGCGGTGACTCCGATGCCCTTTAAAAATCCATTCAAATATAGTTTCTACCTACATCCTATGCTATCCTCTTCCTACACCATCATTTTACATTAGGTGAAAATAATAATAGCCTTTCTGCGCCATTCACGTTGCCGTCATTCCTAAACCCGTAAAGTCTCGGGCGCAGCGAGAGATTCCCCGAGGGCGCGAGCCAGAGCCTCCGAACGCCCAGTGCTGAGCCGGGGCCCCGCGCCGGCTCAGCGCACTCTTCCTCCCCAGGGCCCCCCCCATTAATTTCGCCGCCATACCCCCACTCCCCGCGGGCGCGCTTGAGAGGGATTAGCGCAGAGTTAGGGAGAGATTATTGTCTTGAATCTAAATGGTAATCAGAGCGACATAAACAGATACCAAAGACCGAGAAGGTGGGATGGAGGGGGGGGGGGGGGGTCGCCGGACTGGTGGGCGGAAGCGCGGACGAGAGAGGCTCCTGCTTCCCGCCTTTTAAGTGCACCTCCT
>NC_051407.1:24851206-24851605 GCF_015228065.2 Penaeus monodon
CATTTAAGTAGGAGTGCCAGCACCCGCCCTCCTCCGCGGCGCCGTCGCAGGCCGGGCATCGCCTCCGCCCTGAAAGGCCGCGGCAGCTGGATGGCGTCGCATGCGGCCGAGCGTCGCACGCGAGGGCCGGCGGGCATGCATCACTGTCGCGGAGTGTGAGGCTCGCCGAGCAGCGTGACGGCCACAACGGAGGCCCTTTCACGCGGCTCGCATGACGGACGCTGTTTGTTTATACGTCTCCGCCGGCGCGCGGACGCCATGAAGTCACCGCGTGTGTAATCAGAGTATCAGGTGGCCATCTTTGTGTCTTGCATGACGGGCTGTAATAAGGCCCGCGGCCATCCCTCAGCCTGTCCAGCTGCTTTGTTCATGCGGGGGTCCAGCCATTCCCTTTGCACC
>NC_051407.1:24851864-24852050 GCF_015228065.2 Penaeus monodon
GGTCTTCACCCTCTGTTTCCCCGCTCTATTACTGGTGTTATCGCTCTGGTCATTAGTCACTATCATTCCCATTAATGTTATTGTTATTACCTGAGTTCTAATCACTACCATTAATATCGTCCTTTTACTTTTTCCTCATTGTTCTCGGCGAAAAGACATAAATAAATTAGATATGTACTAATTTAC
>NC_051407.1:24854640-24854985 GCF_015228065.2 Penaeus monodon
CGTTCCATGCTCTTAGCATTTAAATATTACTCCATGCACTGCATAAATACGTATATTCAAATAATCGGAATTGCATGCTTTTGCACGAGCAATATACACACGGACGCCAAAACTATTGTTATAGGAAAGTATGTTTACAGTTCTTTTATAAATTCGGGTGGCTGCTATCTACATAACATTTCTTTTGTAATCATCTCAATATATTTGCCGAACATCTAGAATAAACTGAAAAAAATACAGAGAAGACCAAATTACAGGTCTAATTAATTTAAATATTCAAAGAAAAACCAAATAATTGCCCTTAATCTATCCAAATTTTCCGTGCTGTTACCTACGTAGACCAAC
>NC_051407.1:24856434-24856905 GCF_015228065.2 Penaeus monodon
CCGTGATGGATGCTCTTTGTTTAAACGAGTTTGAATGGCGTCATCTCTGCGGGACATTTTTCATTTGGATTTTGTTGACTTTTGTTGGTGATTGCGTTCCCCCGGGGTGCCGGAACGGCCGGGGGCCCCGTTGCTCGGCCCCTCGTCTCTCGAAGGGCGCAGGGGGTGGTGGGGGGGGGGGTCCTTCTTGGCCTCCCGATCATCGCATCTTGGCTTCATTTCCTGGTAATTTCATCCTCTTATTTGTGGTTATATTTGTTCCATTTTCTTCTTTCTCTTTCTCTTGAATATTATTGTATCATACGAATTTTTTTACCTTTCATCTTCTTCTATTCGCTTTTCTCTTTTTTTTCTCCCTTGCTCCCTTTCTTGCCACAACTCCTTGCTCGCTCCTCGTGTCAACCCAACGAGTCTACTCCTTTACCCAAACACGTAGGATCCCTTCTTCTTTTCCCTTTCTTTCGCCCTTTA
>NC_051407.1:24856997-24857190 GCF_015228065.2 Penaeus monodon
GCTAACCATTGAGGAAGAAAGCTTGTGGTTCATAAATTATTATTCGTGGGTGTTTGCAGGGCTCCGATAACGCTGGCTTTCGACACCTTCCCCATTACTTGTGGCTCGGCTGTATGCCTCGCCGGATCCCTCAATAAGGCTTCAGGAGCTGGTCTTTGGCTGGATCAGCGGCGCCCCGGCTTACGCTCTTTTA
>NC_051407.1:24857236-24857314 GCF_015228065.2 Penaeus monodon
AATGGTGGAAGCAGTGGGTATGCCGTTGGAGATGCCGAGGGGGGGGCGCTCGTCCTTCAACATAACCCTAAATATGTG
>NC_051407.1:24858299-24858453 GCF_015228065.2 Penaeus monodon
TTTTGTTTCCTAATGTAAATAATCACATGGGGTGATTGAAGTAATGTTGTAAATAAAATGTGGCGTTGAATTGCGTAGACTTTCTGTTAACTATGTAAAGACCATGAACAAAGGTGTGATATTTCAATTTAAAATCAATATTAAGCCAAAGAAA
>NC_051407.1:24861529-24862821 GCF_015228065.2 Penaeus monodon
TAGAACGGGAGTATCACTATACTGTAATTCATATCAGCAAAAACTTCCTTTTCATTCCCATTTGACCGGTTTTTCGTGAAGGAAGATGGAATCGCTCTTCTGAATAATGTCATAAACCCGGGCGTGTGTGACCAGGATCAAAACAGGGTCTTCCCACGTATAACTTATGCCACGTCGGCTCCCGGGGATGAAACATGGCTGCCGCTACACGCGTCTCGTCTGCCACGCACTCCCTACAAATTCTTCGACATGCCCCCTCCCCTTCCTCCCCCCTGATCGAAGATGGCTTGAATATACATGTTCGTTACACTTTCGAGAATTTCAGCGCTTTGGGAGCCAGCGTTGCTTGCTTTTTTTCCTTTTTTAATGATGTCTTGCCTGCGCTCTACGACGCCCCGAAGGCTTGGGACCAAATTCAACGCTCCGGAATCGTACCAACACTTGCGAAAAGTGGCTAAAGTTATCGGAAATTGTGGCGCCACCCGCACTGCACTTCCCCCGCGTCTCTTTTCAGCCTGCAAGTCATTTATTTAGAGGCGTCTAATAAAATCGGTTTGAGGGATAATCGCGCGCGAGGCAGACGGGAGCCTGAGTCTGATATCACAACCTATCCATATTCTTACCCTCTCTGCCATGTTTTCTTGGATATGGCTTATATCACTCGATTGTGGGTTTGTCCTCGCCGGGCTGCTCTGGGCGTCGTTAATGCGCGATTCTCAAGAAAAAAAAAAAAATCTCCTGTAACCGCTAATTAGATTTGGTACACAAATAATTTTTCTATGTATTCATTTCATGAAAATATGATAAGATGTGCATATAATATGACTTTCACTGGGCTGTTCCCACTGACATATCTATAACCTCGCCACACTTAACTAGCTCTAGCAATTGCCCAATCCGTGTTCAATGCCCGAATACCTAGAACTCCCTCCGTATATATATATTTTTTTTTCGTCAAAGCCCACACACGGAGCGTCGTGGCGAGCATGCCGTTTACCGACGACCCGGCTCTTCCGTCACGGAGATACCGCGCAGCTTTTCTCCGCCCTTGATTTAATGATCCAATAATATCGGTCTCCGTGATATCAAAAGGTCCATTGTATATCCAACGAGCCCATCATTTACCTAATGTAAGTCAAATTGAATCTTACCATTTTTATAGCCAGTGAACTTTCATAAGCGCATGAATAAGAACTTGTTTGTTTAAAAGGTGTCATATATCACGTAAATGCAGACTTACGCAAGAAGATATGTTACAGTCTGCATATCACGTTCTCCTTAGATCTGAATGG
>NC_051407.1:24863358-24863808 GCF_015228065.2 Penaeus monodon
ATGTATTTCAGATTAAACATCGACGATCCATTTCCCAGCACTTCCGACATTCATGTGTCTAGGCGGCAGCCACATACATCATCGAAGCAGTCAGCATTCACCACAGCAGAGCAATCACCGTTAACCAATGCACCTTTTGTAACACTAAGTGTGACAAAGTGTCGCTTGACTCTCCATTCAATGCGGTGTCGCGATGGTTTAATTAAAATCCTCCCAATCAGGGGCTGCTGTGTGTGCATCGAGACCCGGGCTGTCCCTTCCACAAGGAACGAGCGATTCGGTCCAGACAAATCCAACCATAAGCGTGAGTTGCTGCCAAAACAGCCATTAGTCGGAGAGGTTCCTCGTCAATATTAGAGGCCTCCTTGCTTCTTGCGACTCGAGGACCAAGGAACAGGCTCACTATTGGCAGTGAGCTGGGCTCTCTCTCTCTCTCAACACGCACATGTA
>NC_051407.1:24865036-24865609 GCF_015228065.2 Penaeus monodon
AAGTGAATACATACATGTCAGTTATTCAAAATACACCAGCTTCCCCATTCATTATCCCTAAAATGGGCAGTAGAGTTCTTGCAAAAAAAAATGCTCTACAGAAAGCGAATTAATTACATTAAGCTTCTTTTTTTTCCCCAAGGAAGAGGAAACAGATCATATATTGGGTGAAGTAAATAACATTAGCGTTACATTAGTATTCGACCTCGGCACTAACTCTCCTAAAATCTAATTATAATCACTATTACGGTTTCTAATTTCCGATGTTCTCTGGTCTCGCTCCTTTCACCCGGGATATAAACCAGCCCTCAGCATCGCCCTTCTTACCCTCCACACGGCTCAGCATATTTCCCTCCACACGGCTCAGCATATCTCCCTCCACACGGCTCAGCACAGCTCCCTCCACACGGCTCAGTATAGCTCCCTCCACACATGATGCTTCCCTCATCAATATAGTCCCGGGTATCAGCATCAGCCGGTCCACGAGCATCAGTATCAGCATGACCCCGGAGATGCTTACCCTCATCAAGTATCATGCCTCCCCGAAGGTAATAGTCATCAGCGGAGCGCCGG
>NC_051407.1:24865801-24867511 GCF_015228065.2 Penaeus monodon
GGCATGGATCAGGTGACTCCCGCATCCCGAGCATCCCCAACCAAAGCGCCCTTACGCGTAGCAGCGCAGCTCCCGTAATTCGTGTCACCCCCCCCCCCCTTCGTCGTGCGTCCTGGGTGCCCAGCCACTGCCGACCTCCCGAGGTCTTCCGTCCCGTATCTGATCAATGTTTAATGTGCGTTTCATGCCCCACCGTCAGCCCACGCAGCCCACGCCGCCCACGCCGACGTCCGTATCTGGACAGGAGAGAGTAATGCTTGGAGGGCGCATGTTATTACAGTGATGGAGCGCCGGATAGCGCCCGCCCGCTTCATGAGCACGAGGTTATCTGAACAAACCTAACAAAAGTAAGTATATTTATTCCAATGAAAGGATCTGGGGGATTAGCCAGGTTTATGCCCCTTTGTCCAGCAGATGTGTAATCAGAGAGAGGATTAATGGAATTTATCTTCATTGGTGTGTAATTTAATGTGATTTCCGCCAGGATAGAGTAGACACCGCATCCTGAACACAACATGAGGAATGCGCGTCGGGCGACCGCATCTCGCAGTCATATCCCATTTCAGTTCCACTTTTTCACTGTTTTTGACGCGGGGAATTGGTCTCGTAATTAGGAAGGCTAATAATCCCCCGATTGTCGGTCGCCTTTCACTCGAGAGGCCACAGAGACACACATTGAGCAGGTTAATTAAGCCCACGTAAACGGCTTGCAGTGTTTTTATTGTGGCCACAATGTAGGGCGAACAAACAAACGCCCAGAGACGTCGGCCTCAGCCCGAAAGAGTTGGCACGCACAGATGGTATCAGCCATCTATATTTTCAATTAAGTGGCTTTCCCTCCCGCGCCGCCCGGCTGGTGGCAGCGCAGCGCCTCCTCCCACGTGCAGTCCCGAGCGCTGCGGCTTCTCGGCGCAGTCACGCGCAGCCGCGCCGAGACACTGGCGCTGAGACCGGTTTGGTAATGTCAACAATTAATGCCAACTATATTTCATTTGTGTTTGTTATGTGATTAAATATATAGACATTTATGAATGATAATAACCTCTTACTGCATTACAACTTATATCCTGGTGAAGCTGTTTTATTTATTGCCAATGTAATTACTGGACCAGTTATGCGAAAAGCGACGCAGAGGTGTTATCAGGGGCGGCCCAGGGAACTAAGTTCACTTGTAGGACACCAGAGCTTTTGGGCCCTTCTGTCTGGGAACATGGTTGCCCGTGTCTTTTGGAATCAACAGCTATGAAGTTATTTCGAAGAAGCCACAGCTGTCTGGTCGGTCTGCCGAGGCTAGATTCCCTGCAGCGCCATCAGGCATCCCGCTTCCGTTAGCGAAGACCACGCTGATATCCTTCTTAAGTCCACTTGCTGATAGTATGATGGGGAACGCCAAAGGCAGAGGTTTTAATACTTTTATTTGCATGTTGGACATTCTAGGTCACCTTTTTTGGCCTCCCTTGGTGACTGGCAACACGAGAGTCCTAGCAACTTTAAGAACATCGCAGATACTCACACGGTTTTGCAGACTGTTCATCACTAAGTACCAGAAATTTTACTGATATCATGGAGATTGTGAATGCAATATGATGTCAAAAAAGCTCGTTTTATATCAGGACATCTAATATCTTCCATGGTCAACATTGAAATATATAACGATTTTTTTTGCCATCATAGCAAATTAATACACGCGTAGCATTTAGCATATGCTGC
>NC_051407.1:24867676-24868804 GCF_015228065.2 Penaeus monodon
AAACATATAAACACAGTATTCCAAAGTGATCACTCTTGCACATGTTATCAAATAACACGTAGGCATAATCTAAAATAATATCAATTCCTGTATTAGATCTGTTCCACGCTGCCAGCTGATCTGAGCCAGATCTAGCCTTGAGGAGCTAAGGAGAATCAAGATCAATCACAGTAGGGATAGAGAAACAGCTGATTCTGTCTGACATAATAGCCATTAGGATAATGTTGAAAGTTGGCTCCAGGAGAAACAGGTGAGCAGGAATACAATGACTGTTATATTTATCACTGGCCATTCTAACAAGATCAAGGAAGTAAGAGTAGTGAGTTGACAACACGTGAAGCAGAAAGAACATCCGGGGAAAGGACACTGTCAGAAAGGGCCACTCGGGTGCCTCTTGTAGTCAGGTCGATGTTCAGGGATCAGCAAATTCCAAAACAGGAGGACGACTCCTTTGATGATACAAATTCCATAGTTGCAAGAGAGCATATATATGTTTGGCATGGCATTAAGGACGGTGTAGGTTTGTTATATTTGTAAAAAAAGCCTTTAAGAAAACGTCAGGTCTAAGTTGATAGTTTTATTTTGAGAAGCTCAGAGTTTCTTCAAGTACAAGAGCAGTTAGGGGCCCCAAATCAGCGCCCACGACACAAACTGAGGGGACGCATAAAATAACATAATTTTAAAGGAAAAAAGGGAGAAGTTTCGAAACTCACTTCTATAATTTCACTAGAATGAAAATGTTCACCCCCGGTGTCATGTTCAGAACAAGCTATCTTCACAGCGATTATTTGAAGCGGTTAAAAAAAAAAATATTGTAGCGAGATGGCCGGGAACATTAATATTAAAATTTGCTGTGGGCGCCACTGTTTGGTATTGACACATTAAATTTGGTAGGAATATTGATGGTGGGCTGACCAGGGGGACACCCATCATAAAAATGGTCGGCCCTCGCAGCTGGGCGAACGTTTCTCGGGTTTAAACCGCGCGATTTTTCTCCTTTGTAGCTGCTCACACCATTCCGAGGCCGACGTGATATCCTTTTGGGGCCAGAAAGGACGCCGGGCCTTCCTTTCATGCTGATCTGCTCCTCATTAGGCAATCATTGCAATCGACGTTGCTTTTAACGAA
>NC_051407.1:24869007-24869285 GCF_015228065.2 Penaeus monodon
TTGCCTGCCTCCTTCATCTATTTCAGAAGACACATTAATTCAGTCATTCCCAACCTTTACACCTTGAAGCAACCCCTGCAATAATGCTTCATATTTCAAGGAACCCCCCAAAAATGGTATATATAGTAAAATGTATATCAAAAAATTGTTACTGACTGACGCGTAAGAGTATGTTGGTATCTGGAAAGTGTTTGTGTCGTGTTGGTGAGTAGAAATTATGAATTTTGAACTAAAATTCTGTCGTTTTGTAATAGGTTTTTTATTTTTTTTTTGGAACC
>NC_051407.1:24876200-24878051 GCF_015228065.2 Penaeus monodon
GCCTATTTATCCTCTTATTCCCGTTAGTCATTGCATTTCTAAGTTGATTTAGCCCGACCTAGTTTCTTTAAGTAAAATTTTCGCCGACCATAACACACATAGCCGTGGTTATTAAAAACTCAAGTCTGACTTCTACGTAATTTCAGCATTGCGGGGGTTCCCCATCTGGGTGCATTTTGAATGTCAATGGAGCCTCATGGCGGCATTTGCATGAGTGCTGGCGTAGTTTGGGTCTGCATGAACACCCTCTGCAGTTATTTAGGAGAAATTTTTTTCC
Source organism: Penaeus monodon (assembly GCF_015228065.2). NCBI lineage: Eukaryota > Metazoa > Arthropoda > Malacostraca > Decapoda > Penaeidae > Penaeus > Penaeus monodon. Next base: position 24,876,478 of record NC_051407.1, read on the forward strand.
ATGGTTAACTGGCCGTTCCCGAGACTCGTTTTCCCTGCGTCGCCTGAGGAACATTTGGCGCAACGGCGATCACTGCTTCCTTTGCTCTTCGATTTAGCTTTTATGCTAAAGGACTCAGAGACTGATTGGGCTCGCAACCGCATGCAAATTCCAGTAGTTAGTGTTGTCAACTTACTAAAGAACGAGGTGCTGAGCCTGGATCATCTCGGCGACAGGCAGGCCCTGGCATCAAACAGCGGAGATGACGCTCCGTCAGGCAAGCATGAGCGAGGAGGTCATCGGATCCGCGAGGACGATGGCGTGGACTCGCATTCCGCATAATTGTTGTTTTCACACTCGGGCCGATCTCGTTGAAGAAATTAGTGTCTCGTGTCACTTCAACAGAGGCTTCTTGAAGCACCGCTCTCGTGGGGCAACAAAATCCGATAAAAAAGTACACCCACTATAATTAGTCTTTTCTTCATATTAAAATGTCACAACACCATATCTCTGGTAATGACAATGATGCCACAACGGCGCGCCACAGGGCCTGCGGCGCCGTGGCGATCGGACGCCCGTCAGCCCTTCGGCCGCCGCGCGGAAGGTCCAAAATGCATTTCGTACCGACAGAGTTTGGTCCTTTGTTACATACGGTGAAACGATATGGTTGTTGTTCTGGTGTGTAGGGCAACATCAAAAACCTCCCTCACTTTTACAGCCATGACGAAGGTTTGAATAAAATTGATCGCGGGGGTATTTCGACCCGGTGATTAATTATATTTTGCCTCCAAATGAAACTTTGTATCGCGCGTTTCAGAACTTTTCGTCGCGTCGCCCTCCGGACTGACTCGCGCCGCTTCTCTACAGAACTGATCGGCATCGCCCCTAAAGCGCGGGGGCATAAGCCGACTTTCCCCTCCGCGGCCCTCGCCCCACCAAGAAAACTTTGAGCGATGTATGCGGACGGCGTTAAATGAAATCCAATACGGTGGAAGGCAGAGACGGAAAGAAAAAAGGAAAATGATTCATTCATTCTGATCCATAAACAACTGAAACGCCGAAGCTTTGATGGCACAACTTCTGAAAGAGATCTGAAAAAGGAGTTTATAAAAGATCACCAAAAGATCCTATCCAGAATGTTGCTGCCGCCATTTGCATCCAACTTCTTTGGTGAATTTCTGCTCCTTTTGGAAGGCTGTTACTGTCGGCTTTCGCCACTCCGGCCAGCTGTTCGGGCGTCCGGGCTTCCAGGCGGAGCAGCGTCACGCGCCAACAGCCGCGGCGGGTGAGTTCTTCCCGTCATCGCAATGCTAAACAGTCTGCTTGTGTTTTAGTCTCGCCGAAGTCCTCACCCGAATCGCTAAAACTGTTTCATTATTGCCAATAAAAAACTGGCTGTTTTTTGGAAAGGCAACGCTCGTGTCAAAATTGGAGGCCGGGCGTTTGAAGTTTTCGAAACCATCTTTCAAGACAAAATGCGCGGGATGAATTGCTGACAAAAAAAGGAAGCATTAATAGCACAGTCATGGAATGCCCTCTTAGCTTTCGCCTTTTCCCTTTTTTATAGAAACATGGTGAATTAATAAAAAGCTTTT
>NC_051407.1:24880012-24880766 GCF_015228065.2 Penaeus monodon
GGGAAAGGGGAGCCAAAACGAAGGGCAAGCGCGGGCGAGCCTGAGGCAGGCGGCAGGGCAAGCGGGGGCAAGCAGGGGTCACGGGCGGGCGAGTCTTGCGCGGCCCCTGCGGGCGGCAAGGGCCTCGGCCGAGCCTCCGCCAGGGGCACATCCATCAGACAGCTGTCTCGACATTATTTTTGGGCAATTGGAGCTCCAGCTTAGCCTCCAATGGCCATTTTAGAACACCAGGCACGATGCATAAAATTTGAAAATATATTAACCCGGGAGCGGAGTCATTCGTCAAACGCGTCGACAGAGCCTGACAAGAAAAATGTATTAAATTTTCACGAAAATGGGAAACGTATTCCCAAGAATGACTCGGGGAAAGGGGCGTCTGGGCTTCGGTCCTCCCGACTGCGCTTCGCTCGGAGGACGCAGCCCTTCCGAGGCCGCATGTAGGCCTACCGTTCCGCAATAACGTAGGAGTCATGCTCACTTATGCCTCCTCGTTTCCAACCGCTTCAGTACAGACAGGAAAGACTAAAAGCATCAAATCTTTACCTCCTTGAGAAGATTCCTCCAAACTCATTCTGGATCCAGACTCTCGCACAAAACCTAATCATTTCCAACGCATCTATTGAGACTAGACAGAGTAAGAGAGAGATAAATACTTAAGTCTATTGATTATTTCTCTAAAAAGAAATTTCCTACGAGGAACAAAATCGTTTTCAATGATAACTTTACATTCCCTGCTGCAAATTGCCATCAAAAT
>NC_051407.1:24881436-24881560 GCF_015228065.2 Penaeus monodon
CCGTAAGCTAGCCATATGGTATGCCAGAAGTCTCCGTACTCTGCCCAACACTCATTTCGCTAAAACCAGTGACAGCTGAGTGAAGGCTGACCGCTGCACTTGCCAGAATGGGTAAAGATGAAGT
>NC_051407.1:24882167-24882360 GCF_015228065.2 Penaeus monodon
CTTCATAATCGCGACGTTATCGTCTGTGTTGAAACTGTCAGGACAACAAGGTAAACTTCATCTTTACCCATTCTGGCAAGTGCAGCGGTCAGCCTTCACTCAGCTGTCACTGGTTTTAGCGAAATGAGTGTTGGGCAGAGTACGGAGACTTCTGGCATACCATATGGCTAGCTTACGGTTGCATGATACCACA
>NC_051407.1:24882825-24883599 GCF_015228065.2 Penaeus monodon
GGGTAGAGGGCAATATATCATATTTTGATGGCAATTTGCAGCAGGGAATGTAAAGTTATCATTGAAAACGATTTTGTTCCTCGTAGGAAATTTCTTTTTAGAGAAATAATCAATAGACTTAAGTATTTATCTCTCTCTTACTCTGTCTAGTCTCAATAGATGCGTTGGAAATGATTAGGTTTTGTGCGAGAGTCTGGATCCAGAATGAGTTTGGAGGAATCTTCTCAAGGAGGTAAAGATTTGATGCTTTTAGTCTTTCCTGTCTGTACTGAAGCGGTTGGAAACGAGGAGGCATAAGTGAGCATGACTCCTACGTTATTGCGGAACGGTAGGCCTACATGCGGCCTCGGAAGGGCTGCGTCCTCCGAGCGAAGCGCAGTCGGGAGGACCGAAGCCCAGACGCCCCTTTCCCCGAGTCATTCTTGGGAATACGTTTCCCATTTTCGTGAAAATTTAATACATTTTTCTTGTCAGGCTCTGTCGACGCGTTTGACGAATGACTCCGCTCCCGGGTTAATATATTTTCAAATTTTATGCATCGTGCCTGGTGTTCTAAAATGGCCATTGGAGGCTAAGCTGGAGCTCCAATTGCCCAAAAATAATGTCGAGACAGCTGTCTGATGGATGTGCCCCTGGCGGAGGCTCGGCCGAGGCCCTTGCCGCCCGCAGGGGCCGCGCAAGACTCGCCCGCCCGTGACCCCTGCTTTGCCCCGCTGCCCTGCCGCCTGCCTCAGGCTCGCCCGCGCTTGCCCTTCGTTTTGGCTCCCCTTTCCC
>NC_051407.1:24885452-24887278 GCF_015228065.2 Penaeus monodon
AAGGAAAGGCGAAAGCTAAGAGGGCATTCCATGACTGTGCTATTAATGCTTCCTTCTTTTGTCAGCAATTCATCCCGCGCATTTTGTCTTGAAAGATGGTTTCGAAAACTTCAAACGCCCGGCCTCCAATTTTGACACGAGCGTTGCCTTTCCAAGAAACAGCCAGCTTTTATTGGCAATAATGGAAAACAGTTTTAGCGATTCGGGTGAGGACTTCGGGCGAGACTAAAACACAAGCAGACTGTTTAGCATTGCGATGACTGGAAGAAACTCACCCGCCGCGGCTGTTGGCGCGTGACGCTGCTCCGCCTGGAAGCCCGGACGCCCGAACAGCTGGCCGGAGTGGCGAAAGCCGACAGTAACAGCCTTCCAAAAGGAGCAGAAATTCACCAAAGAAGTTGGATGCAAATGGCGGCAGCAACATTCTGATAGGATCTTTTGGTGATCTTTTATGAACTCCTTTTTCAGATCTCGTCAGAAGTTGTGCCATCAAAGCTTCGGCGTTTCAGTTGATTTATGGATCAGAATGAATGAATCATTTTCCTTTTTTCTTTCCGTCTCTGCCTTCCACCGTATTGGATTTCATTTAACGCCGTCCTGCATACATCGCTCAAAGTTTTCTTGGTAGGGCGAGGGCCGCGGAGGGGAAAGTCGGCCTTATGCCCCCGCGCTTTAGGGGCGATGCCGATCAGTTCTGTAGAGAAGCGGCGCGAGTCAGTCGGAGGCGACGCGACGAAAAGTTCTGCAACGCGCGATACAAAGTTCATTTGGAGGCAAATATAATTAATCACCGGGTCGACAATACTCCGCGATCAATTTTATTCAAACCTTCGTCATGGCTGTAAAAAGTGAGGGAGGTTTTTGATGTTGCCCTACACACCAGAACAACAACCATATCGTTTCACCGTATGTAACAAAGGACCAAACTCTGTCGGTACGAATAGCATTTTGGACCTTCCGCGCGGCGGCCGAAGGGCTGACGGGCGTCGATCGCCACGGCGCGCAGGCCCTGTGGCGCGCCGGTTGTGGCATCATTGTCATTACCAGAGATATGGTGTTGTGACATTTTAATATGAAGAAAAGACTAATTATAGTGGGTGTACTTTTTTATCGGATTTTGTTGTCCACGAGAGCGGTGCTTCAAGAAGCCTCTGTTGAAGTGACACGAGACACTAATTTCTTCAACGAGATCGGCCCGAGTGTGAAAACAAGCAATTATGCGGAATGCGAGTCCACGCCATCGTCCTCGCGGATCCGATGACCTCCTCGCTCATGCTTGCCTGACGGAGCGTCATCTCCGCTGCTTGATGCCAGGGCCTGCCTGTCGCCGAGATGATCCAGGCTCAGCACCTCGTTCTTTAGTAAGTTGACAACACTAACTACTGGAATTTGCATGCGGTTGCGAGTCAATCAAGTCTCTGAGTCATTTAGCATGAAAGCTGAATCGAAGAGCAAAGGAAGCAGTGATCGCCGTTGCGCCAAATGTTCCTCAGGCGACGCAGGGAAACGAGTCTCGGGAACGGCCAGTTAACCAGTGGAATAAATTTCTCCTAAATACTGCAGAGGGTGTTCATGCAGAGCCAAAACTACGCCAGCACTCATGCAAATGCCGCCATGAGAGCTCCATTGACATTCAAAATGCAGCCAGATGGGGAACCCCCGCAATGCTGAAATTACGTAGAAGTCAGACTTGAGTTTTTTAATAACCACGGCTATGTGTGTTATGGTCGAGCGTAAAGTTTACTTAAAGAAACTAGGTCAGCTAAATCAACTTAGAAATGCAATGACTAACGGCAATAAGAGGATAAATAGGCTAGTACTCCCGT
>NC_051407.1:24894513-24894644 GCF_015228065.2 Penaeus monodon
ATTGCCAGATGGCGGCCAGTACAGCATGCAAGCCCTGTGCCATGGGTTCCCACCAAACCTTTAGTATTCGCGGGGGTACCGGTATGCCCCACTGTTTTGCCCCCCTTCACTTAGAGATCCCCTCTTTTAAA
>NC_051407.1:24896227-24896439 GCF_015228065.2 Penaeus monodon
AGGACCAATTATTTTTAACCATGCATAATAATAATTTCCTTAAAAATTAAATAATTAATTGCTGTGTGTCTGGTGAGTATGTGGGTTTTGGGGATTCTTGTCTCTGTCTCTTCACTCTGCACTCTGCACTATTTTTGGGTTTATGTAATTATCTATGGAACTTCATTTTCCATTACTTTGGCTTTAAAAGTGTTACAAAAAATGATTACTTT
>NC_051407.1:24896484-24896716 GCF_015228065.2 Penaeus monodon
GATATTGATTATTGAAAATTCGTCCGTCCCATTTGCCTTTGCCCAAGTCGTTTTGTTCCTTGTGCTTCCTCTGCTCCCTTGGGGTTTTGGCAGCAGGGGCTGGCTTATCGAGCTTTGTGGTGGACGTTTGGTCTTGTCTGCTTTTAAAATGAGTGACTCCACCCAGTTTTTGTCCCGTAAGTGGTACTGCACCGAGCCCCAGTTTGATTTGTGGATTTGAAAAGTGACTGAA
>NC_051407.1:24897575-24899056 GCF_015228065.2 Penaeus monodon
ACACAAAGGGGGGGTTTCCAGGGGGAGGGAGGGCCCTTAAAATTTTGGGGCGCCATTTGAGGATGATCGCCTCTCCCCCCTCCCCCCTTTTTGGGTTAGAGCCCCTCTTCCCCCTCCCTTAAAAAGTGGACAATTCCCTTCTCCCCTCCCTGTGACCCCATTTCCGCTCGGTTTTCCTGCGCGCCCTCCCTCTTTCGCCCTCCCTCTTTCGCCTCCCTTTTGACGCCCCCCCTCATGACGCCCTCCCTCATGACGCCCTCCCTCATGACGCCCTCCCTCATGACGCCCTCCCTCATGACGCCCTCCCTCACCTCGCCTCTTGGGTGAGAGCGAGCGCCCGGAAGGCTCCAGGGGGACAAGCGCTGGCCGAGGCTTTCCCTTGCATGCTGTATTATCATCACGATTACTTTGACGCGACGGTGAATACGCACAAAAATATCATTACAAAAGAGAAACAAAGTCGCATCTGACGTCATTTTTCACTGGCGATGGCACCTCCGGGCCGCCGTCTCCGACCGGCTCCTGCACGAAGCCTCCCCTTTGTTGGCCGATCATAATAAATGGTCGCGAACCAGCTGGCCAGATGGACGCCGGAGCCACGTCGCTCCCGCTCACGCTCGCTGGCTCCTCCGCCTCCGCCTCCGGCCTCGATCTCTCCGGCAGACAGGTGGCGGGGTGGGGGGTGAGGGGTGAGGGTGGGAAGGGGGCGAAAGGGACATGTGAAGGACGGCTGGCACTGGCCTGTGCCTTCAGTGCTTTTGAAGACACCTCGATTATTCCGTCGGGAGAAGAAGGGACGTAGATCAGAGAGAGGGAGAGAAGGAACGAAGGATCAAAATGCCGACGAGCGCGGATGACAAACAGGCCCCGAAGCAGCGACAGGACAAGGGCCTTCCTGTCAATCAATGCTTCCTTTTCCTCTCTTCCTCACGAGCCCCGCCCACCGCGGCCGCGATCATTTGTCAGCGGCGGAGAGGTCTGTACACACACGCCCGCGCGCCAGACACGCACGCTCTACCCATCACGCCCGTGCCCGCCACGACGAGCACACTGTAATCAACTTTATGAAGAACCTACTAATGATTAAAAGAAAAGGACGGAGCCATTCATTTTATTTCTTTTCAAACACTCAGCGATATGAGTGTCTGAGTTTCCACGTCGCATGTTTTTTAAAAGCTTTATTTTTTGCCCTTTGGGGATGTAGCTTCATTTCTTTATGCTGTCTCTGTGACTTTTTATGGCAGGATGTGTGACGGGACTATTGCTGCCTGGAAAGACCCCCTGCTGCTATGTTTAAAGTGGGGTTCATCTAAATAAACAAATAGGACAGAAAATGCATAGATGGTTACATATTTACACACTAAAGCACATATGTGAGTATGGAATATATCTGGCATTAGAGAAGTGCAACTTTTTTTTTCGATGAACAAAACCGCCGTATGATAGTTCCACGTCCTTTTGTTGGCCATTCGAGGGGGCGG
>NC_051407.1:24899846-24899920 GCF_015228065.2 Penaeus monodon
TACAAAAACCCCCCACAAAAAACCCAGATTTATTGGTTTTTTTTTTGGACCGGGGGGGGGGGTTTTGGTGGGCC
>NC_051407.1:24900157-24900291 GCF_015228065.2 Penaeus monodon
TTTTTTTGGGGTTTTTTTTCATAAATTTTTTTAAATTTTTATAAGTAAAATACCAAAAAAAAGTCCTTGCCCAAGGGGGGGGGTTTTTTCAACCCCAAATAATTTTAATCTTATACCCCTTTAACCCGTCCCTG
>NC_051407.1:24900352-24900585 GCF_015228065.2 Penaeus monodon
ATATTTTAAAAAATACACGGGGTTTGATTTTTAAAAGAAACACCCCGCCTAATCTTAAAAAAAAAAGATTTGGGGTTTTTAGGAAAACCCCAAAAAAAGGGGGGGGAAGGTTTGGGAAATTTTTTTTAACCGGGGGGTTTCCAACTTGGGGGGTTTTGCCAAGATAGGACAGATTGGCGGAAAGGAGCCAAACCCGTAAAAAAGGTTTAGACCCGGATTGGGGGGTTTTAAAA
>NC_051407.1:24900731-24901104 GCF_015228065.2 Penaeus monodon
TTTAATAATATAAAAATATATTTTGATAATATAAATTATATTATATACTATATAAAATTTTTAAAAATTTAAAAAGGATAATAAAATGTAATATATATTTTATATAAAATATTATATATATATAATTTTTATATATGATATAATATTTTATTTTATATTTTGTGTGTGGTGTGTGTTTGTGGGTGTGTTACATTTTAATACATATTTTGTTTATGTTATTGTACAATCTATCAAAATTGTATTATAATATATATAATATATTATATATAAAATATTTTAAAATTATATATATAATAATATATACAATATATATAAAATATATAAAATTATTTTATATATATATAATTTTAAAAATGTGGGGGTTTTTGTTTTA
>NC_051407.1:24901170-24901240 GCF_015228065.2 Penaeus monodon
TTTAAATAATATTTTATAAAAATATATATAATATATATATATATAATAAATATTTTATATTGTAAAAATA
>NC_051407.1:24901883-24901991 GCF_015228065.2 Penaeus monodon
CGATTCACTAGTTAATAAGGACACATTCATACTAACCCGAACTTATGAAGACTACTTATTAAAAGTCATTATTAACAAAAGAATTTCTGAATATGAAAAGGTAATATC
>NC_051407.1:24902027-24902890 GCF_015228065.2 Penaeus monodon
GGCCTGTATAGATAATTTGATCAAGCGCTGAAGGAAACGCTGAAAGGGCCCGGGCCCGGGGTTTGGCCCGGGAAAAATGATCATTCCCGGCGCCCCTATGTTAGCCCCCCTAAAAGGAAAGCGATTAGAGGCCCTTAAAAAGGGAGGGCTGTAATTAGTTTGAGCGAAAAGGTGTACGCTTGTTTTTTTGCCTGTTTGGGGGCCTCGGGCTCCCTCAAAAGGGGTAAGAGGGGGAAAAGGGAGCCCCGGCCTTTCTTCTGGGAGGGGACGGAAAGGAAACACTTGTGGGTATGTTTTAAGGAAATTTGGGGGCTAAGGGGCGCTTTTCCTTTTAAACGAGGGGGAAAAAAATCCTCTTTTGGCGGGGCCCGGGTTTCCTTTAAGTCCTTTTCCCGTTTCGTATTATTGTTTTTTGCGGGGCCCATTCAAAATTCCCCGAAAGTTTCAGGGCGGGAAACATAGCAAAAACATCGGGTTAATCTCCTTTTTTTTACTTCCCGGGGATGCTAAAGGAAAAAATTATCAGGGAAAAACAACCCGGATTTTCGCGAAATTAAAAACCCTTTTCTGCAATTAACCCGGGGCCACCCCTTTTTTAAAAGACACCCCGGGATTAGACGAAAAGGATTCCCGGGTTACCCGGGGGACTTTTAAAATTCAGGTCTGTATTTCCGGAGCTGGGGTAGACACTTAGTATTTTTCGCACAAGACCTGCAAAAACGTGAAATCTCAGCCGATTTGCGAATAGCCGGAGGGACACAAAATGAATCGGAGGTAGACATTTCATAGGCAGTTGAATGTCAAAATTAATGGTGGGTCTTTTTCGTTCATTGTTGCAGAGTTCCCCTAGCGCACGGGGTGGG
>NC_051407.1:24905106-24908260 GCF_015228065.2 Penaeus monodon
CCTCGAATGGCAACAAAAGGACGTGGAACTATCATACGGCGGTTTTGTTCATCGAAAAAAAAAGTTGCACTTCTCTAATGCCAGATATATTCCATACTCACATATGTGCTTTAGTGTGTAAATATGTAACCATCTATGCATTTTCTGTCCTCTTTGTTTATTTAGATGAACACACATTAACATAAGCAGCGAGGGTGGGTCTTCCAGGCAGCAATATGTACTGTCACACATCCTGCCATATAAAGTCACAGAGACAGCATAAAGCAATGAGAGCTACATCGCCAAGGGCAGGAAAATAAAAGCGTTTAAACATGCGACGTGGAAACTCAGACACTCATATCGCTGAGTGTTTGAAAATGAAATCAAATGAATGGCTCCGTCCGTTTCATTAATCATTAGTAGGTTCTTCATAAAGTTGATTACAGTGTGCTCGTCGTGGCGGGCACGGGCGTGATGGGTAGAGCGTGCGTGTCTGGCGCGCGGGCGTGTGTGTACAGACCTCTCCGCCGCTGACAAATGATCGCGGCCGCGGTGGGCGGGGCTCGTGAGGAAGATATAAATAAGCATTGATTTACAGAGGCCCTTGTCCTGTCGCTGCTTCGGGCCTGTTTGTCATCCGCGTTTCGTCGGCATTTGATCCTTCTTTCCCTTTCTCCTCTCTCTGATCTACTCCCTTTCTTTCCCGACGGAAAAATCGAGGTGTCCTTCAAAAGCATAAGGCACAGGCCAGTGCCGCCGTCCTTCCCCTGTCCTTTCGCCCCTTCCCACCCTCCCTTAAACCCCCCACCCCGCCACCTGCCCTGCCGGGAGATCGAGGCCGGAGGCGGAGGCGGAGGACCCAAAGCGAGCGTGAGCGGGAGCGACTTTGGCTCCGGCGTCCATCCGGGCCAGCTGTTCGCGACCTTTATTTTCGGCCAACAAGGGAGGCTTCGTGCAGGACCGGTCGGAACGGCGGCCCGGAGGGCCATCGCCAGTGAAAATGCCCGTCAATGCGCCCTTTGTTCTCTTTGTAATGATATTTTGTGCGTATTCACCGTCGCGTCAAAGTAATCGTGATGATAATACAGCATGCAAGGGAAAGCCTCGGCCAGCGCTTGTCCCCCTGGAGCCTTCCGGGCGCTCGCTCTCACCCAAGAGGCGAGGTGAGGGAGGGCGTCATGAGGGAGGGCGTCATGAGGGAGGGCGTCATGAGGGAGGGCGTCATGAGGGAGGGCGTCATGAGGGAGGGCGTCATGAGAGGGAGGCGAAATGAGGGAGAGGCGAAATGAGGGAGAGGCGCAGCCCAGGCAAATGAACTCGAAAGGGGCCACACTCTGCTCGACAACTGGAAGCCAGACGAACGAACCCTTGTGCTCCTCATCTTTCCACAGGGATCCTGGAAGAAGCGACCTCTCACCTCCATCTCGACTGGAAGCGTCGCAGCCGCCATCAATCCTCAACTGCGGCTGCCACAACAATTTCCAGGAGTCTCGATCCATCACCAGTGTGACCCTCGGCCTTTGTGAGGCTCCTCCCCCCCGCCCCTCCACCTCCCTCTCCTCCGTCTCTCCTCTTTCCTCCTTCGCCCTCCCTCCTCCCTCTCCTCCTCTCCTCTTCCTCCCTCTCCTCCGCCCTCCCTCTTTCTCCCTTCACCCTCCCATCTCCCTCTCCTCCGCCTCTCCTCTTCCCTCTTCTCTGTCTCTCCTACTTCCCCCTCCGGCCTTCCTTCTCCCCCCCGTCTGTTTCTCGCCATTTGGCTCATTTCTTATGTCTTCTTATCCCCTCCGTCTCTTCCCTTGCCTCTCCGCTACCTACCTCCCCCCTATCGCCCCTTCCTGTCTCTCCTCTCTCCCTGCCCGCCCCCTCCTCTCCCTTCTCTTCTGTCTCTTCCCCTCTTTCCCTCCTTTGTGTCTTCTCTTTATATATGCTTATCCCCTCCATCCCTTTCTCTGTTCTTCTCCCCTTCTTCTCCGCCCTCCCCTCTGTCTTTCCTCTCCCTCTCTCCTCCCCGTCTCCCCCTCTTCTTCCTCTCCCCTCCCCCCCCTCACCGTCACCTCCTCTGTCCCTCCCCTTCTCCCCTCACCCGTCCTCTATCTACGTACTCCTTCCCCTTCCCCTTTTGTATTTTGTATCCTTTCCCCTTCCCGTCTCCTCCTCTATGTCTCCTCCTTTCGCCCCAGCCCTCCTCTGCCACTCCTCCTGTCCCTCCCCTGCTCCCTTTTGTCTTTTCTATCTCTCTCCCCTCCCCTTCATTCTGTCTCTCCTCTCCACCTCTTGCCCTCCGTCTCTCCTCTCCCCCCTCCCTATCCTGTGCGTTCCTCTATCTCTCCCCTCCCTCCTGCCCCCCCCTGTCCCTCCTCTCCCTCTCTGTCTCTCCTCTCCCTCTCGCGCCCCTCTGTCTCTCCTCCCCACCCTCTCTACCCTGTGCGCTCCTCTGTCTCTCCCCTCCCTCCTGCCCCCCTCTGTCCCTCCTTTCCCCTCTGTCTCTCCTGTCCCCCTCTGTCTCTCCTCTCCCCCTCCCCACCCCGCCCTACCTCTCCATCTCTCCTGTCCCCCTTACCCCCTCTGTCTCCCCTCTCCCTCCCGCACCCCTCTGTCCCTCCTCTGCCCCTCTTCACCCGCCCTACCCCTCCTCTCCACCCTGTCCCTTCCCTTTCCTCTTCTCAGTCGCTATCTTTTCCCACTTTCCGGACCAAATCACATGAAACTCTCTCCCGTTGCAGTCACACAATCTTCAACGGTGGCCACAAACCCTCAAAGCTGCAGGGGACGTCGGAGATGCAGGTACCACGTGTAAGCGCCAGGACAAATAGCAAACATGTTAGTGGAGTCACATCGCTTTTAACGGCAGTAACAACCGGACCAGCAACTGCTCCACCGACAAAAGCAATGCCAGATGGAAGGCCAGCCACAGCGCCAACAACCACAACGGCAGCAGGAGGAACAGCAGCAAAGGGAACATGAGAACGAACTTTGGGTCAAAGGGCATAATAATGGGAGTCGTGACTTGACATTTTCTACCCTTTCAATCAATATCTTCGCTTTTCATTTATTTTTATTTTTCTACTGTACAACATGTCCACCTATTCACTTCAGTTTACTGTAGATCTATTTTTTTGTTAAACAGCAAATAATTTAATGAGCAAAAGTGAAATGTGTAAATGTGAGACGTATC
>NC_051407.1:24911500-24911886 GCF_015228065.2 Penaeus monodon
CCAATGTAAGGATCATGATCAGATGATGACTGTGCCGTTCATCACAAGAGGTCAAAATCAATAAGAAAAAGGCCAGGGGGAGGGGGGAGGGCAGGACCAAACCTCCCACGGGGGAAAGGGCCCCCCCGGGGCCCAAAAGGGGGCAAAAGTGGTCGCCTAGAAATAAAAATGAGACTTAATGCCCCTTCCCTTTTAAAATTTCGAAAGCTTTTTTTTTCGTAAAATTTTCTTTGTGGTATGCGGGTCCTTTGTCTGGCAGCCGACGGGGGACCCTTTTAATGGGACTTTTAAAGGGAAGCAATAATCCTTTCACTGTCCCCCTTTTGTTCCTCGCGGGTTTTACGCCCTCCCCCGGGCCCTGCCTGGGGGGTGCCTCAGTGGCTGAA
>NC_051407.1:24918096-24919953 GCF_015228065.2 Penaeus monodon
ACGGGAGTACTAGCCTATTCATCCTCTTATTGCCGTTAGTCATTGCATTTCTAAGTTGATTTAGCTGACCTAGTTTCTTTAAGTAAACTTTACGCTCGACCATAACACACATAGTCGTGGTTATTAAAAAACTCAAGTCTGACTTCTACGTAATTTCAGCATTGCGGGGGTTCCCCATCTGGCTGCATTTTGAATGTCAATGGAGCTCTCATGGCGGCATTTGCATGAGTGCTGGCGTAGTTTTGGCTCTGCATGAACACCCTCTGCAGTATTTAGGAGAAATTTATTCCACTGGTTAACTGGCCGTTCCCGAGACTCGTTTCCCTGCGTCGCCTGAGGAACATTTGGCGCAACGGCGATCACTGCTTCCTTTGCTCTTCGATTCAGCTTTCATGCTAAATGACTCAGAGACTTGCTTGACTCGCAACCGCATGCAAATTCCAGTAGTTAGTGTTGTCAACTTACTAAAGAACGAGGTGCTGAGCCTGGATCAACTCGGCGACAGGCAGGCCCTGGCATCAAGCAGCGGAGATGACGCTCCGTCAGGCAAGCATGAGCGAGGAGGTCATCGGATCCGCGAGGACGATGGCGTGGACTCGCATTCCGCATAATTGCTTGTTTTCACACTCGGGCCGATCTCGTTGAAGAAATTAGTGTCTCGTGTCACTTCAACAGAGGCTTCTTGAAGCACCGCTCTCGTGGACAACAAAATCCGATAAAAAAGTACACCCACTATAATTAGTCTTTTCTTCATATTAAAATGTCACAACACCATATCTCTGGTAATGACAATGATGCCACAACCGGCGCGCCACAGGGCCTGCGGCGCCGTGGCGATCGGACGCCCGTCAGCCCTTCGGCCGCCGCGCGGAAGGTCCAAAATGCTATTTCGTACCGACAGAGTTTGGTCCTTTGTTACATACGGTGAAACGATATGGTTGTTGTTCTGGTGTGTAGGGCAACATCAAAAACCTCCCTCACTTTTTACAGCCATGACGAAGGTTTGAATAAAATTGATCGCGGAGTATTGTCGACCCGGTGATTAATTATATTTTGCCTCCAAATGAAACTTTGTATCGCGCGTTGCAGAACTTTTCGTCGCGTCGCCCTCCGGACTGACTCGCGCCGCTTCTCTACAGAACTGATCGGCATCGCCCCTAAAGCGCGGGGGCATAAGGCCGACTTTCCCCTCCGCGGCCCTCGCCCTACCAAGAAAACTTTGAGCGATGTATGCAGGACGGCGTTAAATGAAATCCAATACGGTGGAAGGCAGAGACGGAAAGAAAAAAGGAAAATGATTCATTCATTCTGATCCATAAATCAACTGAAACGCCGAAGCTTTGATGGCACAACTTCTGACGAGATCTGAAAAAGGAGTTCATAAAAGATCACCAAAAGATCCTATCAGAATGTTGCTGCCGCCATTTGCATCCAACTTCTTTGGTGAATTTCTGCTCCTTTTGGAAGGCTGTTACTGTCGGCTTTCGCCACTCCGGCCAGCTGTTCGGGCGTCCGGGCTTCCAGGCGGAGCAGCGTCACGCGCCAACAGCCGCGGCGGGTGAGTTTCTTCCAGTCATCGCAATGCTAAACAGTCTGCTTGTGTTTTAGTCTCGCCCGAAGTCCTCACCCGAATCGCTAAAACTGTTTCCCATTATTGCCAATAAAAGCTGGCTGTTTCTTGGAAAGGCAACGCTCGTGTCAAAATTGGAGGCCGGGCGTTTGAAGTTTTCGAAACCATCTTTCAAGACAAAATGCGCGGGATGAATTGCTGACAAAAGAAGGAAGCATTAATAGCACAGTCATGTAATGCCCTCTTAGCTTTCGCCTTTCCTCCTTTATAAAAACATTGCTGAATTA
>NC_051407.1:24921839-24922614 GCF_015228065.2 Penaeus monodon
GGGAAAGGGGAGCCAAAACGAAGGGCAAGCGCGGGCGAGCCTGAGGCAGGCGGCAGGGCAAGCGGGGGCAAGCAGGGGTCACGGGCGGGCGAGTCTTGCGCGGCCCCTGCGGGCGGCAAGGGCCTCGGCCGAGCCTCCGCCAGGGGCACATCCATCAGACAGCTGTCACGACATTATTTTTGGGCAATTGGAGCTCCAGCTTAGCCTCCAATGGCCATTTTAGAACACCAGGCACGATGCATAAAATTTGAAAATATATTAACCCGGGAGCGGAGTCATTCGTCAAACGCGTCGACAGAGCCTGACAAGAAAAATGTATTAAATTTTCACGAAAATGGGAAACGTATTCCCAAGAATGACTCGGGGAAAGGGGCGTCTGGGCTTCGGTCCTCCCGACTGCGCTTCGCTCGGAGGACGCAGCCCTTCCGAGGCCGCATGTAGGCTTACCGTTCCGCAATAACGTAGGAGTCATGCTCACTTATGCCTCCTCGTTTCCAACCGCTTCAGTACAGACAGGAAAGACTAAAAGCATCAAATCTTTACCTCCTTGAGAAGATTCCTCCAAACTCATTCTGGATCCAGACTCTTGCACAAAACCTAATCATTTCCAACGCATCTATTGAGACTAGACAGAGTCAGAGAGAGATAAATACTTAAGTCTATTGATTATTTCTCTAAAAAGAAATTTCCTGCGAGGAACAGAAACGTTTTCAATGATAACTTTACATTCCCTGCTGCAAATTGCCATCAAAATATGATATATTGCCCTCTACCC
>NC_051407.1:24922743-24922882 GCF_015228065.2 Penaeus monodon
CGTGGGTCCCAACCCAAGGACATTTCATTCATAAAATCTCGTCTTGTGTAAAGTTCGGCCTAATCCTAATGATAACGAATGTCAGCAAAAAACACAAACTCTTGATAAAGGTTAGAAATGGGAATATGAGGTTATAACG
>NC_051407.1:24923392-24923613 GCF_015228065.2 Penaeus monodon
TGTGGTATCATGCAACCGTAAGCTAGCATATGGTATGCCAGAAGCCTCCGTACTCTGCCCAACACTCATTTCGCTAAAACCAGTGACAGCTGAGTGAAGGCTGACCGCTGCACTTGCCAGAATGGGTAAAGATGAAGTTACCTTTTTGTCCTGACGTTCAACACAGACGATAACGTCGCGATTATGAAGCACAAATACGATTCTTCATAAAATGCCCCCCC
>NC_051407.1:24924062-24924263 GCF_015228065.2 Penaeus monodon
TGACAGAACATCAAGTTTATCATTATGCGTGAATAACAGAATGGTTATTGTCCGTCCTGCTGTTAGTTTAAGACCTTGTACACTGAGGAGCTGGTGCAGCAATCGTTTCGGATTCTTGCGCTGTTATCTTTGTGTTTACAAATATACACGTTAGTCATCCTGCTTTATTGCAGGTCAGGCTTATATGCTTGAGCAGATTTC
>NC_051407.1:24924668-24925163 GCF_015228065.2 Penaeus monodon
AAAGTATAAGCATAAATAACTTACCTTGTGTATCCTTACTTATTCTGCGCTTATTCCCACATAACATGCCCAGCTACAGAGATAGCCTATCTCGACGGGCTGTGCTATCTCTCGCAACGATTAAAAATAACTCTTTTCAGACCTGCGAGAACAAGGACAGACTCTCCGTGTGTCTGCCTCAGCCAGGGCCCCAAAGAGCCCCCGGAGTCTCATGAGTAACCTGAGCGCGGGTGCCGAGGGGAGGACCTTCGTTTGCAGTTAATGTAAAAGCTGTCTTTCCATTGAAGGGTGGTATTCAAAAATATTTGATTTCAAGATTATATTTTTTCAGTGTGAGATTTATTTCTAATTAGGTGGGAATTAATAATTCTATAACTGAAAATGAATAATGTTTATTCTTTTACCGTCAGATTTATGTAGTATGACCATATTATCAGTTATGAGACGTACAGTACTTGACACCCATCATGAGATAAAACGGTGAACGTATGATGT
>NC_051407.1:24925388-24925574 GCF_015228065.2 Penaeus monodon
CAGTCTTCTTCCCCAATACATACAGTAATGACTAAAATCACTGAATGCGAAAGGCGACAGGAAGCCCTCTGAGCTGCCGTCGCTCGTCCTCGGGAAAGGGGGGTGGCAGGACGCACCTCCAGGAGGCCTCCCGCGGCGAAGGATACTTTGGCCCCCCGCAGAGCTGTGGGAAAGGGGTGGCGAGTC
>NC_051407.1:24925731-24926129 GCF_015228065.2 Penaeus monodon
TCTACTTACAAAAATATGAATGATCGATGTTAAAGTAAATGTTTGATGACACGTTTGCCTCCCAAATCAAATTTAAAAAATATTATAATAATTCTTTTAATGCAGAAGTTCTTATCTTATCCCCTTGATGATTTAGCACACAAGATCCCGACCAGTGATAACGGGAACTCCAACAGAGCCTCAAACCCCCGAGCAGAGCGAGTGCCCCCCGCGCCGTCAGGAAGCTGTGGAAGAGCTTTACCCTGGCGAAAGGGGGGCCGCGAGAGACTCGAAAGGGCCCTCGTCACCCACGCCGTGCTGAAAGGAACCACCCCCTTCGTCAGCGTCGCCTCAATATAATAGACCCCGTAGTGATCACATACAGACTTCAAAACTACTACTATAGTTTGATTAAGGGG
>NC_051407.1:24926884-24929256 GCF_015228065.2 Penaeus monodon
TCTGCAACGCACCTTTCATCACGGATCTTGCAGAAATCGACGATCAACTCTCGCTGGTGGAAGTCCACAGACGGTAGTTTCTGTGTACTGTTGTCCACACGCAGGAAAATCTCTGTAACGACGTCAGTATATTCTTTATCGTTGTTTTGCCTTACGCAATTCAGCGTGGAACCACTGCCTTAGCATCTTTTGTGTTTTGGCATGCAGATAAATTTATGTAGGCCATTAGAAAAGTAGCAATCGGGATCTGTGCTTACCTAGCCTCTCAAGGTGCTTCATTTTAGGGAGAACGCTGGCCAGGGTTTCCAGCTCGCGGCGGTCGACCTGCAACGCGAGGGTGTGCAGCGTGCTTGGTAATTGTGATATCATGCTGCTGGATAAGTAACCGACGAATCCCGTGATGACAGCAGAGCCCTGTAGAAGGAGGCGCAGGAGGTTGTCCGCGTTTCTACTCCTGCCCATCACGAAGTAGTAATTCAAGCTGAGGGAAATTGAGACTGGCTGACCAGCGACTCTTCTCAAAACTTCGCAAAGAGCAGGTATTTCTTCCGGAGGCCTTTCCAGACTGTTCACGGTGACGTGTAGACTCTTTGGCGAGGCCACGAGAAGGAGAGTCCTCAACGCCGGCAGATGGACCTCCTTGACGTCCCACCTGTCCTTCCTCAGCGCGGAGCGGCCGACGGCCTCTGCCAACACTTCGTGACACAGGGCCTCCTGCAGGAGGTCCAACCACTCACTGGTTTCTTTTATGCCCGCCCCCACAGCTTGCTGAATTATAAACTCGGTGTTCTCAGCAAGTGCATGAGACAGCTTCTCTGCCAGCAGACCTGATGAAAATGTGAAAAAAGTTGACATGATAAACATCGGAGAAGTTTATGGGGTGCGAGATTATCATATCTAATTCAGCCTTTATATAAAACCGTGCCTGTATTAGACTTGTATAAGAGAGAGCTTGCACACATGTAAACGACAACCTCATCCAACGGTTCAAAGACTCACCTGCTGTGAAGAAGACCACGTCGTGGAAGGGAGATCCTGCAGAGCTCTGGCTCGAATCGGAGCCAAGCACCGGCTGGTACGTGGCGAGGTAGCACAAATGGCAAGCAGCTCTGAACTCCTGAATGCTTTTTTCCCCGAAGGAGTAGCTGCGATTCCCTGCCGAAAGCTGGCACTTCAAAAACGCCGAGAACATCGTTTCCGCCGGCAAGCCGAGCCTCCTGCATTTCTCGGCGAGCCTGGTCATCGCACTGGGCGCTAAGGTCGTCTCCCCAAGTTGCAGGCTCTCGAAAGCGAGGTCGTTGAGCAGCTTGATGAATCCCGAGCAAAGAAACCTCAGCTCTTCCGGGGATAAGTGTGCGTATTCTGGGCGGCTGGTAAGATGGTTGACGAGTCTGAGGATTCTGAACTTCTCCAGTTGGGCGAAGAAGGCCGTGCCCGTCGTGAGGTGGCTCATCATCGCAGGATCGTAGACGCTGAGCAGAATGAGCACCGCCAAGTTTGAAGGGAGAACAGAAGTTCTTTTTGCACCAGTTGCCAATATTTCTGAAGTAGGTGTAAAGCCATTCCCTGGTCTCCTTGTTCCTGTGTGGACTCACCAGGTTCTCTAGATACTTCACAACGAAGTCGGTTCGGGACGCGGGCGCCACGCCCGTCATCCTGAACACCATGAAGGACAGGCCAGCGTCCGCCGCCTTCCTCCGTATCCTGTTGAGTCGGAAGGGCCGCGTGGCGCACCTACGATGCGGACGTTGCGGGATGCAAGAAAGAGGATCTCCTCAAGCAAGGCATCTGAGCTCTCATTCAGTTCCTCGAAGCCATCGACAAGGAACAGGACTTTTGGCTGAGAATGTATTGTTTGAATTGAGCATCGTCCATGTTTTTTGGAACTCACGGTGCTGGGCAAAAGCTGGCGGAGCAACTGGCCGAAGGACCTGGTTGTCTCATGACACTCGGTCTTGAAGACCAGGTCGAAGTCAGCCACGGCGCTTCCACCGCGAGCCCACGGGCGGTCCAGTCGGCGATGAGCTTCTTGTAGAGAACCGTCTTGCCGCTTCCGCTCTCCCCGTTGACGATGAGGACGCTCGGCAAGGTCCCCTTCAGCGTGGATTTCAGAAACGATTCGCGACTTTCCCTTCTCTTTGAAGCCGGTCCTCTTGCTCCATATTGATTCTGGACGAGAAACAAGGCGGTTCCTTCGTGTGCTCTGACAACACGATTCCCTCATCTGACATAGTAACCTAATCAAGGGTTCTTTCCCCAGGGATTGAGCCCTTGTTCTGACACGAGACTTGGATCGTGTTTCACTTCACCTACAGCTATCTGGCAGTGTAGATGTGGCGACTTTAAAGAATATTTTGTGCTGATGTTGACCG
>NC_051407.1:24930126-24932263 GCF_015228065.2 Penaeus monodon
TAAAATATGATATTATGCACACCCCTGCAAAAAAACAATATTATGCCATGAAAGCCAGACTTGGGGCCCACAAAGGGCCCGCAGGGGCCCCCGGGGCCCGTATCATTCGCAATCACTTTTGGTTGATCCCCCTTTAGCCCAAATCTTGGAATTTTCATTTTCCTTTATTGTGATAATCGCAAGTCATCACGGTCATTCATTTCGGTTCGGTAGTGTAGTTTTTATTCTAATCGTGCAGTAAATCATCCTTTTAACCCTCTTCACTCATTAGCGCTCAATAGCTATGAATTCCATCGAATTGTAGTCTTGGATCACTGTTTACATCGCCTTGTCGCTTACATATAAAAACATTCGTCACTGAGGCTCTCGTTAAAATTCGATTCCTTTTCCCTTCGTTCCGCTGATTTTAAACACTCACCTCGCCTCTGATGAAAGACAAAACACAACATTCACTTTTATTTTTCTTGGCCATCACTCATCAGCGCACCACCGACTCAACTAGTCATGAGTCAAAGGGCCCGCGCCCGTTTTTCCTCGGACACCCAGCGGGGGCGCAGCTGATAATCTAGTTCCGGGGTCCTAGTCGGGCCTCACATGGCGGAACTACTGTCAACAGTATCACCCGGGGGGGTATTTAGTGTCTGCAAGATTCGTCAGGGGACGCTCGCTCGGGGAGCTAAACACAGTTCCTGGGACTATAATTTCGGGGGGGGGGGTTGAAAAAATTAATAATAAATTTTTTCCCCCTATAACCTTTATGACTGTCAAATGACAGAAATCACCTAGACGCTTTTGGCCCCAAACCCTTGCGTGCCCTCCTTCGCTCACGCAGAGAGCAAGGTTAACCATAGGGGGGGGATAGTTTCATCACAAAATAAAAAAATTGCAGACACAAAAAAAAGAAAAAAGTGATGATAATGCATTACAGGAAAGGGAATAAAGAGGAAAGGAGAACTCACGGAAAGTATATCTTGTCAACGTGGCAGGTGTCCTGGGATATCATACCGGACGCGAGGTCGACCTTCGTGTAGGACGCGTAGGTCGCGGAGAGCTCCTGCTGTAGGGCTTCTAGCGTCCCGAGGTCAGGATCGGTCACCTTCGGCGGCGTCCTCGGCGAACTTTCTTGGCAGGTCCTCAGCCTGGCCTGCGCCTCCATCATGAGGGAGGAGTTGACGTCCACTCTGGGGGACACGAGCTGCCTCACTACAGACTCAAATTACATGGCAGAGGAATGGCATGGAGGTCGCTAGTGAGATAAGGAACCATTTGCTAACTTATATATAATCGCTTATAAGATCTTTAATTCATTTCATTTTCGGTCACTTCGACATATGGCAGACTGCGTAAATAAATCAACAGGGGACAAATATGCAAAGTATTTGCCAATGTTGGCATTTGTGGGATTTATTTATTAAAAGATAGTAATAAATAGATAATAAGAAAAAATAATAAAAATGAGTAAATAAAAACTGGTGCCTGATCTACTTACTCTGAAAAAATCTGTTCGACGACATCCCTTGAACGACCAGGAGCTGCCTGCGCGTCCGGCTGCCCTTCGTGAGCCCCTCGCTGATCCTCGGAGCCGATGCCGAGGGCGGACGACGAGGTATGGAGGCTGAGGCGCCCCACATCTGGCAAAGCGCGGCCTCCGTCGTCGCTACTGCAGGTGGGAATGTTGTTCACGTCCCGACACACGAAGAACGGCATGTCGTTGGCTGAAACTTTTGAGAGAATGTCGTGCATGCGGCTGACCACGTCCGTTTTAGAGTCGAAGTTGATGCCGCCGCCGCCTCTGCCGTCTGCACTGCCCTGGTCGCTGCCTCTGCTCAGACAGTCCTGCAGTATGTCGTAGGCCAACTTCACTTCGTCGCTACTGTAAAACCGAGCGACGGCATCAGTTAAGGCGTGACGCGAGACGACACGTAATTTCCCGCTGAAGAAACAGAGAAGATCGTTGAATATCGGAGTGTTGCTTCCCGCCATGGCAGCGCCGGAGACCCACTGATATTTGATCATGTCATGGCATTCGCTTAAATACACCTCCGACTGGCAGAGATAAGACTGCATACCTTGAAGTCCTTGTAAGAGAGGCACTTATCACCGATAATACAACTTGGTTTCAAGTGCTGCGTTATCT
>NC_051407.1:24934201-24934701 GCF_015228065.2 Penaeus monodon
AATGTATAAGCATAAATAACTTACCTTGTGTATCCTTACCTTATTCTGCGCTTATTCCCACATAACATGCCCAGCTACAGAGATAGCCTATCTCGACGGGCTGTTGCTATCTCTCGCAACGATTAAAAGATAACTCTTTTCAGACCTGCGAGAACAAGGACAGACTCTCCGTGTGTCTGCCTCAGCCAGGGTCCCAAGAGCACCCGGAGTCTCATGAGTACCTGAGCGCGGGTACCGAGGGGAGGACCTTCGCTTGCAGTTTAATGTGAAAGCTGTCTTTCCATTGAAGGTGTGGTATTCATAAATATTTGATTTCAAGATTATATTTTTTCAGTGTGAGATTTATTTCTAAATTAGGTGGGAATTAATAATTCTATAACTGAAAATGAATAATGTTTATCTCTTTTACCGTCAGATTTATGTAGTATGACCATATTATCAGTTATGAGACGTACAGTACTTGACACCCATCATGAGATAAATCGGTGAACGTATGATGT
>NC_051407.1:24934910-24935097 GCF_015228065.2 Penaeus monodon
CAGTCTTCTTCCCTAATACATACAGTAATATGACTAAAATCACTGAATGCGAAAGGCGACAGGAAGCCCTCTGAGCTGCCGTCGCTCGTCCTCGGAAGGGGCGTGGCAGGACCGCACCTCCAGGAGGCCTCCCGCGGCGAAGGATACTTTGGCCGCCCGCAGAGCTGTGGGAAAGGGGTGGCGAGTC
>NC_051407.1:24935256-24935654 GCF_015228065.2 Penaeus monodon
TCTACTTACAAAAATATGAATGATCGATGTTAAAGTAAATGTTTTGATGACACGTTTGCCTCCAAGTCAAATTTAACAAATATTATAATAATTCTTTTTAATGCAGAAGTTCTTATCTTATCCCCTTGATGATTTAGCACACAAGAATCCCGACCAGCTGATAACGGGAACTCCAACAGAGCCTCACCCGCGAGCAGAGCGAGTGCCCCCCGCGCCGTCAGGAAGCTGTGGAAGAGCTTTACCCTGGCGAAGGGGCGCCGCGAGAGACTCGAAAGGGCCCTCGTCACCCACGCCGTGCTGAAAGGAACCACCTCCTTCGTCAGCGTCGCCTCCAATATAATAGACCCAGTAGTGATCACATACAGACTTCAATACTACTACTATAGTTGATTAAGGGG
>NC_051407.1:24936492-24938859 GCF_015228065.2 Penaeus monodon
TCTGCAACGCACCTTTCATCACGGATCTTGCAGAAATCGACGATCAACTCTCGCTGGTGGAAGTCCAGACACGGTAGTTTCTGTGTACTGTTGTCCACACGCAGGAAAATCTCTGTAACGACGTCAGTATATTCTTTATCGTTGTTTTGCCTTACGCAATTCAGCGTGGAACCACTGCCTTAGCATCTTTTGTGTTTTGGCATGCAGATAAATTTTATGATAGGCCATTAGAAAAGTAGCAATCGGGATCTGTGCTTACCTAGCCTCTCAAGGTGCTTCATTTTAGGGAGAACGCTGGCCAGGGTTTCCAGCTCGCGGCGGTCGACCTGCAACGCGAGGGTGTGCAGCGTGCTTGGTAATTGTGATATCATGCTGCTGGATAAGTAACCGACGAATCCCGTGATGACAGCAGAGCCCTGTAGAAGGAGGCGCAGGAGGTTGTCCGCGTTTCTACTCCTGCCCATCACGAAGTAGTAATTCAAGCTGAGGGAAATTGAGACTGGCTGACCAGCGACTCTTCTCAAAACTTCGCAAAGAACAGGTATTTCTTCCGGAGGCCTTTCCAGACTGTTCACGGTGACGTGTAGACTCTTTGGCGAGGCCACGAGAAGGAGAGTCCTCAACGCCGGCAGATGGACCTCCTTGACGTCCCACCTGTCCTTCCTCAGCGCGGAGCGGCCGACGGCCTCTGCCAACACTTCGTGACACAGGGCCTCCTGCAGGAGGTCCAACCACTCACTGGTTTCTTTTATGCCCGCCCCCACAGCTTGCTGAATTATAAACTCGGTGTTCTCAGCAAGTGCATGAGACAGCTTCTCTGCCAGCAGACCTGATGAAAATGTGAAAAAAGTTGACATGATAAACATCGGAGAAGTTTATGGGGTGCGAGATTATCATATCTAATTCAGCCTTTATATAAAACCGTGCCTGTATTAGACTTGTATAAGAGAGAGCTTGCACACATGTAAACGACAACCTCATCCAACGGTTCAAAGACTCACCTGCTGTGAAGAAGACCACGTCGTGGAAGGGAGATCCTGCAGAGCTCTGGCTCGAATCGGAGCCAAGCACCGGCTGGTACGTGGCGAGGAAGCACAAATGGCAAGCAGCTCTGAACTCCTGAATGCTTTTTTCCCCGAAGGAGTAGCTGCGATTCCCTGCCGAAAGCTGGCACTTCAAAAACGCCGAGAACATCGTTTCCGCCGGCAAGCCGAGCCTCCTGCATTTCTCGGCGAGCCTGGTCATCGCACTGGGCGCTAAGGTCGTCTCCCCAAGTTGCAGGCTCTCGAAAGCGAGGTCGTTGAGCAGCTTGATGAATCCCGAGCAAAGAAACCTCAGCTCTTCCGGGGATAAGTGTGCGTATTCTGGGCGGCTGGTAAGATGGTTGACGAGTCTGAGGATTCTGAACTTCTCCAGTTGGGCGAAGAAGGCCGTGCCCGTCGTGAGGTGGCTCATCATCGCAGGATCGTAGACGCTGAGCAGAATGAGCACCGCCAAGTTGAAGGGAGAACAGAAGTTCTTTTTGCACCAGTTGCCAATATTTCTGAAGTAGGTGTAAAGCCATTCCCTGGTCTCCTTGTTCCTGTGCGGACTCACCAGGTTCTCTAGATACTTCACAACGAAGTCGGTTCGGGACGCGGGCGCCACGCCCGTCATCCTGAACACCATGAAGGACAGGCCAGCGTCCGCCGCCTTCCTCCGTATCCTGTTGAGTCGGAAGGGCCGCGTGGCGCATACGATGCGGACGTTGCGGGATGCAAGAAAGAGGATCTCCTCAAGCAAGGCATCTGAGCTCTCATTCAGTTCCTCGAAGCCATCGACAAGGAACAGGACTTTTTGGCTGAGAATGTATTGTTTGAATTGAGCATCGTCATGTTTTTTGGAACTCACGGTGCTGGGCAAAAGCTGGCGGAGCAACTGGCCGAAGGACCTGGTTGTCTCATGACACTCGGTCTTGAAGACCAGGTCGAAGTCAGCCACGGCGCTTCCACGCGAGCCCCGGGCGGTCCAGTCGGCGATGAGCTTCTTGTAGAGAACCGTCTTGCCGCTTTCCGCTCTCCCCGTTGACGATGAGGACGCTCGGCAAGGTCCCCTCAGCGTGGATTTCAGAAACGATTCGCGACTTTCCTTCTCTTTGAAGCCGGGTCCTCTTGCTCCATATTGATTCTGGACGAGAAACAAGGCGGTTCCTTCGTGTGCTCTGACAACACGATTCCCTCATCTGACATAGTAACCTAATCAAGGGTTCTTTCCCCAGGGATTGAGCCCTTGTTCTGACACGAGACTTGGATCGTGTTTCACTTCACCTACAGCTATCTGGCAGTGTAGATGTGGCGACTTTAAAGAATATTTTGTGCTGATGTTGAC
>NC_051407.1:24939762-24941897 GCF_015228065.2 Penaeus monodon
GCCATGAAAGCAACAGACTTGAGGTCACTAAGGCCGCAGAGGCCCCGGGGCCCGTATCATTCGCAAATCACTTTTGGTTGATCAGTCTTTCAGTCACGAATACTTGGTAATCTTCATATTCCTTATATGTGTGATAAGTCGCAAGTCATCACTGGCTCATTCATTTCTGGTTCGGTCAGTGTAGTTATTATGCATAATCGTGTCAGTAAATCATCCTTTTAACCGTCTATCACTCATTAGCGCCTCAATTAGCTATGAATCTCCATCGAATCGTGTAGTCTTGGATCATCTGTTTACATCAGTCCTTGTCGCTTATCATATAAATACCATTCGTCACTGCAGGCTCTCGGTTAACCTTCGATCTCTCTCTCATTCGTTCCGCTGATTTAATCACTCACCTCGCCTCTGATGAATGACAAATCATCAACATTCACTGTTTATTACTTGGCCAATCACTCATCAGTCGCACCACCGACTCAACTAGTCATGAGTCAGCGCCAGCGCCCTGTCTCCTCGGAACACCCAGCAGGGGGCAGCAGCTGATAAGTCTAGTGTCACGGGCTCCTCAGTCGGTCCTCACACTGGCGGAACTACTGAGTCAACAGCTATCACCCGAGCGGGTATTTAGTAGTCTGCAAGATTCGTCAGGAGAAGCTCGTCTCTGGTGAGCTAAACACGAGTTCCTGGGACTATAATTTCGCTTTTGAATAAATTAGCTAATATTTTTTTCCCTTTTATAACCTTTATGACTGGTCAGAATGAACAGATAATCACCTAGACAGCTTTTGGCCACAAACCGTTGCGTGCCATCCTTCGCTCACGCAGAGAGCAAGGTTCAACCATATGATGGGATATTTTCATCACAAAATAAAAAAGTTGCAGACACAAAAAATAAGAATAAAGTGATGATAATGCATTACAGGAAAAGGGAATAAAAGAGGAAAGGAGAACTCACGGAAAGTATATCTTGTCAACGTGGCAGGTGTCCTGGGATATCATACCGGACGCGAGGTCGACCTTCGTGTAGGACGCGTAGGTCGCGGAGAGCTCCTGCTGTAGGGCTTCTAGCGTCCCGAGGTCAGGATCGGTCACCTTCGGCGGCGTCCTCGGCGAACTTTCTTGGCAGGTCCTCAGCCTGGCCTGCGCCTCCATCATGAGGGAGGAGTTGACGTCCACTCTGGGGGACACGAGCTGCCTCACTACAGACTCAAATTACATGGCAGAGGAATGGCATGGAGGTCGCTAGTGAGATAAGGAACCATTTGCTAACTTTATATATATCGCTTATAAGATCTTTAATTCATTTCATTTTCGGTCACTTCGACATATGGCAGACTGCGTAAATAAATCAACAGGGGACAAATATGCAAAGTATTTGCCAATGTTGGCATTTGTGGGATTTATTTATTAAAAGATAGTAATAAATAGATAATAAGAAAAAATAATAAAAATGAGTAAATAAAAACTGGTGCCTGATCTACTTACTCTGAAAAAATCTGTTCGACGACATCCCTTGAACGACCAGGAGCTGCCTGCGCGTCCGGCTGCCCTTCGTGAGCCCCTCGCTGATCCTCGGAGGCCGATGCCGAGGGCGGACGACGAGGTATGGAGGCTGAGGCGCCCCACATCTGGCAAAGCGCGGCCTCCGTCGTCGCTACTGCAGGTGGGAATGTTGTTCACGTCCCGACACACGAAGAACGGCATGTCGTTGGCTGAAACTTTTGAGAGAATGTCGTGCATGCGGCTGACCACGTCCGTTTTAGAGTCGAAGTTGATGCCGCCGCCGCCCTCTGCCGTCTGCACTGCCCTGGTCGCTGCCTCTGCTCAGACAGTCCTGCAGTATGTCGTAGGCCAACTTCACTTCGTCGCTACTGTAAAACCGAGCGACGGCATCAGTTAAGGCGTGACGCGAGACGACACGTAATTTCCCGCTGAAGAAACAGAGAAGATCGTTGAATATCGGAGTGTTGCTTCCCGCCATGGCAGCGCCGGAGACCCACTGATATTTGATCATGTCATGGCATTCGCTTAAATACACCTCCGACTGGCAGAGATAAGACTGCATACCTTGAAGTCCTTGTAAGAGAGGCACTTATCACCGATAATACAACTTGGTTTCAAGTGCTGCGTTATCT
>NC_051407.1:24947501-24947664 GCF_015228065.2 Penaeus monodon
GGGTTGTGTTGTATGGGGTAAAAATTTTTTTATTTTAATAAATATCTACTATCTATCTATTGATAGATTTTTTATATATATTAAAATAAAATACTATATATTAAATATAGTATTTATTAAATTAAAAATAATTAAAAATGTCCTGCATTGTGTTACAGGTTTA
>NC_051407.1:24957476-24958181 GCF_015228065.2 Penaeus monodon
CCTGAGATGCTCTATGTCCTCAGCAAGATAATTAAAGATAACGCAG
Organism: Penaeus monodon; assembly: GCF_015228065.2. Taxonomy (NCBI): domain Eukaryota; kingdom Metazoa; phylum Arthropoda; class Malacostraca; order Decapoda; family Penaeidae; genus Penaeus; species Penaeus monodon. The sequence goes on from NC_051407.1 coordinate 24,957,523, forward strand.
CACTTGAAACCAAGTTGTATTATCGGTGATAAGTGCCTATCTTACAAGGACTTCAAGGTATGCAGTCTTATCTCTGCCAGTCGGAGGTGTATTTAAGCGAATGCCATGACATGATCAAATATCAGTGGGTCTCCGGCGCTGCCATGGCGGGAAGCAACACTCCGATATTCAACGATCTTCTCTGTTTCTTCAGCGGGAAATTACGTGTCGTCTCGCGTCACGCCTTAACTGATGCCGTCGCTCGGTTTTACAGTAGCGACGAAGTGAAGTTGGCCTACGACATACTGCAGGACTGTCTGAGCAGAGGCAGCGACCAGGGCAGTGCAGACGGCAGAGGCGGCGGCGGCATCAACTTCGACTCTAAAACGGACGTGGTCAGCCGCATGCACGACATTCTCTCAAAAGTTTCAGCCAACGACATGCCGTTCTTCGTGTGTCGGGACGTGAACAACATTCCCACCTGCAGCAGCGACGACGGAGGCCGCGCTTTGCCAGATGTGGGGCGCCTCAGCCTCCATACCTCGTCGTCCGCCCTCGGCATCGGCTCCGAGGATCAGCGAGGGGCTCACGAAGGGCAGCCGGACGCGCAGGCAGCTCCTGGTCGTTCAAGGGATGTCGTCGAACAGATTTTTTCAGAGTAAGTAGATCAGGCACCAGTT
>NC_051407.1:24958225-24959318 GCF_015228065.2 Penaeus monodon
ACTATCTTTTAATAAATAAATCCCACAAATGCCAACATTGGCAAATACTTTGCATATTTGTCCCCTGTTGATTTATTTACGCAGTCTGCCATATGTCGAAGTGACCGAAAATGAAATGAATTAAAGATCTTATAAGCGATATATATAAAGTTAGCAAATAGTTCCTTATCTCACTAGCGACCTCCATGCCATTCCTCTGCCATGTAATTTGAGTCTGTAGTGAGGCAGCTCGTGTCCCCCAGAGTGGACGTCAACTCCTCCCTCATGATGGAGGCGCAGGCCAGGCTGAGGACCTGCCAAGAGAGTTCGCCGAGGACGCCGCCGAAGGTGACCGATCCTGACCTCGGGACGCTAGAAGCCCTACAGCAGGAGCTCTCCGCGACCTACGCATCCTACACGAAGGTCGACCTCGCGTCCGGTATGATATCCCAGGACACCTGCCACGTTGACAAGATATACTTTCCGTGAGTTCTCCTTTCCTCTTTTATTCCCTTTTCCTGTAATGCATTATCATCACTTTATTCTTATTTTTTGTGTCTGCAACTTTTTTATTTTGTGATGAAAATATCCCATCATATGGTTGAACCTTGCTCTCTGCGTGAGCGAAGGATGGCACGCAACGGTTTGTGGCCAAAAGCTGTCTAGGTGATTATCTGTTCATTCTGACCAGTCATAAAGGTTATAAAAGGGAAAAAAATATTAGCTAATTTATTCAAAAGCGAAATTATAGTCCCAGGAACTCGTGTTTAGCTCACCAGAGACGAGCTTCTCCTGACGAATCTTGCAGACTACTAAATACCCGCTCGGGTGATAGCTGTTGACTCAGTAGTTCCGCCAGTGTGAGGACCGACTGAGGAGCCCGTGACACTAGACTTATCAGCTGCTGCCCCCTGCTGGGTGTTCCGAGGAGACAGGGCGCTGGCGCTGACTCATGACTAGTTGAGTCGGTGGTGCGACTGATGAGTGATTGGCCAAGTAATAAACAGTGAATGTTGATGATTTGTCATTCATCAGAGGCGAGGTGAGTGATTAAATCAGCGAACGAATGAGAGGACGAAGTTAACCGGAGCCTGCAGTGACGAAGATAGATGAT
>NC_051407.1:24963530-24964642 GCF_015228065.2 Penaeus monodon
TTATCAACATATTCCATTTCCTCCTCCATTTGATTGAGATCCTCGAGCCGCGTCCTGCAGTAAAACCGATATCGATAAAACTATCTCCGTTTTGAATTGCCTTTGCGGTCATTCTTTTATGCTCGCTGCGCTGCTTAACGAGCAAAAAGTGGACGTGTTTGCGTGGTTGTGGTCGCGAGGGCGCTGGCGCCGACTATTGTGGTGAGAAGGGGGTGGGGGGGCTCCGCTCCTCTCCGCTGCCCAGGTACCTCCGCCCTTTAGCCCAAATCTTGTTCTAGTTCCTTCGGTTTGTTTACAGAGCCTCCTCCTCCGTGCGCAGGGACCAGGGCTGCGTCGTGAGCAGCCGTTGGCCCCGTCAGCTCAGCATCTCATGGAACAACGCCTTCTGTAGGAGAGCATGTATGTCGTCGGGTCATAAAAGGTAGAGCGCGCATTTCCACCAGAGTGAAGCAACGGCATCCAGCAGCAATATATTTTAGCCTCACCTCACCTTACAGTATGACCGCATGGGTACTTACACTAATCAAGGGCTCCTTAAACGAGGTAAAAAATTGCAGAAAAAATCCTGCCCCGTCATAAACGTAATGTAACTCCGGTGCCTTACCCTGTGTGCCCCGCTCGCCTCGGCTCCCACGAAGCCCCGAGAGGCAGAACACAGACGTTTCTGGGATTTTGAAACGAACACGTGGGTTTTATTATTTTATGTTTCTGAAAGAGCTACCTTCAGAATGGGATCTTTTTATGTATTCTTATTGTTTAAATGTCCTACTCTTTTTACAGCACTCTTTTTTTTGGAATCTGCCTTGTGGCCGGTCATTTTCTTTAGGTTTTGTGCCATAACTGTGGTGGCGTAAGACTACAAATCTTCGTTCTCGGAATAGGAACAATCTGAGAAATCTAAGACTTAACCCGGTTTGCTGAGTTTAATCTTTTTATTATCCTCGTTATGTTAAGCATTAGCATGGCGATTAGCATAGTACTGTCCCTTTTTTACGAGCATTGACATACATTACAATTTTTTTCCTTCGTTTTTTTTAATGGCTTTTAACAAATTTAAAAAAAAAACATTTGGCAACGGCTTATAAAACAATTTATACGTAAAACCTTTTTCC
>NC_051407.1:24966274-24966342 GCF_015228065.2 Penaeus monodon
TATTATATACTATACAACTCTATATAAAAGATACACCTAAGCCAGTAGGGGGAGGTAACTCGGGCTGT
>NC_051407.1:24975027-24976366 GCF_015228065.2 Penaeus monodon
ACATACTCAGAATAGATTAGAAGAGGAGATTTATCAAACATATTCCATTTCCTCTCCATTTGATTGAGATCCTCGAAGCGCGCGTCCGCCAGTTAAAACGATATCGATAAAATATCTCCCGTTTTGAATTGCCTTTGCGGTTCTCTTTTATGCTCGCTCGCTGCTTAACGGCAAAAAAAGTGGACTTTGTTGCTGTGGTTGTGGTCGCGAGGGCGCTGGCGCCGACTATTGTGGAAAAGGGGGTGGGGGGGCTCCGCTCCTTCCGCTGCCCAGGTACCTCCGCCCTTTAGCCCAAATCTTGGTTCTAGTTCCTTCGGTTTGTTTACAGGCTCCTCCTCCGTGCGCAGGGATCAGGGCTGCGTAGTGAGAGCCGTTGGCCCCGTCAGCTCAGCATCTCCATGGAACAACGCTTCTGTAGGAGGAGCTGTATGTCGTCGGGTCATAAAAGGATAGAAGCGCGCATTTCCACCAGAGTGAAGCAAGGCATCCAGCAGCAGCAATATATTGTAGCCTCCCTCAACTTACAGTTATGACCGCTATGGGTTACTTACACTAATCAAGGGCTCCTTAAACGAGGTAAAAAATTTGCCAGAGGAAAAAATCCTAGCCCCGCAGTCATAAAAGTAATGTAACTCCGGTGCCTTACCCTGTGTGCCCCCGCTCGCCTCGGCTCCACGAGCCCGAGAGGCAGCAGAACACAGACGTTTCTGGGATTTTGAAATACGAACACGTCGGTTTTATTATTTTATGTTTCTTGACAAGAGCTACCTTTCAGAATGGATCTTTTTATGTTTATTCTATTGTTTAAATGTCTACTCTTTTTACAGCACTCTTTTTTTTGAATCTGCCTGTGGCCGGTCATTTTCTTTAGGTTTTGTGCATAAACTGGGGTGGCGTTAAGATACAAATCTTCGTTCTCGAATAGGAACAATCTGAGAGAATCTAAGACTAACCGGTTTGCTGAGTTTAATCTTTTTCTATTATCCGTTTGATGTTAAGCATTAGAAGGCGATTAGCATATACTGTCTTGTAGTACGAGATTGATTCATACGATTAGCAAATCTCGTTTTCTCATTTCATTGACTATAGCTCTTCTACTGCCCTCAGCAAATGGCCACTGCACTGGGCTCTGTGAACCGCACCACCTTCATTGCAAGAGGCGTGAGGGCGTACAGAGAGCACAAGGCGAGGAAGGAAGAGAAAGGATTCAGGGGGCGTTTTGAAAGGCGTAGGAAAACGGTGACGTTCAAGGAGAGCACAAGGAGTTTTATACAAGGAGAGCACGGGAAGGCAGCGGCGGGTATCGTGAGTGTGCGCACGTGTGTGTTTGTGTGTCCGT
>NC_051407.1:24977079-24977162 GCF_015228065.2 Penaeus monodon
TGTGTTATTTCTGTCTTAGCATTGCATGTAGTACGCGAAGTTGGAATTTTGAAATAATTTACCAAAGTTTTGAAAAAATATAT
>NC_051407.1:24977304-24977380 GCF_015228065.2 Penaeus monodon
CCGGTGAGATTAAAATAACAATGATCATGAAAGTGATACGAAGAATAACAGGTCCAGGTTCGGACCTCAAAGAGCA
>NC_051407.1:24982057-24983323 GCF_015228065.2 Penaeus monodon
GATTTATCAACATATTCCATTTCCTCCTCCATTTGATTGAGATCCTCGAGCCGCGTCCTGCAGTAAAACCGATATCGATAAAACTATCTCCGTTTTGAATTGCCTTTGCGGTCATTCTTTTATGCTCGCTGCGCTGCTTAACGAGCAAAAAGTGGACGTGTTTGCGTGGTTGTGGTCGCGAGGGCGCTGGCGCCGACTATTGTGGTGAGAAGGGGGTGGGGGGGGCTCCGCTCCTCTCCGCTGCCAGGTACCTCCGCCCTTTGGGCCCAATCTTGTTCTAGTTCCTTCGGTTTGTTTACAAGCCTCCTCCGTGCGCAGGACCAGGGCTGCGTCGTGAGAAAGCCGTTGGCCCCGTCAGCTCAGCATCTCATGGAACAACGCCTTCTGTAGGAGAGCTGTATGTCGTGGGGCCCATAAAGGTAGAGCGCGCATTTCCACCAGAGTGAAGCAACGGCATCCAGCAGCAATATATTTTAGCCTCACCTCACCTTACAGTATGACCGCATGGGTACTTACACTAATCAAGGGCTCCTTAAACGAGGTAAAAAATTGCAGAAAAAATCCTGCCCCGTCATAAACGTAATGTAACTCCGGTGCCTTACCCTGTGTGCCCCGCTCGCCTCGGCTCCCACGAAGCCCCGAGAGGCAGAACACAGACGTTTCTGGGATTTTGAAACGAACACGTGGGTTTTATTATTTTATGTTTCTGAAAGAGCTACCTTCAGAATGGGATCTTTTTATGTATTCTTATTGTTTAAATGTCCTACTCTTTTTACAGCACTCTTTTTTTTTTTGGAATCTGCCTTGTGGCCGGTCATTTTCTTTAGGTTTTGTGCCATAACTGTGGTGGCGTAAGACTACAAATCTTCGTTCTCGGAATAGGAACAATCTGAGAAATCTAAGACTTAACCCGGTTTGCTGAGTTTAATCTTTTTATTATCCTCGTTATGTTAAGCATTAGCATGGCGGTTAGCATAGTACTGTCTTGTAGTTACGAGCATTGATCATACGATTAGCAAATCTCTGTTCTTCATTCATGACTATATTCTCTTCTACTGCCCTCAGCAAATGCGCCACTGCACTGGGCTCTTTGCAACCTGCACCACCTTCATTGCAAGAAGGCGTGAGGCGTACAGGAAGAGCACAAGGCGAGGGAAGGAAGAGGAAAGGATTCAGGGGCGTTGAAGGCGTCGGAAACGGTGACGTTCAAGGAGAGCACAAGGAGTTTATACAAGGAGAGCACGGGAAGGCAGCGTCGGGATGTGA
>NC_051407.1:24984175-24984495 GCF_015228065.2 Penaeus monodon
GGTCCAGGTCGACCTCAAGAGCAAGCACGACCGTCATGCACGCTGCCCACGTGCATGCTTGCTGCCTCCCTCGCAGGGCTTGCCTCGACGTCCTTTGAGGCGCCCTTTGAGGCCCCGTCCCGCAGGCGCGGTCGGGCGCCGCCGTCGCAACCCTTTATCTTGCTATCAGCAATAAGCAGCGAGCATTTGTGGTTTCAAGTGGAGCGTCAACACTCCCGTGCGACTTCCCTGCTCCACTAATTGACATAATGCAGCGTGGACCCCGACGCCCGCTCAACAGGATCACAAACACCCTCATTTCTAATATATTCAGACAAGGA
>NC_051407.1:24984556-24985142 GCF_015228065.2 Penaeus monodon
GAACTTGTAAACATGCGTAAGATTCATTTGCCAATGTGAACCACAGTACAGACCATGAAACAACAGGAAGATAAACGCATTGACATAAAATTGTTCTGGTGATGATTAACCTTGATATATTAGGATCTAGAAAAAGAAAGACCAACAGCAAAAAAACTTTATGTTTGAGTAATTGCAAATTAACCTGGAATTACGCTTTTTTGTGACCTTCAGCTGGCAGCTTAATAAATTCATTCGAGTAATTGTAAGAGGCTTGCATAAGGGTGTATTTGCGAGCACATTTCAATATTTTGGTTTTACTGCAGCCCACCGGGAGCAGTGCATTCAGGGAATACTCAGAGTCAAGTCACACACACCGAGATGAGACAAAGACTCCTTAAATGCAGAGCTTCGTCACTGCCTGCCGCCGCTCCCTCGCCTTGCACAGAGTCGCCGGAACCCTTGCAACATGACTTCAACCCTCACAACAGCCCTAAACAAGTCGGATTCTATAGTAAGGACTGTGAATTCTAACGTCATTAAGCCTTAAGTGAGGGGCATTTCTCCGATCTGGGGAGACGGTCTTGTCTTGACATAATCCTGAGAA
>NC_051407.1:24985295-24985374 GCF_015228065.2 Penaeus monodon
GCGATTACTGCCTTTAAACAGTGGAAGTCGGTCTCCAGGTAGAGAGGGAGGCTTACGTACAGAGAGAAGCATGAGCGGG
>NC_051407.1:24985925-24986732 GCF_015228065.2 Penaeus monodon
GCCAATTAGACTCTTGCCAATTTGCCAAATTCAGCGAAAACACAAATTCCAGAGTAATTAGAAGCGAGGGTTGATTCTCCCTCTCTCATCCTTGCAGCAGTTTCTTCGTATGCAAATTGTGGCGTGTTGCAGACATGTTTCCCCTCCGGCAATCAACACCTCTGCAGGGACCTGAGCTTTGCAATTGCTGTTCGTATCTGCTGTTTAAGGTAATTATCGGGAAATCTCGGTCTAATGCAAGTAATTAAGGCGGGTGTTAGCGGGCGCTCCAGGCAGATGTACGTCTGGACAACTTAACGATCGAATATTAGCGGATATTATTGTTTAGTTATGAAAATGCGAACACAATAGCTACAATTTCAGAGTTTTAAAAGTTCCATGCATAATACTCACCTAAATCGGTTCCGCAAAATATGTAACACGATGCAAATGACGAAGTAAATGGCTTTAAACCTCGCGTAAGCAAGGAGGTCACGCCAGCCAGCCGAACTTCCTTCGCCCGAAAACAAAGGAAGTCGACGATGCGCTCCTTCGTCAGTCCTCCGAGCCTCAGGACCTGGCAACGCTGCTGACGCCGCTTAGTGACCAATTTAGTTAGGGAAGATGGCACTTAACTCAATAACTCACGCTTGTTAACCACTCTTATGAAATAGACACAAGTGCTAAATGAGAGTCGATCTCGCGGGATTGCGTCATTAAGTACCAAACACTGATTTCTCGCGGGTTTTCCGAGCGGGGACGACGCTTGTGACCCGCTCGGCCGAGACCCCGGGCGGGTTCACGGGCCTTGCAACGGGGGGCCCGCTG
>NC_051407.1:24987422-24987718 GCF_015228065.2 Penaeus monodon
CAAGGCGGAATGACATGAGGCAGAAAAGAAGGTGCAGAGAGAGCGAAGTCCCGCCGAGAAACAGGCCAATCCTTCAGGCGGCATGGCAGAAAGCCTGCAGCAGGCGAGCGAGCCAGGGCTCGCGACAAGCTTCAATCGAGGCCCTCAAAGCGTTCAGCATGACCGCCCATGTCAGTATCCTCGAATTTTTTCAATCGCATCGCCGCGCGCGGAATCATATTTGATGTCTATCTTGTCTCTCCGACGTATTGCCTTGGATTGTTTATGTCCAGGAAGGAGGGACTTCGCTTGTTTGT
>NC_051407.1:24987758-24987941 GCF_015228065.2 Penaeus monodon
TCGGTGCTTTGTTAAGCGTGTGTGTTTATTCGATGTCTGTGTTTGTTATTTCGTGGGTATGAATCATCCGTCCACGCAGCGCCGCGAACAGACTCGCAAGAAATATAAAGTCAATCGGGCGGCTTCCCTAAAATCTGATTTACTGTCCATCTCTGGCCGTCACGTGGCGGGGCCCTGGGGACT
>NC_051407.1:24988288-24989867 GCF_015228065.2 Penaeus monodon
TTGCAAAAAGCAAGGCCGCGCGGGGACAGAGACGAAGCAAGGTTGCAAGTGAGCACCGCGAGGAGAGTGCAGGTACGGAAGGAGAGAAAAGGCGGAGTGAGTGCGTTAGGAGGTGAAAAATGGCGATATATTTGGAAAGAGTGGGAGAAGTGAGGATCGAGGAGGGGATTATTGCGAACACGAAAAGGTGGGTAGAGCGCAACGAAGGGGGGGGAGGTGAAGGGGGGGGGTAGCTGAAGTCACAGGGCTCGGCAAGGCGGATGAGGAACTGCCAGGGCAAGAAGTGGGCCAGATGGGCAAGTGGGTGACGTCATCGCGCGTGAATTCATTAGGAATTACGCAATGATCACGCTCGTATCCGGAGCCATTACGAGCAGCAGATAGATTGTCGGAATTTAAATAATGAAGAAGAAAGGTTCATCAAGACAAAATTACCGCCCGTGATGACCATTATTAGCAATTAGTAACTGCACATTTTGTACGATCCCCGTCATAGCCTGCTTTGGCAGCCGCCAATCTTTCTATCGCCCGTTTCGGCGCCTCTCGTGACTGAGTGTGACGCAGCGCCTCCTCCTTGGAGATTGTGGCGAACGGCAGGCCACTTGGCGATTCTTATTTCCGCGTTGCATTCCGCTGATTGACGCCTGCCGTGGCGGGAGGCCCTGGCGGCATCCTGCCTCCCGCGAGCCATTTCCTCTTCTTCCTTCCCTCTCATCGGAAGTGTTTGTTCTGCCTCAGCGCCGCCGACTCTTGACGAAACGACTAGCAGCGCGCGCTCACGGCGTGTCCTCGACGTCGCGCCGCATCCGCCGCCGAGGCGAGCGAGCGCAGTGCGCGTGGCGGCGCCGAGCGTGTCGGAGGATCAAATCCCGGCGTAAAATATTGGGAGCGATAAGAAGCACGTCCTCAGCCGGCGGGAGACACTTAATGCGAGAGTAAGGAGGTCCTCGCGCCGCGCTCTGGTCCTCACCCTCACTATTACCAATATTGGCGGGAACGTATTTACAAGTGCCGATGTGAATGTCCGTAAATTTAATAAAATATCCATTCCGCGGTAGGAGGCTTGGTCTTATCAAATGCCATGATTCATTGATCACCACTCGGTCGCCAAATCGTTCGCTCAGGCACGTGATAACGGAATTCCGAGGGAATGATTCAATCTGAAATTTTCGGCGAAGATCTCAGAAACCTCATTGAAACGCACAGGAAACAAAATTATGACAAAATAGAAAACCTACCGAAAGAAAAACCATCATTTCCGAATATGACATGGAAAATACGGTTCCGACTCCCTTGACAGACGCGGGAATCACCCTTATGACAGGACGCCCGAAGACCGGGAATGGCTTGTGAAAGGCCGGGAGAAAAGACTCTTGTGTCCATTATCAGTAGTGTTAAAAATGACACTCTTGGGACTCGAAGTGGCATTTAGTCTTTGGCTCTCCTGCTATCGCTTATTTTTCCATTTTATCGCCAGCGTTCCAAATATATTTCCTGTTCTTATCGCTGATTCTCTCCCGCCAAGAGCGTGATCTTCCCTTAAATCAGCGGCCGTGTTTCGAACCCGTCGCGTCGCGTG
>NC_051407.1:24989909-24990181 GCF_015228065.2 Penaeus monodon
AACAAAGAAGCTGCGCCCGAGACAACGTCGTCTAATCCCATTGAGAGGTTTCAATAGACTTTTTTTGGAATACACTCATTTCGGCAGCAAATATGCAAATCTCCACAAAAATCCATTGGCGCGCCGGACTAAAACTCCTTCCCGTATCTAATAGCCATGAAGCCAACCAAACAGGCAAGACTCATAAATTCCTGGTGACGTGAATGGTGTTTCCCCCCACGTCATCTGCCGCAGCGTATTGGGCGTCGCTCTCTCTATCTCCACCTCAGATA
>NC_051407.1:24991078-24991331 GCF_015228065.2 Penaeus monodon
AGGGGAGGGGTGAAGGGTTAAGGTTTTATGGAAAATGGGGAAAAAGCCCCCGAAAAGGGGGGGGCAAGGGTTAGTGTTGCAGAAAAAGAAAAAAGGGAAAAAAGGGCGGGGCATGAGGAATGAAAAAAGGGTTTTACGTGAAAGAAAAAATAAGGGGGAAAAGGGGCGTGAGGGTTTTAGGTGTTATGAGGGGAGAGGTGTTAAGGGGGGTAAGGTGATGTGAGGGTAGAAACAGGAGTAAGAAAGGGGAAAA
>NC_051407.1:24991397-24991560 GCF_015228065.2 Penaeus monodon
TGAAAAGGCGTGGAAGTGGTGACCCCCTTGGGGGGTAGTTCGGGTAATGCAAAGGTCAGTGCAAAGTACTTGTGAGGGGAAACATGACTGGAAAATGAGGGTTCTTGCTATGTCATCTACGTATCTTCCGCCATTATAGATTCAGGTCATTGTATGCTTGCAA
>NC_051407.1:24991886-24992010 GCF_015228065.2 Penaeus monodon
AGGACGCAGACCCATTTCGGACACGCAAACCCAGTCCTGAAGTCCATGCAAAGGATATCGTAGGACAGAGCTGACTCCCCTCCTCCACCCCCCATCCCCCAAGGGTCCGAGCTCTCCCCATACC
>NC_051407.1:24992534-24992649 GCF_015228065.2 Penaeus monodon
CCAGTGGCACTCCAGATACGAAATCCATATTGAAAGCGCGGGAGAAATATTGAATTATTACCCAGGTTCATATGTCATTTGTGTGGCGCTGTGTCTTATCTGCGTCCCGCGGGGC
>NC_051407.1:24996463-24997854 GCF_015228065.2 Penaeus monodon
GCCGCCGACGCCGCCCGAGCGCAGGGCCGACGCCGCGTCCGCTATTGACCGCAGCGACGAGCACTTTACACTGACGCAGCAGGCATATCGCCAACCAACAGACATCTGCATTTTTATGGCGCTATTCAAGAATTTCAAGAACAAATGATAGGGGAAAGAACATTGATTTGCCATTTTAGCGCGTGGCCGCGAGGAAAGTCTGGAGAGATATCATCTGAAATATGCCAGGGATTTTTTATGTGCTCGCATCGTAATGGAAATCTTATGGGGAATAACTGAATATCATTTCCCCGCGAACTAGCCCTTTCTGCGCGGGAAAATATGTGTGTGACCTCCGCCTAATGCGATTAATGGCTCTGAAATTATGGCTACAATGTGCCTGGTGTCGCGCGCTTTAAATTCTGCCACCCCGCGTCTTTGTGGTGACCTGATACCATATTTTCAGCCATGGTTGTTGAGACAAGGAAAATTTCGTGTCGCGGAAGATGGACTAAGGCGCCTGTCAAGGGAGGCGTCGGAGCCGCCCTTTGGAGCCGCATTACGGACACGACTGATGCGATAGATTTCCATAAACAGTCCAGCTTTGGGAAACTTTTATTGCAGAGCGAAAAGCCGCGGTGGCGCTTTATGCGATGTCTTCAGAAGTAAAGCAGCCGTACGAGATGAACAGAAAAAAAATTCTCCATGCGGGAAAACTTTTATGTGCACTATAAACCCCGGGTGAATTGACTCACAGGTAGGCGGAGACATAACCGCACCTGGATGGTCGTCGCACGGATTCCCCCCAAAACGAATTTGTTTGGCTATTTCTTCACTTCCGGAGGACATTTGTTCAAAGAACCTGCTCGGAATTACGTCGAGTGGATTCGATATGGCGTCTCGGCGATGAGGAGACGGTGCAGAAGGAGGCCAGAGGTGGAAATGGGTCGGGGAGAAAGGATTCACGAGCCATAGGAAAAACAAAGGGAAAGAGAGGAGGCAACATAAATAGAGCTATGAATTAGCATTTATACATCTTAATCTAGAGCTGATACCACCGCTTCAAGCAAGATTACTAAAGACCTTCATTCACGCAAAATAACAGTTCCGGACTTCCAGTGACACGGAGTCCCGTAGCATTCACATCATTACACAGCCATCATTACCTCTTCGAAGAGAACCATTACCTCCAGAAACAGCCTTTTGTCATCACCGCTATGCGTCTTTATCGCCTGAATCATTACCGCAGTCGTGTATTCAAGCTGCGTTTGTGCTAATGACACGGCGGCACAAAGCGGACGGCGTATCTCAGCCGCCCATCAGCCTGACGAGCCTCCCTGCGCGGGTGGCGCTTGGGGACGCCTCGTGCGACTCGGCCGGAACAAAGAGGACTTTCGTAAAGATTCGTGAAT
>NC_051407.1:24997898-24998897 GCF_015228065.2 Penaeus monodon
GCATGTGGATTTGTGTGTGAGTGTGTAATTGTTGGGGTGGCGTTTTATGCCTACGTGGGTATGGAGTGAATTACATGGTGTCCCATGGTTTAGCCGTTGCAAAGATGCCCTACTGTCCTTAGCATGATTTGACCCTTATTATGGTGCTTCCTTTGCCCTTTAAATGGTGTTCTTCTCCCCCTTGCAACGGTGCCCTTCTGTCCTCCCAATGGTGCCCCCGATCCCTTCCCAACGACGCCTCTCCGCTTTTCCAAAAGTGCACCTTCTACCCTTCCAATGGTGTCCCCTCTCCCCTTCCAGTGACGCCCCACATGCCCTTCCAATGGTGACCTCTCTCTCCTTCCAATGGTACCCTCTCTGCCCGTCCAGTGGTGTCCCATCTGCCCTTCTAAAGGTGCCGTTTTACTCTTCCAGTGGTACTCTGGCTGCCCTTCCAATGGTGCTCCTTTGCTCTTCCAATGGTTCCCCTCTGCCCTCCCATTGGTCATGTTTAAGTATCTTGAAGCGCGTCGTCAGGCCCTTCTTTGTGACGTGGAATTCCCTTAAATGTAAAATCAACTAAGAAAAATACCCTTTAATTGCACAGCTGAATGTTCGAAAGAGCGACGGCGATGACATCGAACGCGGGTTCATCGCTGGTCCGCGCGGGTTCTCGGCGTAACCCGCGCGGTTCCCACAATAACGGCGGGGATTTATGCCTCGCGTCCGCGTGCCAGCGGGAAACAATGCATCTGAATCCGCCGCCGCTTATTTACCCGGCGGAGGGACCGGCGCCGAAACAAAGCGCCGAGTCGTAAACAAGCAAAATGGAGTCAATTAATGTCAAGAGAAACAGACACAGCGCGAGCCGATGATCAGCGCGGCGCCGGATCCCTTGTGTGTTCGTTCAATATCAGTAATGGCCGGACATCGCCGGTGCCACCTACATTATGGCATGTTGTGTCACGGATGGAATTTCGAAACGCACATCAAAATGATTGACACGCGAGGTCGCAAACA
>NC_051407.1:25002284-25003356 GCF_015228065.2 Penaeus monodon
CAGAGATTTATCACAGGAATGTTCCTCGGTCGCCTAAACGAGTTTCCCATCGGCTGTCACGGGGCGGCGGCGGCGGAAGCGAGCCGTCAAAGCGAAGGTGTGGGTGCGGATGAGCCGATGGGTCTCTCCGCTCCCCGCCCTCACCCCCCACCCCCTGCCGTCTCGTATTGTTCTTCGTCTCATTAACGTTTCTCAGGAACACCGGTGAATTACTCATCTTATATGAATCTCAGACGTTTCCTCAATTAAGGTCCACTACATCATTGAAGCGATTAATCACGGCGTCCCTCTGGTGATGTCTTGACTCGACCGGGTTGAGGGCGAGAGACCGCTCAAGCGCCACGTCAGAGTGCGAGAACGTTTCCCAGGCTTTGCATCGCCAGCCAAATGCCTCATTACTGTTCTGAAAACTGCCTCTTTGTTTATATTTCTTGGCCGTGTATGTAAATGAGTTTCTGAAGATACTTGTGCTGCGCGAGTCGGCACTGCGGCCTCAGAAACATTCATAAAGTGTGACAAGTTGTTTACGTTGCCTCACCCAAAGTAAATGGCGCGGCCGCCGCTCCGCACCAACCAGGGCAGCGGCTTGTGTAAGAAACCCTTGTGTAATCAAAGGTTTTCTCTATCACTGTCTCTCACCAGTAATTGCAAAGAAATGTATTTCACTTTTTATGCTCTCTAATATCATAAAGATGAGTGTGTGTGTGTGCAAGTCAGAGACACGTCGATACTATTGTGTACTTACGCTATCAATGGAAATGCATGAATTATCATTTCACCAAATGTACAGCCATTATGGAAAAGCTTAATGCATGCAAATTTATCACCAACCTTTCAATGCACTTCCACCATTTGTAAAACACAAAAGCTTCTACTCTATGCATTTTTTTTCGTGAACGTTAGGCCTATTTATCTTCCCATGACTCGTCCGCCCGAGACTATCTGGTGAACGTCAGGTTTTTAGAGTCGATATTTGAAAATGCAACACTTTATTTGTTTTCTCCCATTCGGAACGGCTGAGACGTCCCACACTTGACCCTTGTTTTGACTCCTCCGTCAGACCGCTCTTGGG
>NC_051407.1:25003464-25003578 GCF_015228065.2 Penaeus monodon
CTAGTTTCTCCTCCTCTTGCCTCTTCTCATCTTCTGTTTCCCAAGCTACTGTCCTCCGTTGGATTTCTTTCTACTCATTCACTCCTTCCTTCTTCCTCTTCGCTGAACAACATC
>NC_051407.1:25003777-25004056 GCF_015228065.2 Penaeus monodon
ATTTCTGTTTATGTTTCGTCCGTTCCCTCGTGCGTCTGTCTGTACGTTATGCCCAAAATCATATTACATGTTACATATTACATTACTGTTATCTGCACACTACACTGGAGTAGTTAGACCGTTAATTTACGTATATTTATTATTTAGACGTCTACCCGAGGGGGAGGAAAGGGGGACACGAGGGGAAGGGAATAAAAAGGGGGAGAAGAAAGGGGAGTAAAAAAAAGGAGGGAGTGTGAAAAGGGGAGGGAAAGGGAGCTTAAAGAGAAAAGGAAGATG
>NC_051407.1:25005292-25007576 GCF_015228065.2 Penaeus monodon
GAAAACCCTGTGATGCCTTTTACTTCCTTGCCATGCATGCCCTTCCCTGCAGGCGGGAATCTCGCTGCATTGGCGTCTCCCTGCCCTCCCCGCCCGCACTTTACCCCCGCCTCTTAAAGGGCGTCAGCCGAATGCCTCGCAGATATCCGTGGGTAAAAACCTTAAGGGTTAACATGACACACAATTTTTCAGCTTCTCGCGGCAAATCCCGGAGGACGTGGGTATGGAGGGCGGCCGCCACGCCACAATCGGAGGCCGAGGCGCCGTTTCCCTAAGAGCTCGGCAAGATAAACCCCGAAAGTGGGGTTTTACTATAATCAATTTCCTCGGCTGAAACTTGGGTATAGGTTTCCATTCTTCCAGGATGCCGCACGGGAAGCCTTAATCCAACACTGTCAGACCCGCAGTGACGGCATTATTCATCGGCCTCGATCTTTCCGCTGGAGCCTCAGCCGCTGCGCATCCGGCATCGCTGGACCGCGAGCGGCACTCCTCGCGCGCAGGCCGTGTTGTGGCGGCAGTCACGTTCGCCGCACTTGATCCTCCGCAGCTGGGCCTCACATGTTCCCATTTCCTTATGCACAATTAATCCCGATTTCTAAGCGCTGCGCTCAGAGACTTCATCCGCTGAAGTGCTCTGATTCCACTAGGACATCCTATATTCATTAACTATCATCGCCTCGTTTACTCAATTTCTGCGGTTCTTGCTTGATAGTGAAACAAATAGACCCGACCAACTGCCCTCATTCATTCCTTTTGACCTACTGCGGCCCCGGTGATTGTCCCTCCAGGTCCCCTTTGCATCCTGGGCCTCTGGGAGGGGATGCAGCCGCACCCCCTCCCCCCACCGCGCCGCAGGTCTTTCCCCGCCGCGCCGCCAGCGGGAAAGACCCGCGATCCTCCGCGCCGGGACTCTCCGCCATCAGTCACGAGGATATACTCAGCGCTCGGCGACTCTCCATTAATCATGAAGCTTGCGTTCGGCGCCTGATCAGGCCGAGCAGCGACGAGGCGAGGCGAGCGATCCCCTCACCTCAAACATTTCCCCTCAGACGCCCTCTCAACCAACACCGTTCCCTCGCCCAGGGAAAAAGGGGCTCCGACTTCCCCTCACCCCCGACAAAGGCTCCCCTGCTCCCCGAGCGGCTTAGGTCAACAACACCAAAGTGACCTGAGGCCTATCACGAGGCCGCCCTACAAGCCACCATTCAGAAGGTGAAATATGACCTGGAGAGCTGAGCCTCCGGTCACAGTCCGCACAGGTGGGGCGAGGGGAGGGAGGCGCAGATAATGCCTGTGCACCACAGTTTTTTTTACTACTATTGATCTTACAGAAGGTTTTCGAAAACTTCAGCGCAGTTTGTTTTGAATGGAAATCGCGCATACAGAAAAATCCTCCTGTGATACATAATAGCACTGTGTAATAAGCAGTATCTGAGGCCCAAAAGAAAACGTTGTAAAATCACACTCGCTCACCGCACAGCATAAACAGAGAGGGCGGTGGAGCCGAAACGCATCAGAGAGAGAGAGAGAGTTAATGGCGTACGGCGCTGAGATGAAGCCAGACGCAATATTCATTCTTATTACCCTCCCTTATCAGCGGAGAGAAGGGAGTGCGTGGCGGCAGCGTCCTCAGGGACTGTCCCCTCAAGGATTGTTTACAAGGATATGACACCAGTTATGGAGGCTACACAGAGGAGTGACCCTCCCCCCACCCTCCTCCACCTCCGCTCGAGCTCCGTCCCTCACTCGGACGTCAGCTGGGAAACCATTACTCAAAACACAAGAAAACACTCGCGGCCGAGTTCCCCAACGCCCTGTCCGGCTCTTGTAAATGTTTCCTCTCTGCCTTTTGTCGCCCGGGTAATGAGATTTTTTAGGAAAGGACTCTATTTGCATTAATACTTAAAGAGGCAACTGCCCTGAGAACAGCATGGAAACACACATTTAGCTGTAAGGATCCAAAAGCTGTAAAGTTCTTGCCCAGGTTCCCACCGCTGCCTTGGTCACACACTGCTCTCGCTGACATATAATTATTCACCGCGCGAAGGAAAACGGCTGCACGAATTCCAGAACATAATATATAAAAGCACAAATTGTAAAGTGTCCCGACTGTAACTTAATATTTCCCCCGGTTTATCGCCAGAAAATGTGTTATGTCTCTGAGAAAGAACAAAAAGGTACACCGAATGGAGACACAGTATCTTGCAGGGAAAGATTGATGAATGTCGAGGAGCAAGAATCCTTTGTCAGAGGAATCATCATAGAGGAAAGCTTGGGATCC
>NC_051407.1:25009797-25011567 GCF_015228065.2 Penaeus monodon
TACTGTTGTCTCGAGGATTTCTCAAATGTTTCGGCGAATCTACTAAATTTAACCTTCTTCACGGTGCATCTACAAGCAACGAGGGATCTGAGAGAGAGAAAACCCAGGTGTTGCTTGAACTGTGATCTCCGTCTTTAAACAGAATTAATTATTTATTAATCCTACTTGTGTTTTCGTCTTTTAGTATCGAGATCATCTGCCAGGATTTTGTGCCGAAGGAAACGAAAAAAAAGGTTTAAAATCCAGATTTCTTTCTACTTCATTATGCATATATCACGAGAGAATACACATTTGTTTAAAAGAATATGAACATAATTCTAAACTTCTGAGTGTTATTGGAACCAGAGTAGTTATCAGTCTAACGCAAATTTTGGAGTGATATTTTAAACTCTGATACTAGATTGTCACGCCTTATACCACTATATGAAATACCACAATTCTCTAACTGATACTACAAATATAATCCAACAAATTCTTCTATAAAAAACGTTATTGGATAACTCTAAATGTATTGTTTCTTTTTCATAAGTCTCCTGTGCTTCCGTGCTTGCTTCCCATTCAGTGTAGAAATATTTGCGTGTCATTCATTTTCATCATCTCTCTTCTTTTTTTTCATGTCTGTTCTTTATTTCTCCTCGGTAATCATAAGTTTCATCTCCTTGGTATTTGCTAATGCTCTTCACGGTGATGGATCGCGGACACAGAAAAGATCCTCAGAGGCAAAGTTAATAAGCTGAAACACAAATGAAACTCCATTAAACAAACGGACTCCCCACTCTAGCAAAGCGCGGTTTTGTTCACAGATGTTACCCACATGCGATCGGTTCGTCACAGCAAGTCTGGGATCCCACGAACCCCTTGAACAGAGCCCTCCTTTGGGACAGATATGCCAGTGTCAAAACGTGTGAGGATTATTAAATATTATGTTTTAAAAACGGTAGGCCAGAAATAAGGATCGCGATGCCATCAAAGGAACGTCATGTCAGAGAGCGCGAATGGCGAAGCGTCCCGAATCGGCGTGCATCTGATGAGACAGGCAAGGAATATTTGCTAAATTAAAACATACTGAAAACATTCGATTTTGATAACATTTAGTGATATGTACGCGACCAGCCATGGATGCCACCAAATTTTCGATCGCTTCTTCCCTGAGAGCACCAGGAAAGGTTCCATTAAGATCAGGATGATAATCAATAATAGTAATGTAATTTCAATCACTTAGCAACACTAACAGTCGCAATCATGTCATAAGCTTCGTATAGGCCTGCCATATAAGAGCAGGCAGACGAGAATACGAGAAAAATTACGAGGAAGAATCAAAACTACAGTAAAACTACAGTAAAATATTAAACAGACTGACACCAGGCCTCGATAAGGTGTTTTTGTGTTCGAAATACTTTGTGGAATTAAATCATACTGCCGTCTCTGGTAGTTCCTCTGAACATTGTGGTAAATCACCTTGGATGTTCGTAATTTCTGTTTTTATTCTCCTCAATTTACCGAAATATCGAAATATCTTATCATGTTAGGTTTGAGTTTGAGTATGTTGATAATTCGAGCACGGCAGATCACGTTCACGTTCTTCGGATCCCATTCTATTTCTTCTGTCAGCTATGCTCTTGAAAGTGTTCGTCATAATGTCATGGTAGAAGACTGAATAACGACAGCCATGAAACTGGTAAAAATGTTTCTAATAGATGTGTTATCATCCTGACGATTATCATGTCATTATTATATTCAAACTGAAAGGGGGCTAAAACCTACCTCGAA
>NC_051407.1:25011595-25012080 GCF_015228065.2 Penaeus monodon
TTCTATCTTTTTAGCAAAAAGACATATAGACCATCCTGTGATATGGTCTCCCATTGAGCATAAATACATCTTATCTCAATAGATCTCCCTACAGTTCTCATTGTATGTGCAGAAAACAAATGTTCTTCGGTGAGCGTTCCTTTCAGCATCAGTCCCGTGTGGCGAGGCCGATGTAGCAGATGCTGACGGGGAGGAAGGCGTGTGTATGGCCCGCAGGGAGTGGAGAGGGAAGTGTTTATATCTCGCGAGTGCTGTAGACTAATTTTAGGGGTGACTCACATTCTAAATCATAATCTCTCCTTAAATCACCAATTCACGCATAGTATATACAAGTAAGCATACGTGAAGCCACGGCAGAACTGGCTGCATCTCGGCTCGCTGCCCCCCCCCCCCCCAAGGCTAACTCGCCGCTGGCGTCAGTTTGTAATACTTACTGCGAGGCGAACGCGACGATCGTAATGCACGATATTGCACTAATCTGTGAT
>NC_051407.1:25012202-25014314 GCF_015228065.2 Penaeus monodon
TTCTTTCCATAAAACATGTGACCGGTCGTTTGGTAGCCCAGCTCCAAGAAGATTATGAGATAAAGCGCAATTAACCTAAAATTTTCGAAGTCACACAGTGATATTACAGACTTAGAATAGTACAGATCTACCGAGTCCACAAATTACTTTGCTTGTTGTAATGGTTATAGACATTGGACATTGTATCCACGCTGACGATATTTTTCTTCTCCGTACTGGTACTCGGTTAACCTGAGTCGGGCTCATCAGCATATCGAAAAGACAGCTGTCATCTCCGGAGAGCTACGAGGTAATAAAGCCAAAATCATAGTTAAGAATCGAAATAAAATGGAGTCGTTATGCTAATTCGTCCAGCTGTATTCGCATTAAATTACAGGCAAGTAACAGTTAGACAAAGAGGAAGACGGAAAGAAACGAGCGCCGATCGGACTGCGCCGCGGGTCAGGCTCTGGGCTGCCGACCCGCACCTCGGACACTCCAACGCTATAATCTCAGAGATCGCGCACATGATCATTAAGATATCGCGGGGCTTAGGATTAGGCCCGAGGCTATAGGCGCCTCTTGAACTTTATTCGTTTTTGGCTCCTGACTGACACTTTCTGAGGGATTCTACGGGCTGGCTTTCCCCCGGACCCGAACCCTGGAGCCTGGGCGAGACAGGGCGGAGGCAGTTCCGTGCGGCGATGTTTACAAGAATTGGCGCCTCGAATAGGTTTTGAATAAATTCTGATATTTAGACAGCTGCTTTTATTAGATGTATGAAATCAATTTAAGGAGGCAAACTCTAATACTCAATAGTTGTAAACACTTGCCTTCCCTTCCCTTCAGCTAATACAAACAAAACAGACTTTCCCTTTTCGCAGAATGTCGTACATTGTTACAGGCGTGTTTAGGCAACATCTAGCTCCTATTATATCCTTTATGAGCCGATATAAATAGATACATTGTGCCTATTTCCCTAATGATATTTACTGTATTTTCCAAGAACTTACAGCCTACTTGCATACAGGCGGATCGAGTGCCGCGGATAGCCTGAGTATTTTGCTAATTAACAACTTCATGAAACTTCAATTGGTTTATGGTTGCTACAGTGCATAGCTTTCAACCATCTGTCCATATTTGATCTATACATTCATTCATAACAGTTAAACCCTATTCAGTACCTACTGACATGTATATATCTATTAATTCGCTTCCATCATATTGCGTCTGCCTGTCCAAGTTTCCAGTTAATTTTCTCTGATCATTGTTTAACAAATATGGAGATCCTTAAGTGGACTTCCATTTAAATTACGGCTGTATTCCATACCACGGCACGGGACACACCCTCCGCCTCCCTTCGAACACTAGCCTACGGTTGAACTCTGCTCGGGGGTCATTCCCTTATTAAACCCCCAAGAAAACTTTATACATCAGTACATTTCGATTTAACACTCTTCTCTCACAACCTGCTTGTTAAAAAAGGTCGACGATCAGGCCCCAGCGATCTCGACTGCCCTTCAAGCTCGGGACGGTCCTCGCGGCTCCCAGAAACAAGACCTCCACAAATTGCGACATTCTCCGACTCGCTTTATGGCGCCCCTACGGAAGCCCTACATGAAATAGGATTTCTACGAAGAAGGAAGTGCTGTCACAACAAGCCCGCCATGAAAGCCTGCGAGGAGCGAGTTCCCAGACAGGCTGTTCACTGGCCTGTTACTTTTTTTTTCATTCGTATTTTTCTTCTTCCTTTTTATGATTATATTATGTCAGAATACGTGAAAGCTTAATAAATTCATAATAATTTCATATTATTGCATATATCATAGAAATATGAATGAGAATAATTATTAAACAGAAATGCTAACGGTGAAACTGATATTTAAAACAAATCCTATCTTGCCAAGTTATAACTCATGAAATCAAAGTCGCTCGGTTATCTGTAGGCATTTCGGGCAACATTTTTTAGCAGGCAGAATGAAAGGCGATACAATAATTGCTGTTAAAGGGAGTTCTAGTGTTTTAGAGACTTTGCCAAAGGGACGGTTCTCTTGCGGGCGTCCCACTGTCTCTCCACGGAGGTCTTTGCATTCTCGCAGCCAGGATCGCCTTCGGGTAATGCCACTGTATGTG
>NC_051407.1:25014587-25015619 GCF_015228065.2 Penaeus monodon
GGTTTCGTGGACCTAATAAACATTTCGTTGTCCACTGCCACCTCCTTATCCTCTCTAATTGCCCTGCCAACGGTGAATCAAGCAGTGCCAACGGCGACCCCGCCCCCCTCCCCCCGCTCGTTCTATAGAGGAGCGCCGACGCCAGACTCCTCGCCAGAAGCCGCGCGTGACAGAGCTCCTGACGCGGCTCCCGGAGAGTTCACAGGGGCGAGGCAAAGTCCGCAGACCAAGCACCCTCCCCGCCAGCCCTAAATCTCAGAAGCGCCGCCTTTTTCCACAGCCCGTAGGACCAGATGGCAGGATGAATTCCCCTCACATCTTGCGCGCGCTAAATTATCCCTTCTAATTACGCAAAAAAGATTTACAGCGTTCTTTCAGCGAAGTAAGTAAGAAGGTATATTAGCAGAGGGCGGCGGCGTGTGTGAGGAGGCGGACGAGACGAGCGGAGATTACGAGACGCCCTTTCAGCCCGAACGCGTGTGTAATGCGATCGCATACAAGTGTGTTTCACTTTTCACGCGGCTGTGTGCATAGCAAAGGGGATTCTGCTTCTATTCACAGAAAGTGACGGAGAGTTGTTTCAGCAGAAGGGGATGTGCATGAGGACGAAGCAAGGGGCTGGGCAGGGTGCAGGGCCCCCCGGGGCAAGACCAGGGGCCCCCGGGGCACGTCACTTGAGAACACGGGCCACGTGGGCCAGGAGCCACGTCGCGGGTGACGGCGCTGCGCCTGAATTATTGAGTAAGTGATTCCTTCTCCCGTGGCCATTTAGTACAGCAATTACCACACGTCCATCTATATCACATTAGCGGCGACTCTTGGCGCCAGGCCAGCACTCGTAAAAAGCCTGTGGGCGAGGGGGAAGAGGCCTCCTCCCCGGGCCCCCACCCCTGGCTCCCTCCCCCATGCGAGGGTGCTCAAGGAAGCAGGGCGGGGGAGGGGGGGGGGGCAGGCGAGAGTCAAGATCTGCGAACTTGCTTGAGCTTGTAGAGCTCCATGGGTTTCCCTCCTCATCAATATTAATTAATAAGA
>NC_051407.1:25015793-25016378 GCF_015228065.2 Penaeus monodon
GTTGACACTGAGCTCCCCTATCAAGACCATCCCCCCCTCTCCCCGCACACCAAGCAGGAGTCTGGCACACCAGTCACATCCACTCCATCAAAAATTAATAAACTCCATATTTTTAATTGCGCTTCCTCCTTCCCGCTATTTCCCTGATGGAATTTTGCCAGAGCTGATCGGCACCATTTTTCATGCGGGAGTGACGGCCACATGTGACACTTCGGTGTTAATGGTGATGATGACGCCGGCGAAGCGGAGCTGGTGATGAGGGTGGCGCTGGTGATGACCTCCTTCGAGGCGACAGTAATTGTGATGGAGACGGCGACTGTCTGGCCGCGAGGATTTGTGGTGAAGGCGTCGGCAGTGACGACGGTGATGATACACTGTAACATCATTATCGCCAATAAAGTGGTCAGTGTTCCGCCGGCTCAGGACAATGTCAATACTACACTGCGCTTGGGCGGGATATTTTATCAGTATTGACGCGCGTAATGAAAGCGGTTTCATTTTTCTCTTTGGCACTGCCTGGAGGGGGGGGGGCTGTGGCACTGCTGATATACAAGCTTATTGCGTGCGAAGGATATGTAGCAGTTG
>NC_051407.1:25016579-25017333 GCF_015228065.2 Penaeus monodon
AGCTGTAGAGTATTAGCTAATTGTTTTTCCTTTTTTCTGTGTGTGTGTGAAGGAGCCACGCCTACTCATCTCCCGTGGTGTTGCTCCTGCCTCGCCTCCCTTGGATGCGTGTTTACAGCCATACATATCTCAGGTATCGATGACTTTTAAAGCTGTTTACAAACATACCTGAACTTTTCATTTAGTCGTGCGCTGTTCTCTTTTAGGAAATGGATAACAAAATACGAAATAGTTATTGAAGATGAGATAATAATAATGTATGTATTTATTAATAAAGATACTCCTGTGATACATGTTCACGGCCTCGTCACAGTTTAAGTGTTTTGGGGCGTAACCATAAGAAAAGTCCCATGAGTAAATTTCTTAGAATGTTTTGTTTGAACTAGAAGAGCGATGAAGGGAGCGATTCATAGAAATTATATTTCGGTCTTCTGACTATTAGTATTAAGTAGTATTACGTTAACAGAAACGGAGTTGGTTACAACAGTTTTATTGGTACTGTGAGTGTTGGAAACCTCTTTGCCCTGGTGGTCATATTCAGCTGGTGAGTTAAACACACTGCCTAATGAAATAAATACAGAGTTCCATCTCCCGTGGTCATTTAGAACAGCATTTACCACACGTATCATTTATGTATATACACATAATTACATAAATAATTGCATTTCATTATCTTAGGCTTCACCTCACATTCGAGTGCAAAGCAATCTCTTTGTTGTTCGCCACGGACACGAGAAATCATGCTCAGCCTTTT
>NC_051407.1:25017681-25017934 GCF_015228065.2 Penaeus monodon
TGTGCGAGAGCGTAGAGCAATTAGGAGCGAGGCAGGCCCGCGCGAGGCACATGCAGCCAGATAGCTCTGACCCATGTGCGTTTTTCCTCGGCGAGTCCGCTGGGAAATGACTGGAGCCAACCAATCAACACGAGCGCCTTGTTATTCGCCATAAATTATGTATATGACAAATAGGTTTGGGCGGCGTGACGGTACACTCACGCCAGCGCCCACGTGTACCCCATCTGTACCGCCCACACCCCGTGCCCCTGTG
>NC_051407.1:25017963-25019998 GCF_015228065.2 Penaeus monodon
CCGAGAAGGAGGGTGGGTCGGGCGTATGTTTCTTGTGCGTGCAAGTGTGTTCTCGGCGTGAAAGCGTCAATGGAAATGTCTTTAGGCGAGTGGGAGCCTGTGCGTTCCTCGTATCCTTTTCTTCGCAATGTCACGTTTTGGAGCTGTAATATGCATGAGCAAAACGCACGTCGGTGGCTTTGTGAACGAACAAGAAGACTTTAAGGCACTATAGATGGCACTCGGCCTTTGTGTGCGGAAGAATGAACTCTTCATAATTTGTCATAGTTATCACTTGGGTAATAACAGGCTGGGTATTGCCTCGGCGCCGCAGCAGCATAATCTGTCATGAATTCCTGAATGTCGTTCAGTATTGCCATCTTAGCCAAGGGCGGCGCTGAAAAAAAGAGAAAACGTAATAAGTAGTGATAACAGTGTTGATGTACGAGATCAATTTAAACCTCGCGATGCTGACTGGCTCTCTGACAGTAGAGGAAATATATCATCACATTAGAGTCCAAGGTTTGGGTTATATGATTAATTTCGTTAATCTATTTTACTCCTACTTGCTTGTCTTACTCTGCGTTCAACATTATTATTTTTTTATCAAATGTGTGTTAAATATAAAGTATTATTTTTTTTATTCTTATCTCTTTAGCAATCTTTCATCAATGCGCTTAAGTAATGCATTACGATTATATATACACTGTATGATAATATGTTCATTATATGTTGTTATATGGACAATACATATAGACAGATATCGGAATGTATGGGGGGGGGGGCTTTGTGCTCATGAACGTACACAAACGCTCACAAAGAAACGCACATACGAACACCCATTTATCCAAACCAGCAGACCCTATAGACCTTGTGTATGAATCTACGTACAGAATATATAAATGAACATCTCTCTTATTAACATTTATATTTAGTGAAAAAAAATATCAAATTTTTGTTTTCACGGCAGTTTCTCTTGTTGCGTCTCTCTTCCTCCCCCTTCTTTTCCCCTCCTTCCCCTTACGCTAAACACACTAAAAATCTTCCCTCCGCTAAAACACAACGGGATCGATATCGCAAAGTTGACTTCCGATGAAATGAGTAGAAGCAAACACAGACGTCACGGCCAGTATCTCATGTTTCATCAGTAATATCCTGGGAACAGCGTCGCCCCCCTCCCCCCTTTCTCTCCCCCTCCCTCGCCCTTCCCTCTCCCCTGCCCTTCCCCCTTCTACCCCCTCCCTCTCGTCATTCCCCTTCTACTCCATCCTCCTCCCCCTCCCCCCTCCCCTTCCCCTCGTCATTCCCCTTCTACTCCTCTCTCCTCCTCCCTTCCTCTCCTTTTCCTCGCCATTCCCCCTCAC
Source organism: Penaeus monodon (assembly GCF_015228065.2). NCBI lineage: Eukaryota > Metazoa > Arthropoda > Malacostraca > Decapoda > Penaeidae > Penaeus > Penaeus monodon. Next base: position 25,019,307 of record NC_051407.1, read on the forward strand.
CTCCCCCTCTCCTTCCCCCTCCCTTCGTCCTTCCCCCTCTACCTTGCACCTCCCCCTACCCTTTGCATCGCCTTCCACCCTCCCTTCGCCCCTCCCCCTCTCCCCTCCTCCTTGCAGCTCCCACTCCCCCCCCTGCCCCCCTCCCTTCGTACCTCTTGCCCTCCCCCAGGCCCTCCTTCCCCGCTCTACCCTCCCACGACTCTTCACCCTCTCCTTCCCTCATCCCTCCTCCTTCCCTCACGCCCTTCTCTCTCCCACATCCCCTCCTTCCTCCCTCACCCCCTCCTTCCTCCCTCACCCCCTCCTCCCTTTCTCCCTCACCCAATCCTCTCTCCCTCAAATCCCTCCTCCCTCCCTTCCTCACCCTCTCCTCCCTTCCTCAATCCCTCCTCCTCCTTCCTCCCTCCCTCTTCCCTCCTCCTTCACCCTTCACCCTCCCTTCCTACCTTACCCCGTCCTCTCTCCCTCCCTCCCTCCCTCCTCCCTTCCTCACCCCCTCCTCCTCTCCTCCCTCCCTCCTCCCTCTCCCGCGCCCTCTGCCTTGCCTCCTAAAACCGCCGTCACTCTACTCCGCAGCCGTCGCTCCCCCTCATTACGCCCATCGTACATTGTTTTTCTTCTTTCGTCTGCCCCTCGTCGTCCCTTGCAACCCTCATTAGGATCTCCAAACGGAAACTTCCTGCCTAATCACA
>NC_051407.1:25020042-25020831 GCF_015228065.2 Penaeus monodon
CGGATTCATCACCCAGCACAACCAGGCCTAATTACATCTCACAATCTCTCTCACAATCATCCTTTCTCACAATCCTTCCCTCCCGTAATGGCGCGCCCCGCCCCCAAATCGCTCCCATTTCGTTATCACATTTCACACCTTTTCCGCTTCTTTTCTGACCGATCCCAACGACTCCTACTTTCCCCTCGGTTTGCTCCGCCTCCATCCACGTCCTCTCTGAATTCTCACTTAACTGGGGCCTTTTTTCCACGTCATATATGCATCGCATCTGTCTTTGCAATTCAGTCCCTCTCCCCCTTTCATAAGAAATATTCTCCTTCAGTTTTCTCATTCGAAACTGATCCCTATGCGTGTCTTCTTTTTCCCTTATCTTGATGCGCCGCCCCCCGCCCCGGCCGTTTCCCTAAGCCAGTGCCTTCTGGAACACAGAGCATTATAACCATCATCAAGTCCCTCCTGCATTACTTCCTGTGTAATGACGCCCTGCCACACCTGACGAACGCCCCTGCTCCTCCTGCGACCCCTGCAAATATTCCCTGGTTCTTGAAACATCATCTCCTGTCGAGACAGCAATCATATTTCAAAATAATTACTTGCCAACTTATTCTCCCTCTCAAAGCAGAAAATGGATCAAGCTACTGTCCCCTTCGCATTAATCACAGGCGCCATTTTCCATAACGAAGGCCTCATTCTATTTAAGACCCGCGTCTGCAGAGCCACGGTTCCGGCATCTTCCAGTCAACTCCTCCAGCATCACGTGGGAAGAACTCCACTATTCACAGGTGTGTC
>NC_051407.1:25021127-25021948 GCF_015228065.2 Penaeus monodon
TCCGCCTCACGCCTTCAGCCGCCTGCCCTGCCGGAGCTGCCGACTCCGCACGGGACATGGTCTGCATTAGGTAAACGCGTTGACGAATGGCAAGGGTGTTTGATGTTATCACGTCATCACTGTCTGCTGCTCAAGACCGCACTCCTGCTCCTGGTCAGACAGTTGTGGCTGATTGATATCTCGCTATCGACAATTATTGGTTTTGTTGTGCTGCCTGTGCAAGACATGTTTCGAAACACTCGGGTAACACAACATTCATAGTACCAGTCTATTGTCATTCGCCTCCAGTACACACTCGGAACGGCGGAATTAACCCGCATTCACCGCCGAGCATCATAGTCACCATAGAGATTCGGTGCAGCCATTCCCAGTAGCTGAAACTGGCGCAATAAGAACCAAAAGTTGCAGTGTTTGGATAACAAAACATTAATGTGCAAAAAAGGCAGGTTTCGAAAATGTTGCCTCATCACTGAATCTATTTTGCTTACTCTCTATTTTCTTCAGACGCCAGCGTACTTTCTAGGCCGCACACCCCATGCCCAACTAAACTCCTAAACGCCCATGATTACTCCCTCCCCTGAGAGGGGAATCCTGACACCACGCTCTCCCGTGCAAGCACAAGAAGGGCCACGGAGCTGACGAACTGACGAGATGTTATCGACAGCATTTGCCGTTAAGAAGCGCAGGAGGACTGTCAGCAGTGACGCAAGCTGTCCCGCAGCCGTCACCTCTACGGCGAGAGGCGCCTTGAACGCCTTATCTGGACAGTTACGGCTCCCGCGCGCCGTCCGCCGCCGCTTTCTCCGTGGCTTTATCGGGCC
>NC_051407.1:25024772-25024870 GCF_015228065.2 Penaeus monodon
GTGCCAATTGAGATTTGGATTCATATTTTGCTGAATGATTCAACTTTACGATGATGGTTATGTGAAGGTAGGAGTGAATAGATATATGATTATCAGAA
>NC_051407.1:25025528-25025785 GCF_015228065.2 Penaeus monodon
ACTTTATCTTTTGTGATTTTGCCTCACGCCCATTCCCCTGATGAAGCGAGACCTTTCAAAGATTACTCGTTATATTTTCCCCTCTAAAAGAGCTCTCTTCCTCCCCTGCAGGACGGCCGTATCTTCCCTTCCCCTTACGAGCCAGCATTGCCATTACCTGCCTCGACCCTTCTTTCTGTTTCTCGACTATAACGCTCCCTCCTTTCGAAGCAGCCGTAACTGCCCTTTGGAGTCGGTGTCTCTGCCGGAGGTCCGCC
>NC_051407.1:25025984-25026769 GCF_015228065.2 Penaeus monodon
GCCTTCTGCCCATGTCTTCTTTTATTTAACGAGAAAGAGCGCGGTCTTCCCCTAACCGCTTATCTCGCATTAATAAAACGATTTTGACAGTTATTGAAAATTGATGTTCGCAAATCGCCCCATTAGATTTGATCTTTTGATATTCCATATCGGTTCGTTTCCGATCCGCGTAAACACTGGGACGTCTCACACACCGATCACTGTAGAGGAAGCAACAGACTTTTGTGCTTTTTAACTGTCCATTAATGACCGAAGGTGTGAGACGCTCGGCGACCTCTTCCCCGTGCTTATTCGCGCCTCTGGACTGGCGTGGGTGTTTTTGCGCCAGCGTCGCCCGTCGATATGATACGCAGTCTGCTTCGCCGACGCTTTTCTTTCCTCAATCCTGACAGAAGAATGCAGAGGGAGCGATTAGGCCATACGAGTGACGCGGCCGCCGCGAGCAGCACCCTCGCTCGCATATTTACGTGGGCGCAGCGCTTAGGGGCGGCGGGCGCTTCGTTCGAATCAAGACCCTGGCGCAAGCACCGATAGGACGACTATCTGGAGGGCGCTGCGGACGCGTTATCAGGCCGCCACGCCCGTCATCACACACACCACGACCACCTGTCATGCCACCGGCGCCTCCGCCCTCGCTTTATGGCGCACGACACGAAGGCTGGAAGGCGAGAGGGAAGGAGGGAGGCGAGGGAGGAGGAAGCCGGCGGGACCTGCGAGGGCACCCTTCGAGGGGCAGGGGTAGCTGGGCGGGGGGGGGGGCTAAAGGTGGAGGCAATTTGGAATGG
>NC_051407.1:25027286-25027747 GCF_015228065.2 Penaeus monodon
AACCAGGAATAGGTTACAACCAGGAATAGGTTTCAAATTCAGGTACGAACAGAATAGGGTAGAATAGCTTCCTTTATATCAAAACCAAGATTATAGTCATGCAGCTATAGGCATGAAGAACAGGAGAGAACTTAAGCCTCTGCACCTGATATGAGGAAAAGAGTAACAAAATTTAGTCGCAAAAGAAGACAAAGCTCAATCAGATACTCAAAGCAGACGAAATTCTTGACATAGATGAAACCAACACCGCTTTCAGTGAGACAGTAATAGAGTTTGCATTTGTAGTAGACAGCAAAGGTTCGGCAAGCTCACTGGTGAACCAAGACACAAGAAGACAAAAAATAATAGGGACATGAAAATGAAAGTAGACATTAACAAAGACTATAGACGATGATGGCAAAGGAAACGAAGCACTGCTCGCAGACTTAAAAAAGGAGGGAAAACAGGGAAAAATCAAACTC
>NC_051407.1:25028706-25028822 GCF_015228065.2 Penaeus monodon
AGTTAAGTGAATACAGTAGTGGATGATATACTCAAGTGTATTAAAGAGAAGGAATGACTATGGCAAATCATGTGTTGAAGCGAAGAGCGCAAGACTGGAATAACTGAAGGACTGGA
>NC_051407.1:25030626-25031824 GCF_015228065.2 Penaeus monodon
TGTTTTCTTTTCTTGTATGTAAAGATTCTGTCCGTCCACTGTTGATCTCAAGCCCCCTCTTAACTGGCAGCCGCCTCGGCCGCCCTTCCGCCGAGAAAATCCTCAGCCATTTTCCGCGAGCGTGCATTGCCTAATCTCGCCGTGACATTATGCTCCATCGAAGGTAACTCTCAAATCTCTCATTAAGATCCAATCACGTCCCCTCTCACATTTTTATACCAAGATCTCTATTCATTCTGGTTGTGAGGCCGTTATTCAGGCTGGGTTTATTATCCCTGGCACTTACACCTCCCCTCGGCTGCCCCTCGGTCACTCGTAAAAACCTCCACTTTCTCTCTCTCCCCTTTTTTCATTACCGAGGGTCAGCGAGGGGCGCTGTGTCTCCCCTCGGGCGGTATCGGCCTGATGGGGTGAGGTGCGAGCTTCCACACCCATCCCCGCTTTTATTCACTTTTTTATCTTATTATTATCATTCCGTATTTTTCCCCTTGGATGTGTTATCTACCGGTGCCTGCGAGGGGAAAAGCAGTAGATAAATTAAGGGATTATGGAGAGAGGTCATAAATTTCGGATCTGATTAATGAATGTCCGAGTAACATTCGGGTGTTTTCCCTCAACGTGGGATGCAAACACACTTGCAAGAGCGCCGAGGACCAGCGGCCGTTCTCGACCCGGGTTGCCTCCCCCTCCCCCCTGTAATGGACGCAGCCACTAGGTCAGAAGGCGGCCTACCCTCTCCCTCCCCTTCCTCCTTTCCCTCCCCTCCCCCTCCTTCCCCTCCCTCTCCCCCCTTTCCCCTGGCACACACTCTCTTTTTATTAATGTATATCCATTCGGGGGAATGACGCAATTATGGAATGGCAATGTCGATCCCCGCAATATAATCAGAAGAGAAAACCGTGGCAGCATTTCCACTGTTATGACGAAACCCGTGGAGATGGAACACACATTCCATGGATGTGTCGTTTCTGGCTGGTCATTCTGCGAAATGCTGGATGCTAATTCAGTATGCAGTGTCTTGTCAGAATATGGGATGATGTTTCATGCCGAAAAAAGCAACGAAATTGGATTATCGAACTTTTAACACAGAAGTCTGGTTTTGTCTTTTTATTCCATTGCAATCCCATGGAAATCTGTCAAATAATGGGGTATTTCGACAAAGTGTGTGCAGAGATGCTGATACGTGGCAGTAGAGTGC
>NC_051407.1:25031896-25032132 GCF_015228065.2 Penaeus monodon
CGACAGACAGATCAAAATAACCAAGAAAATGCACAAAGCAACATGACAAGTGTCCAGGCGTAGGGGCAGACAAGGTCTAATATAAGTACTCATGTAGACCTCGGGAGCAGAGGGCGAGAGGCAGGGGCCGGGAAATGTGCCACCGGGCGAAGGGACGGCGGGAGCCTTTACATGTGGAGTCATGTAACGTGGCCTCTGGTGGCCAGGTCGCGCTCGGGCGTCAGTACCTTGAGTGC
>NC_051407.1:25032163-25032429 GCF_015228065.2 Penaeus monodon
GCCATTTAGTTAAAAAGAGGGGGGGGCAGGGGAAGGAGGGAGGGCCAAGTGATAGCTGGTTGGGGAGGGTGATGAGGGGAAGCTCCTGATAAACTAACGAAGAGGACAATGAGTATTTAGGCGTGATGGAGCGGGTTCGCAGTGGAAAGGGAGAAGGAAAATGCGGAGCGGATGGACACTGGCCAGAGGAGCTTGGGCTTTACACAGCGCTCCCCTCGCCACTCACCGCTTTACCGGCTCTTAAAAGCGCCCATCACGAGGAGGAA
>NC_051407.1:25033609-25033907 GCF_015228065.2 Penaeus monodon
CAGCCCGCAGCAGATAGCATCGGCGCCGCGCCCGCCCGTGGCCAGCAGCCGCGACCGGCCTGTATGGTCGGCAAGAAGTTATCGGCGAGATTCACAACCCATTACCTCTGCCGCCCTCGGCCGCGACAATGCTTCCCCGTCAGCTGACCGCGCGACCGTGAACCATTACTCTTAAATGCCGTCTGACCGAAGGAACACGAATGTGAGACCGAGTGAAAGTAACGAGAAATGATTCGAGAATTTCTTTCATCGCCTCTCTCTTCGCTTGGAAGGAACGCGGGTTTTGATAAAACGTGTA
>NC_051407.1:25038179-25039985 GCF_015228065.2 Penaeus monodon
GGGCTCTTGCAATCAAAGTCATTCCCCCGCCCTTTCCGCAATATATTTACTAAGTACGTGCCCGCGGCGTGCTGATGCCCCTCGTCCCTCTAGTAGAGCCATCAGCCGCCGTGCAGAAACCACTAGCTGCCCGGAATTAATTGTAGAATAAGCGACCGCATAAAGAATTCAATTTAACACTACGAAAAGAAAGCGAGTCGTATTTTGGTCAAAGAAAACGGGCAGTAGTACATTCCTGGGTGCTGTAATATCCCGTAATTACATATCGGTCAGCTGATCAGCTCCGGAGATAAGGCGGTTCAGCGGCTGGGAATAGAGCCGGCCAGATGATCCCAGATAAAGTAAAAAAAATGTTATAGATATCAAAGTGAAAGAGAGGAAGAGAACAAGCAGGTTCTGTAGTCGCGGACGAAGCATTCTCTGGCACAGAGAACTTCCAAACGCCACTTGCTGTAGGTGGTGCCCTTAAGCTCAAAGAACACTTGACAGAGAACGACAAATGGCCAGTGCTGGGCTACCGTTTAGTAACGATGACGATGGACCGGAGTTATACTGTAGTTCTGTACAGCGAGTCATTCGACGACAGACATACTGCCTGTTCCACTAACGGAAATCATTGGGTCTCTCTGTTTAATATGTCTTAATAACCATCCTTGTCTCCGGCATCAACCGCTACAACGTTAACTCTTACAAGTTATATCAACAGAATTAGTTCCGCTTTCTTTTTAAAGGGCAATAATTATCCTCCTCCCGAACATATCTTACGATAACAAATTTTTTTAAATAAGTTACCCAGTTTAATGCCCTGGACATGCAAAACAGTCAACTGCAGCGTTGCTTTAAGAAAAACACGATTTCATAAAAGTCAGCAGGAATAAAGCAGCGAAAACTTGCCCGACGCCATACAATGACAATCACGCCTGCGACCAATTCCTATTCCGTTAATTCTTAAGAATGCAAAACTAGATGAAAGCGAAGCAGAGATGCCCATTGCTGACTTCGGTCGGGTCCCCGCGGGCCTGGGGTCACACACGACTCAGATCACACAGAGACGTACCAGAAGACGGTTGAGACAAGGGTCAAGACATCTGACAAATTGACCCATCTCGTTACCTGGCGTAGGCCTACTCGTGACCCTCCATTCCTCCTTTCCTACGAAGCCCTCAAAGGATTGTGCTCAAATTACCCTTTGATGATGGTTTAACTGCAACCCAGGCACTTGGCTTGTGCTAAAAGGGAATGATCCCACGACAGAGGAGGAATCCCTCGCCAGGTGTCGCAGAGGCCGAGGGAGTTGGCTGGCCGAGCGGAGGGGACGGGACGGGGCCGGCGACTCCCAGCCTCTGCTCCTTCGGGATGCCTGATGGCCCGAACCCGTTTGGGCCTAAAGCTGTTAATCAGGCCTCCATCAAAGGTCAAGTATGTGGAGAGGCCGAGCGATGGTGGTCCGCCCGTTAACACGCAACGTCATATGACAAATCAATTAATCTTCAAAAAGGAACGTTGAAAGTAATGAAACACGGGGCGATTTTCTTTTCCCAACTTCAGCCTTTCGTTCGGGGTTATGAGGGTAGAAATGAAGAAAAATTAAGACAGCGACGAAACATTTTGCCTAAACAAGTAATACGACCGCTGTAGGTTTTAGAAACGGGAAAACTCCTTTCTGTAATAACGAGATTTATCCCCGATACAAGTCACAAGAAAGGAGTATTTGTTAAGTTATGTCGGGAGCGGTTTTTCATCATGTAATTCGCTTTACTCGCAAAACACCTTCTCGGGAGACAGACACAGTTTCGTGCATTGTAC
>NC_051407.1:25041177-25041404 GCF_015228065.2 Penaeus monodon
TCTACGCACACACAATCAATCCGAACCACAGCACCGACATAAACACATACTCTCGCAAGAAGCAGCAGAAGGGAAATGTCTTCCATATGGGCACAATCAACGCCTGTTTATCTACGCCTCGTTAGATACAATGCGTGCACACTACGCCTACAAAATATCCTTTCATACGCGGGGCCCGACTGAACACGCGAGGCGGGGCCCCGGGCTCCGCGCTCGGCAAATACACA
>NC_051407.1:25042001-25042318 GCF_015228065.2 Penaeus monodon
CGACCCAAGGCCCTCGGCACCATGCAATGACAACTACTTCCTGTAATATTTAATTTAATTTTCAAAGGAAAGACGTCAGTAATTCATCCTTTCCGGTTTCTCTTTTTTCCACAAGTAGAGGCATGGATAAAAGTACGTCTGTGTTGTTCTAGGTGATCATTCTTCCGCACAAGCACTATATACCGAAGCATTAATGGATTTGTTTGTACATAGCGGCTGAGAAGTATACACAGATCCACCTGCAGATCCTCACAAAGGAACAGGGAGTTTCACCTACGCACATGTAAACACACGTTCACTACATGCCAGAGCATGTC
>NC_051407.1:25042980-25043415 GCF_015228065.2 Penaeus monodon
TTGTGCCGTTTTCCAGGAATGTGGACACATTCCTAGTGCCACAAGTTTATCATTTTCCTGTAATAACGTGAGCCTCAACGTGGCTATTCACATTTTATCCCCTTTCATCATGGCCGTTCAATTTAGAGTCTTCCTTCTCGGCCCAATTCTTGGTTTACGTTTTGAGAAAACTTTGGTACTCTATCAGATCCAAATTTCCAGATCTATAGCCCGAGATCCGATGGAAGCGATAGGGGCCAACATCAAACGCGCCCCCCCTCCCTCCCCTCCAATTTACACTTATTCCCACTTCATCGCGGCAGAAACCATGAATTCGTCATTCTTTCGGAAAATCTTCCTTTAGAAAATTTCGATTGGCAATTTAGGCTACTCGCCGCCTGGCTTTTGATGCGGCCAGCCTTCCGCCCTGCACCGGAAGGCTCCCCCCCCCCCATC
>NC_051407.1:25043463-25045338 GCF_015228065.2 Penaeus monodon
AAGAGTTTTAAGCACAAATACCCGTGTTTTATGGTTTGGTAACCTGCGGCCCTTTTCTCCTCCTTTTGGAGTACTGCGCGAGGACAAAGAGGTGTGCAGTCGTACAAGAGGTCTTTACCAGCGTCCGGGATGGTTTGCTTTCCTCTGCGCCGAGGCTCTTTGAAGATGATTTTTGAATGTCATGAATAGATTGTGGGAAACATACACTATTTTGCGTCTGTTTGCATATTCTCCTTTTTCCGTGTGCCTTTAATCAAAATATGTGTGAAGCTATCAGCGGCGAGTATTGAAAATGCTCATTCAATTACGATATTTAGATATCGCGTGAGTATTCTTCATAACATTTTGTCTAATTTCCAGCTATGTACACGGGGCTAAATGATATCTCGTCTTATTGTTAATTTTTCATACAGAAGAGGCCATACCCAAAGAGCTCATAAATAGTTAAAATGTAAACGATTCCAGTAAAGGTACAATGTCGAGCAGACTCCAAGAAACAAACAGAATAGCAAATGAAAGGGAAGTTTACAGACCAAAGAACGAAGTCTTCATTCCGAAATGCATTCACAACATTTTTCATGTGTTTGTTTGTCCAGTTTTGAAGCGACCATATCAAACCCGGAGTCAAAGTCAGCGACGAGCCGAGCCTGCGACGCTGAGGAGGTACTGTGTCATGGCAAATATAATATACTCTTGAGTTTATATTTTGCAAATTCATAAAAGATTCAGTCCGGAATCCAAAGCCATCATGTAGGATGACCAGAATTAGTTTCCTCTCTGATTAAAGCTTAGTCACAGAAAATCACTTTTCAAATATATTGTTAAAGCTTTTTGTTGCGATATTTCTACCTAAACCGGGAAAATAAACACTGACAAAAATCATAAAGTGCAATTTGTCCCAGCGCGGTCTTTTTATCTCTCTCTCATAAAGGCTCCGACCCCATAAAAAGGGATTGAGAGAATCATATGGAGTTGACTGTGTGTATCTTTACATCTTGGTTTCTTTCATCTATGCGCCGCCCACTTGAGCCTCCCACAGTGTTGCCACATTTCGATCAGAAGCATTTTTTTAAACGATGTGGTGTACTATATAAACATATAGTTTTATAACCTACCGTATCCTAAGCATGTCTTTTTTATCTCCGTCTTTTAAAATACATTCAAGTCCGCTGAATATGACAGCTGCCAGCATCTTTTCCATAATGCTGTATTTTTCTGACTTTGGCACCACTGCGTCAAACATGAATTGCATACGAGGTTTCCCAGCATAAAAACCTCCTGCTCTCATTGAAAAAAATCTTTTGGTGTTCGTTACAGATGACTGGAAAATAAAGTCGTATTCATCTTTTCGTTGCTCTTTCAACATATTGATGAGTAATTCATAGGTGATGTAGATGCTCGGAGCCTTTGATCCTACAGAGGTGGGATGTTGACTCAGGAGACGCTGCATTTTTTCCCTGGACCTTTGCGATGCACTGCTTGCTGTCACTGCAACAGTCTTTCGCCGTCGGTCTTTTGCCATTTACTGTGCGCATTCGTCGCCGGTGGAAATGCTTGCAGGCACCGATTCTTGCAGTCCGCTGATGGGCGTGAAAAGCTAAACACGATGGGCGTAATGGCAGATGGCACCTGCACGACAGAAGGGGGGCTGGGATGAAAAGTGTCGCCGGGAACATGGCACTGGTGAGCTAAAAAAAGCTTATACTTAAAGAGCTCAAAAGGCTGACTCATGATACATTGGAAGAAAAGGCAGGAGGCGAAATGAAGTGAGAGAGGAAAGCGCTTAAGTGGAGGAGCTTAGACATACTAAAGAAGAAAGAAACAGTGAGATTGGAAGAAAGAAGGAAAAGTGATGTATAGAGACATATTAAATAT
>NC_051407.1:25045398-25045602 GCF_015228065.2 Penaeus monodon
CGGGAGGAAAAAGTCCGACTGTGGAATCAATGAAAGGGAGAAACAGAGAGCGTAAATAATCCTAGGAATATCAAGTGGCGAGAGAAAGAAGGGGATGGAGAGGGTCAAGATAGGGTGAGCGAGAGAGGGGAAGAAGAATAGGTGGAAAGAGGGGGACGAAGGGAGAGGAGAGCTCGAGGGAGCAGAGATGGAGCAAGGAAGACA
>NC_051407.1:25045779-25046118 GCF_015228065.2 Penaeus monodon
TAAACCATTAGAGGCACAACTGGAGCTAATCGCCGGACTGATTACACTAAGAATCTGCACAGAGTCGTTAGAATCATTGAGGTCTGGTCAGGCTTGTTTTATCCGGAGAGGAACAAGATAAATGGGCGCCGCTTCTTTGTTGGCTCTCGAATCCGGCGAGGAGAGAGAAATGTATGTATTTACGTCCGCCCAGCTGACTGCTCCTTCTGCCTTTGTACTCGGCCGTTCGTGTGGGCGCCGTCTGGAGTCACCTCTGCGCCTCCGCTTGTGTCAGCTACTACAGGGCACATGAGTGTATTATTGTATATGCTCATATAAGTGTGGCTGTCTCTTTGTGCG
>NC_051407.1:25046573-25046660 GCF_015228065.2 Penaeus monodon
TTGTTCACAAGTCGTACCCATTCTCTTAGTTGACGAGCATCCCACCTTCTCCCCAAACCGTCGCTTTATTCGACCAATAAACGTGAA
>NC_051407.1:25046754-25047527 GCF_015228065.2 Penaeus monodon
ACCCATCCCGAGGACGTCAGGATCGCTGTGGTCTTCATAATGTCCCGAACAAGGGATCCTCTGTCGAGCCCAGTGTCTGGTGGAACTTTCTACCGTTACAACTTCCATAGTAGATAACAACTCAGATAAAGAAATTAGTGATGGGCCTTTGCAACGCATAAAACATATGGCCTTGGTTTGTTATTCTATGGTGTCAAAGGTCAAATGCTATTTATTTTGGGTTCGAGTGATATAAGACAGATGTGAATTTCCTCAACTCACCCCGCGAATGACATGCATTTCCCTTTACTTATGCTGTACTCGCAAGGACGATATAAAACTTCCCAAGTGTTCCCGGCGTTCCGTGCGAAAGGGGAGGGCGAAAGAGAGAGGCACGGACGATACACGAACGCAATGAAAACAAACAAGCACACAGATGGAAAGGCATAAAACCCGAAATACGACAACACACCTGAAACCCAAACCTTCTGAATCCCGTCCCTACAGTTCCTCGCGTCACATCGAGGAGAAAAATCGTCCAAGAGCAACTCGCGACGCCCGCGGTCACGCCAGTCATAAATGTCGGCCTTGTATCTCTGCCTCTATATCTCCCATTGAGAGACCTTTTAACTTAATGTTGTTTTGTCTCGCTGGTGCCCGAAACTAAATAAATAGACGGGCCCTTACATCGATCGCGGGGTCTTGCGTTGTCCATGTGGTGGGGATTCGCTCCTCGTGTTTGTGTGTTAATACGTTTTAGGAACATGAGGGCACATCCGTGTTCATCATTGTGC
>NC_051407.1:25048405-25050241 GCF_015228065.2 Penaeus monodon
TCTGCCTTTCATTCTTACATTCTTACCCATTGCACGAGCCTTTTCGCCGTGACACCAACAACAGATTCTTATTCTGACAAAGCCTCTAGCCGCGCATTCTCCAGTGGCTGTCTTGCTCTCCTGCTCCGCCCTCGTTACCGCTCTGCCATACCACACTATTTTTCACGTCTTTATTTCCTCTCTCCAAGTAAAAATCCAATAAAGAAACACTGGAATATGGAATTATGGAAATCGAGGCGCCACTCAGGCCAGCCCAAGACACATTACATGTGAAAAAAGCACCAAATAAATGCGCCACAAATCGGCATCAGGGATCCCAGTTCCTATTTATTTATTTAGATTTCGATAACACTTCAGAGTACGAGAGTTCCACATTCACCGTATCAAGAAGTAAATATTTGATATCTGGTGAGTAAGCCGAACATGATTCACGCATTGTAATCCAATAGGAAGAAAGTTAGAGCGATATCTGGGTAGAAAAATAGTGTTGGCAACGCACTGGGGGCACGGACCCATCGAAAACATCTGTGGCGCCCCTAAATGTTTCCATAATCGCCGATTCAAAGGCCAAAAAAGTGCGCTTGACTTCGGCGAACGTTTCAATTCACCGCACTTTTTCATCTTTTTCTTTGTGTGGCGCGCTTTAATGAATGCCTTTTATCCAGGGAGTCCTGAATGAGAACGAAAAAAAAAAGCATAGAATAAACATGTTTTGTGTAAGTGCCTATTTTACATACCGCTGTAAGGAGCATTTGTCAGCACATCTCAAGATCCGAGAGTTTGGGCTTCAGTCTCGGGATCCTCATAATGCGCTGCAGATCAGGCGATATCATCTGCAACTATTTTGTGGCGTCGTGCAATGTGAGCGCAATCGTGGCTGCATCGTAATAGCTGTAAGAAATAATAACGTACGGGATTAATAAAAAGGCTGGGGGAGGGGCCCGGCGCACATGGATTTAGTAATATGAACAGAAAGAGAGGAGGAGGAGAAGGCCAAGCGTGGGATTTACCGAAAGAAAAGTTCGTCGACTCAGCGCTAAAGAAATCAATAGAATGCAGCAAATGCATTGTCAGTTCACGATTTTTTACAAACAATTCTTTGTGAAGACCCGCAAAAAATCATCTTGTAAAAGAAAGAGAAGACAATAAAACTAGGAATAATGAGTAAATTAATGAGGATTATTTTTGTCAGTGAAGTGGAAGGCAATGAGGGGCGCCGAGGCAGGCCAAAGGTATTATTCCTCGTAGGGAGGGGAATATCGGGGACGGCGCCGAGGATGCCACTGCAGGCTTCGTGTGGAGGGGAAGAGAGGCCGAGGGGGACCTCCCCTCCGTCCACGACAGAAGAATTATATAATTGTGTACCTACAAAAGACTTTTAATTAGCCTGTGAAAGAAAGCAGAGAAATAGTATTTGCCCCAAAGATGAGAGGGAACCATAAAGAGAGCGAACGCGGTGCGAGCAAACAGAAGAAGAAATACACAGGGCTGCCCCGGCGGCGTCCGGGGGCGAGTCGGCGACGCAGAGCCGTACACGGGCGCGGACAAACAGACTGCCACTGCGAGAAAGAATGACACAAACAAACACGTCCTGTGTGAAAGGCAGTCGGGGTGCGTTGCCCTCAATGTCTCCCTCGCGCTCTCTTGTTGACTAAAACGTTTGCATTTAAATCCGTCTCAGTAGAGGCGCGAAGAGTAAATATGAATTGTCAAATGTTTCGTCTACCTCATTTGTACGGCAAGTGTTTGTTCGTGCAGGCGCTCTATAGCCAGGCACAGCTTCTATTTGAGCTTCCCGACCGCTAACGCTTTCGGGCGGCGTCGTGTGCATGCATT
>NC_051407.1:25050258-25050427 GCF_015228065.2 Penaeus monodon
AGGGAGGCCCTCCGCGCCCTTGCCTTCTGCTGCAGTGGAAGGCCTTCTCCGAGGGGCGCTCCGGATGCCACGTCGCGCTCCATTTCTCCAGGAATTTCAGTCTGGCCGATCCGCAGCGCCGGCGGCCGTCTGGATTGATCATTTCCCACATAGATCCAGGCAACCCATC
>NC_051407.1:25050465-25050673 GCF_015228065.2 Penaeus monodon
CCGCAGTTTCCCCTCGGACGGGCAGAAGACGGTCGGCCGCCTCCTCGCCTATCATGTTGCAAAATGGAAAATGTGATAGGGATTTGGGGTCCGGCACCGCGCTGCATGCTATGCGGTGCTTCCTTTCAACTTTGCCTCGAAATAAATGTGAAGTCCGTTTGCTGATGTGCTTGATTTGGGAAAGAAAAGAAAAGGTAAATATAATTGC
>NC_051407.1:25052434-25052747 GCF_015228065.2 Penaeus monodon
CTTTTTTCTCTCCCCTTTTTCTTTGTTTTTTTTGGGGGCAAGAAAACCACACCCCCCTGTTATTTTTTCCCCCACTAAACTAATCCCAACTGAACGCAATTAAATCAAAATAATATAACATGAATAATTCACTCTTAATGAGCTTATCCAGAGGCACTGGAGTTAAATGTAAAATCACTCTTAGAAGTATTCATGTAACAATTTCTTTACTGGCATACTTACCTGTCTTTCGGTGAACAGACAAAATTGGAAAATGGAATTTGTGATTAGTTAATAGAATTGCCTTATTGAGCTGATCGACATTTCAAAAATC
>NC_051407.1:25052944-25053944 GCF_015228065.2 Penaeus monodon
TTTCCCTTTTTTTCCTAAAAGAAGCACTTCCCAAAAATCAGCTATCAGAAACAAATCTATATCACCCTACACTGACTTGGCTTAATCTGCTTGCCCTAAACACTAGATCCCACCACATCTAACCTAACCAAAGTTCTACCCAATCTAAGGTCATTGCCTAAAACTGACTCAGCAATCTAACATAACATAACCTGAATTACCAAAGAAAAACCACCTGTTTCCCCACCCACTACCAAAAATTGTGAAACCCTTTTTTCCCCAAGCAATTCAACCTGACTTCCCCAAATCGCTGAACCCCTGCCAAAGAATGTTTAAATGCAGATCTTACCTTACCACAAGTACTCAGAGAAATGAGAACTCCTAAATACTAAAGAAACAAGACATTAGGAAACTATATTTCACCGTTATTTACATCAGATCACCACCAGCTGACGAATGTAGGCAAAAACAGAGGAAATCCTTATTCAAATCTCTCCATATACACACCAGTCTTTGCCTAATTCAGCTTACGCCAGCATGGCATGACCTTTTTTATGAAATAGGAAAGCTTTCGTCTACAGGAAAGGGTTCGAAATTTTTTCTTGAATTTTAAAACCCTTTTTGACTGTATAAAATTTTAATCCCAAAAAATATTTTTACAATTCTCAGGATGAAATTAATCGCGGGGAATATAGTGGTTTTAGAGCAGATTTCTAGAGGTAAGCGGCGATGAACGGATAAAAAAAAGTCGAGTAAATTCTGCTGTTTGCCTGCTTTGATAGAACCTTTGATTCAGTGGAAGCAGGTGAGTGTTACATAAAACTTCAAAGAATATTTATACAGGATGCACAGTGACTTTTCAAACCTTAGCGATTAGTTATAAAAACCTTTTTCCCAAAAATGTTCTCAGGGGAAAACTTTTGGGAAAGGGAAACCGGGGAAAAGTAATCGGGGAAATGAGGAAATAAGTAGGGAAATCAAGGGGAGATCTTGGAATCAAAACCCCTATTCTGTTAAATCG
>NC_051407.1:25053980-25054157 GCF_015228065.2 Penaeus monodon
GCAATGTCAAACAAAGGCTACGCTTGCTAATTAGTAAGTGGGAAGAACACTGGTTCTCTAAACTATGGCATCGCGGAGTGCAATTTCATTTATCCTGTAAAGAAAAAAAAAACTTAAAAAAAGAACTAATATTAACTAATTTTCTTCGAAATAAAAATGCTTCATATTGTTAGCTGG
>NC_051407.1:25054184-25054253 GCF_015228065.2 Penaeus monodon
GATCGCTAAAACAGCAACCGGATGTACAGATACTTAGTTGTATCTGGACATCCTGTTGCTGTTGCTAAA
>NC_051407.1:25058593-25058920 GCF_015228065.2 Penaeus monodon
AGTGACATTCCCTGAAAAGCTGTGTTCCTTAACAGCTCGAGCAGAGCGCCTCGGGAGTGCACAGCCAGGGAGCACTCATGCAAAGCACACCGCATTACAGCAACTTAGCGTGTAAAAATTCCCAAACAAACTTGATTAGGCTGTAACTTCCCGAGTACATTTAAGTAAATTAGTCCGTGTCAGACAATCCAGAAGGGGTTTAGAAATCATTAAGAAAATCCAAGAGAAGCACAGAAGAGGATTACGATGTTACTAATCTCCTTAGATCCTGTTCCTTTGGCTTTCCGTCCAACTACAATTAAACTCCGGGTGTCAGTACACCTCCGA
>NC_051407.1:25058969-25059863 GCF_015228065.2 Penaeus monodon
GGGGGTGTCGCAGGAGGGGCAGTTAGCAGGGGAGAAGATCGGCAGGGGGAGAAGGGGTGAAACAGAGAATCCCGGAGAGGCAGGGTAGATGGTAGGGACAGGGTCCACAGGCGGGAAGGGGGCCCAGGAAAGGAGTCAGCGAGGGAGAGAAAAGGCTGAGAGGAGGAGTCAGAGGGGAGCAGGGGAAGAAGATCAGCAGTGGAGAAAGAGCTGAGGGGGAGAAGGGGTCGACCGGGGGAGAGAAGGGAGGGGGGTGAGCAGAGGGCGAGAGGGCGTGGGGGAGGGAATAACAAGGGGTGAAGGAATCAGCAGAGGGAGAGGGCGTTGGGGGGGGGGGTCGATAGAGTTGGAGGAGATGGGAAAAGGAGCAAGAGAGGGAGAAAAAGCTGGGGGAGAGAGTCAGCTGGGGAACAAAGGGAAAGGGAGAGAGCAGGAGGAAGGGTGTCAGCAGGGAAAGAGAGGAGGGACTGTGGAAGTCACCTAGGGAAGGGAGAGGCTGGGAGAGTCACCTGGGGAAAGGAGGGACAGACGAGGTCACCTGGGAAAGAGAGGGACAGAGGGAGTCACCTGGGAAAGGGAGGGACAGGGAGAGTCACCTGGGAAAGGAAGGGACAGGGAGAGTCACCTGGGAAAGGGAGGGGCTGAGGGCGAGGTAGTGGGGGAGTAAACACCTTCAGCGGAGGGAAACGGGGACAGTGAAGGGGAAAGCGACACTCCAGAGGGGAGAGAGGACGCATGCCTCCTTTCACCCTCATTTCCCGGCCTTTAGTTTGTCTACAACTTGTAAGCATAATATATACTATTTACACAAACATACGTGTGTGCGTTTGTGTGTGTGAGCTTGGGTTTAGAGGCCGGTAAATGAATTTCTCATTCCTTGTGCTTCAGTCGCTG
>NC_051407.1:25060953-25062140 GCF_015228065.2 Penaeus monodon
ACTTCAAAAGTAAATGAGCTGTGAGATAAAGATCTCGCCCATTTCCTCTGGCATTTGACAGCTGCTCTCGAGTCTTCCTACCAAATGGGTTTTACAATTGTCTGTGTCACTCCTGACGGAGACGAATGGGCCTGGCAGTCGGAGATCGGCCGCGTCAGGTGTCGTGCTCGTCCTCCGCCTCACACTCGCTTTCCATCAACGCCGCATCAACAAAATCATCGCCGGGGTCTCCGAGGGTCGTAAACTAGACAGGAACTTTCAAAATGGTTCATATTCAGTCCCTCACTTTCCTAACATAAATCCCACAAGTGCCGCGCTCAGCAGCCTCGCCTCCTTAATTAAATTCTGTCACGTGTTCCGAGAAAAGGATAATACTGAATGCTGAACACTAAGACCGCTGGCACTGCACTACTGACATCGACAGAAACAATAAAAGCATAAGAGAACGAGCTGAGAAACTGCCAGCGACGGTGTCAGAGAGGGAGACCAGTTAAAGGGGTTCAAACTCTATATATTCCCGGGGTTGATCTCCCTCGGATTTCATTCTAATATTACATTCGACTTTGCATTTAATCCTATTAAGTCCCGACTCGGCGCCGACACAAAGTTAACCTGACACCAAAGTTTGAAAAGTCTCCACCAAATAATAAGAGGAGGATCAGATCCCTTGTTTCCTAATTGCAGTCCGAAATGTTTACAGTCCGATGCTCTCTTGAGAAATGATACTTCTCGCTTGGCTTCTCTCGAGATGTATCTTTACGCCGGAACTTTTACTTTGTTCTAAGGAGATCAAAATTTCGGACTTAACGCACTTATTCGGCTTGACTTTGCACTACGAGTCTTACGAAATTTGATCAGACTCTCTTCCTCTTTGGTCCGTCCTCTGTGCCGACCGGATTCCCCGCCGAGGGTTGCTCTTCGCCAATAATCGTTAAACATCCGACTTTGTTACGGGTATCGTTAGCATAAACTTGGGTCAGCCTCTACAATCCTGATTACTACAAGCGGAAAGTTGCAACGGAACATTTGAGTGCGATCACGAAAGTTGCGTCCGGGATAATCGTCCGGATCTTTCGACGAGCCTCTGTCGGTCTGGCTGCTGTGGCCTCGGGCTGATGCGCTGGCCGTCGTGTTGCGACCAAGATCTCACAGTGGGACCTAAACAGAAGACTAAGTTCAAATATGCA
>NC_051407.1:25062217-25062316 GCF_015228065.2 Penaeus monodon
CGGTGGATAGATTCAGAAATGAATTAATCACAACTGGTTTGATGTTTAAGTTCGGACTTAAATCCTGCTTATCGATTACAGCAATGGTATTGTTAATTC
>NC_051407.1:25062479-25063044 GCF_015228065.2 Penaeus monodon
ACACTAGTGTTTCTTTGACGTTGTTATACATTTCTAGATATTCAGTTCTAATTAATGTTGAATCATTGATCATGAAAAATCAAGTCAGCCTTCAAATAAAATTAAACTTCTCCCCCTTTTTAGTAATCAAGCGAATAACAACTTTCGAGAAGGGGAGCATTTCTTCATCTGCCCTCGGAGGCTGCCTCGTGTCTTCCTCTGTAGGCGTCGCTCTTTGTACCTAAAAAACGTTTTTGAATAACTTTTCGCTTCAGGAAAAAAATCGACCCATGAAATACAACAAACAAACTTATTTTTTATTACAAATCTTTTATCGTTTAGCCTTCCTGATAGACGGCGAAATATTGTAATTGACTCTTTATAGGCGAGCCAGAAGCGAGTCAAAAGAGCTGCAGGTTCAGAACTTACTCGGCGGAAACCTACCTTCCGGTAAATAGTTCCCGCTGTGTTGAATATCTGAGCAGATGAGCAAGTGCGAGTTCCCTTGGGATTGGAAACAGAACCCCAAGTTCTCCAGGAGAAAGAACATTACAAGGGAAAACAGTTCCTCACCTACTTTCCTCTT
>NC_051407.1:25063078-25063791 GCF_015228065.2 Penaeus monodon
TCGCGACGGCTGAGGTAAATGGAAAGAGGCGGCGGAGATGTATGGGCCGGAGGATCAATCCACCACTCATAGATATATAATTGGCACCCACTCCGCCAGACTCCTTGCTATTCTCGATCTGCTTCGTGCTCACTGTCATCTTTTTCTTCGGGGGTTGGAACGTATGTTGTAAACTCCGCCAGCCAAAATGGCCAGAGGAGACGAGACAAAAGAATAACTAAAAGTAAATCGAGTGCGTGGTTCTCAGCGGTGCTACTGAGCTACGCGGGGAACAAAAGCCTGTACGGAAGAACCTAATCCATTACGCTGAGATAAACTTATGACGAGCAGCAGAGGCGGCGCGAGGGGGAGGCTGCGTGTGTGATGAATGGCCGCAGAGCCGCTTGCGTATGAAGGGGGGAGGGGGAGGCGACCCACCTCCTGCCGAAGAAGGTCGGAAACCACTGGACCAGCTGAACCCGATCCTTCTCTCTTGCTGTTTATGTTAATGCTGTTAGAAGGACTCTTATTTCATATCACAAATCTAGCCTAATTTGCGATAATTATTTCATTTCTGTGTCCTACTGGAATGATAACCCTGCCTTACGAAGAATGTAGACTTCACCTTTTCAAAATAACAATAGTATTACAAGTAAAACTGTAATTTACATCAGTTTTGCAATTGGATAAAACGATATACCCGAATTGTAGCAAGTTACGAGTAGGAGCTTGAA
>NC_051407.1:25065794-25067323 GCF_015228065.2 Penaeus monodon
GCGAATCGCATGTTGTCTGCCGTCTTAATAGTGCCTGTATCTTGGTTTATGCTCCCTGCTTGTGTCTGCTCCTATATTCTCTGCTTATGCCTGGGCTTATGGGGTGTGTCTGTTTCTTAATGGGATGATTTACATAGTGGTTATAATGGGGTTTTGGTTACCACGTCGGCAGCACTGGGCATGGCCGTGTGGTTGTGTCCGTGTGCATTAGCCGACTTCCCATTATCGTTTACTTTGGTTTCCCTTCTCCTCCTTTTCTCAAAACGGATCTTGTTTATGTACTATGTAATAGCCATCCAAAACGTTTTTACTTTATTTCCATTCCCTTTTTGTACCATTCTGTGTTCGATAATTACATGCAAAGCTCACCTAATGAAGATAAAACATAATATATTGGTCACTGGAAGTGTTGCTATCCTTTCACTAATCTCCGGAAATTGTACCCAATTAAGCCACATATTATTGTATGATGATAGTGATAATGCAGCCCCTGCATGATCGCAAGCGTACATCACCTTCCCCGCCGCTCCTGGCCACGCCTCCCTTCCCCATACGTCGCCCCCCCCTTTCGGTACACCCACGCCTTCAACTTCATTAAAACACTTCCTCCCTTTCCTAGAATGGCCTCCAGTCCCCCTCACACGAAGCTAATCTATCCCCCTCCGAACCCAGAACACTCCTTTCCAATCCTCCTCCACACAACGTCCACTCAGATACTTCCTTCGGTCACATTTCTCTTCTCCTCATTGAGACCTTTTTTTTGGCAGGCGAAGAGGCTTTGGTCTTTCCTTCTCCTCCGCATCAGAGGCGACTTTCCTCAGGCCATTAGTGCGTTAGCTGGGATGTGCCTCCGTGGCGAGTCGCATGTTATCTCGCTATGTTCTCCTTGTTCTCAAGGATGTTCATATGTAACATATGGAAGGCGTATTCGAGTGTTTTTTTCAGGTATGTGATTATACGTTATTTACCGTGCACTATCCTGCGCTGTACATATTTCATTTTAAATGGAATGGGTCTTCGCTTTTAACATTTACCTGAACATGAGCAATAGACCAGATGAAATAAAATGCAAGTATAGCTATAAATGCGTCAGCGACCGAGTGATGGATATGCCTTTGCTGTCAGCTGAAATTCGCCAGCTGTCTTCCTGTGCCGTGAGTCGTTTGTCTTTTTACTGGATGTTGCAGTGGATCCTCTTTGCGAGATTCCCCGTCGCCTCTGCAGGCCGTTCGGAATCCCGCTCGTCTGGCTACTGTCACGAGGTATTCAGGCGCGTCAGAGGAATGAAAGTAAAAGTACTTGTCCGCTTACACTGTGGCCCTACGCAGTGTAACAGTTGTAACTGGAGGTTCTAAGTACTACTGTATAGTATTTGTCATGCCTGCGCTCTGTAGTCGTTCATGCGCTTGCCTTACGCAGAAAAAAAAGTCATAATAGGAAATAATGAATTTCAGTGGTTTGTAACGACGGGAAATACATTGCACTTGGCAGGAAAATGGATTTTTGAACGCCGTATCTACCGGTGCAGC
>NC_051407.1:25067364-25067868 GCF_015228065.2 Penaeus monodon
CACTCCGTCGCTTTTGTTGGGTTGAGCTTTTGTGGTGTATCAGCAGCGTCGTAAGTACGATAATCTATCACCGGCAACACGACTGCAGCTCCCCTCGACGTGTGCCGCGACCCAAGGGCGGGTTCCACCGCTTTTCGTCCGTGACATCGCCTTCCTCGTGCGGCTGTTTCTGACGCCAAAGGGACGTTCTTAGTTTCATCTTTTTCTCCATAAGACCCGCGAAACGTCGATTCCAGCCCCGAGCCTTTAGCGAAACACGGCGAGCGAGAGGGCGAGCGAGAGGGACCCGCCAGTGACCGAAACTCAGCGGAGGAGAAACAATAACCGCGCCGGAAAACCAGTGCGGTTGAGTACTGAGCAGCTCACGTCCCCCTCCGAGAGGTGCGCCATTCATCAAGTTCTCGCCCTGGTGACGTTTATTTATTTTTCTGCGACTGACTGAGCTGGTGCAGGGAATGCGATAGAGACGGAGGGCGGAGGGAGGTGGACCTAATTGTCTCTCAT
>NC_051407.1:25068356-25068680 GCF_015228065.2 Penaeus monodon
GAGGTGGAGTGTCGACCCTCGTGTGCGAGTGTCTGGCCGAGTGCTGGTGCTCCGGGCGTGGGTGGAAGCCATCACATGGGCGATGTAATAACAAACAAAGCTCTCCCGCAGTCCATCGTTTATTTCTGTATAATCCTTGTGCAGGTAAACACCATCTCTCAGGAGCCAAGTACTTCTCAGCGGTCGTGGGGACCGTCTGAGGGACAGCAACACCGCCAATGTAAGGTTGCATTGAGGACGATTTTAACCATAATGCAGTGTCATGCTATAATGCACTATGTTATATTTTTAAATGTTCTGTCATATTGTAGAATGAGTTTTAAG
>NC_051407.1:25068740-25068983 GCF_015228065.2 Penaeus monodon
GTATGTATGTATGTATTTTTTTTCTCAGTGAATTGGAAAAAAGGCACAAGTATTACTGCAGGTATATGCTAGTAAATGCAATTAATATACATGTGGATCAAGCCTGCTGTATCAGTGCTGTGTAATGAAACTTGTATCATATGCCCGGTCATATCAAGTAGTATATTTGTGCAAACAAGTACTGAGTGCAAATTTAAGATCTGTACGAGCGACACGTCCACTAGTGTAATGCTGCAGGAGTAA
>NC_051407.1:25069006-25069501 GCF_015228065.2 Penaeus monodon
AACACTGCTATGGCAATGTTCACGTGATAAATATCCAATCAATCTAAAGCGATATCTTGCGACAGACTCTGACCAGCAAGCACACATGAGGAGATGATATAGTCACGGCATGCACGTATCAACGCCTTTTACGACTGATTTTCGGATATCGTCAGGATGTTATATCAACTAACTACCACCTAACTATCAGGTCTTGTGCAGCTAGTGTTGCTACGCCATAGTTTTACAACTAGATGTTTAGAACTTAAAAGGATTTTTCGAAGCAAGTCTGTACTCCGTTCTCTCTTCTTCTCTTCCCATTACTCCTATTCCCTTTCCTTCTACCCTTCCTTCGGAATGGCCTCCCCGGACACTTCCCCTGAAAACAATTGCCGTCGAGGCGACAGACGCTCCATTTTTCACCCGTAAAGCTCTGTTGTCCGTCTCGGCGGCGAGGCACCCGCGGGGCCGAGACGCGTTCCAACAGCGCCGCATAAGAGCAGGTGCTCGCCGAAG
>NC_051407.1:25074879-25075146 GCF_015228065.2 Penaeus monodon
ATTGGGTATACAAATGGACGGTGTTTGGGAACCCGATCAGCGATCCAGTTGGTGTTTGCCAGCATTAATTCGCTCCATCTTGTAGACAGAATTATAGGCAAATAAAACATAAAATTAAGCAATAAAGACACAGCTCTTGACCCGCGGGAGTTGGTGGGGATATTGACCCACTGGATCGCTGAGGAGGCGCCAATCACGGCCACTGTTTCACACATCGGTGAGTGGCACAGCGGGCACACTTGGCATAAGGGAAGCAATGCACATGCA
>NC_051407.1:25075232-25075553 GCF_015228065.2 Penaeus monodon
CGTGCGTATGTAAGTACGCATATGCCAGCCATATACGGTGTTCCCTCCCGAGGCCGCCCCCCCCCCCCGCAGACGTCCAGCAGCGTGCCTGTCCGCAGCTCGACCGCGTCCTCCCCCCCTCGCCCCCCCTCCCCGCAAGCCAATTTCAGGTGGACGCCGGTAATGGTGCCAAATCAAACAAGGGGAGCGTGTGATTGTGCGGCCGACCCGTAAACTGTTTATCGAGCAATGTCAAACGTAATTCTTGGTGATTTATGGACCCTTAATTTCTTAGAGCTGGATGTGGTTCGCTATTTTATTTCGAAGAACGTCCACGAGGAT
>NC_051407.1:25078732-25080004 GCF_015228065.2 Penaeus monodon
ACGGAGGGTTTCCAGTTTTGCAAGTGCTCTAATTCGCGTGCTAACTCCCCCCCCCCCCTCGCGTCCATCTCCAAAGTGCAGAGGCGCAGCGCAGAACCCCCCCACCCACACACACACACTTAGCCTCCCTTCCCCTTTTCTTTTTTGGGGGGGGGGGGGCTGCCTGCGCTCGGTCGCCTTCGTTTCAGCAAATGTTACTCGGAATTTCATGTCTCGGAAAACTTTAATCCAATTCAAGACAAACTTTTACACAAGGGTTAAAAAGTGACGGAAACAATCTAACTTCAGAGTAAATTGATATTCACATATTTGAAGATGAAACATTTATTACAAAATCTTTTCGAGAGTAAAGAGCATTCACTAAATTACTTTCTTTTAGATGTCTCTTAAAGAGTGTTGAAGCGTTCGGATTTTCGGGAAAAGTGAATGAATCCTCTTTTTTAAGTGAATGAATCTTCTCTTTTAAGCATCGATCCTTAAACAACGACGATTCCACTTCATTTAAGCTTCGAATTTCGAGCCAAAGAGCATCGCTACCTAGGCTTCTCTCGCCACGCTGCAGCGAGAAACCGCGTCCGGACCAAACCGCACCAGACGCCCCTCCGCACTACCGCTCGTGGATCCCGCAGAACCGCACGCCCATTCCGCCCGTGCCTCCCTCCGCCCAGCCACTCAGCCGCCATCATCATACCGCCGCCATATCCAGCCGTAATACAGACTTGTCCATTTAATAAAAGTTGCCAAAGTCAGAAAAACTCCTGCACCCAATTCCAATTTTGCATACGACACTGATGAAGAAACAAGTTTGAAGCCCAACCGGACGCCGGGGTTTTCCCATATTTCCTTTTAATTAAGAAGTTATGACTTTTGAAAAATGTTTTAATAAAAAACTCCCGCTTTTTGTGTCGCAGTTCTCCTCTTTTCCGATATTGACTTGGGCGCATGAAGGACCTCGGCAGTCAGCAGCCGCTCGCGCTTGCTTTGGCGAGCACCCACGCGGGAACAGGCGGCCGGAACGGGAATGCGCCGGGGCCTCCGCGGCCGAAGGAAGCACGGAGGAACTGCTGAGGAATACAGGGCCGAGGGACGCAGCTGTGCCGGGGAAGTTTTCCTCCCGGAACGCTCGTGTCGCGCGACGACGAGGAGCCAGCATCTGAAATAAAAATTATGCAAAATAACTAAAAATCAGCAGATAAGTGTCGTTACGGAAACTACTGTCGTTTTAAGGTTGGATTACAAGAGGAAAACGAAGCACGTTTAGTTGAATGCTCA
>NC_051407.1:25080119-25080923 GCF_015228065.2 Penaeus monodon
GTGCTCTCCGGTCGTGAAGGTTATTGAAGTAAACAAAGAATTAATCTCAAACCGAGGGTAGTAAGCAGAGCCAATGACAGCTGAAAAGTGAGCAATAAGCCAAGGGATTTATAAAGGGGTGTGCAACTACAAAATAAACATACTGTACATTTTTGCTGAGCCAACAGTCCTTTCTGTGTCGAAATATTAGTATTTGTATAAAAGTTGGTTGATTCGAATCCAGAGAGAAAATCCACAAAGCAAAATGGAAATAACTAATTCACAAGTAGGTCAACTGGCACATTGGACAAGATGTATTTTTAATCAGGTCCTTATCACAAATTGATCGTTATCAAGAAGCCTCATCATCAGTCGTTCGCCTTCCTTGTGTTTTCCAGGAAACTTATCTGTGAAACCCACATTTCTTTCCTATCAAGTTTATTTTAAAAAAATCTTTAATATTGACAGTAATATCATCAGATACCAACGGGATTCACGGTCTTTTGCCAAAGAGACAAAGAGGTCCATAAGCATCGCCGCTGGAGTGACGCTTTCAAAACATTTCAAACGTCGCTTTTACTCTGGTGGCATAGACAGTGATTAATGTCGTATTGATAGAAGGGGCTTCCTCAAATTGTTCCCAGCTTTTGATAATTTGTTGTATTACTTAAAGGTGAAGAAAGTATCAAATTCTAACAGCAGTCTGATACCTGTGTTTATTTTACTACAAACAAGTTTCCATGTATTGGGGTACATAATATTTCTTTGTAGTCGTATGTGGCTCTTTGGAGGCAAATAACGTTTGGCTTCTGGAATCGCTTGTAC
>NC_051407.1:25082552-25082841 GCF_015228065.2 Penaeus monodon
CATCTCTCTTCATGATATATATTCCCAGATAATAGCACCAGGAAATCCAATGCCAGAGCGCAGACAATACCCAGCACGCAGAAATATTGAGTTACAAGAGCTAAGAACGACAAAGAACGCTGACTTAAATGGTAATGGTTGTTACGGTTAATTTCATAATAGTCTCCACAGATATATACCAAAGCGTTAACCAAAACAGCGAAATTAATGAACAGGGATCAGCAGTCTGCGGCACAGTCATTGATATGTCAGTAATTAAACCAAACGAAACAAATGCTTCGTTGTTTCG
>NC_051407.1:25082941-25083046 GCF_015228065.2 Penaeus monodon
GGCATGCGTCCTCTCTCCCCTCTGGATGTCGCTTTCCCCTTCACTGTCCCCGTTTCCCTCCGCTGAAGGTGTTTACTCCCCCCCAAAAAACCTCGCCCTCCCCCC
>NC_051407.1:25083107-25084182 GCF_015228065.2 Penaeus monodon
CCCCTTTTCCCGGGTTTACCCCCCTCTGTCCCTCTCTTTCCGGGTGACCTCGTCTGTCCCTCCTTTCCCCGGTGACTCCCTCTGCCCCTCAATTTCCCAGGTGACACTCTGCCTCTTTCTTCCCCAGTGACTCCTGTCCCCTCTCTTCCCCGGGTGACTCTCCCAGCCTCCCCCTTCCCTAGGTGACTTCCACAGTCCCTCCTCTCTTTCCCTGCTGACACCCTTCCTCCTGCTCTCTCCCTTTCCCTTTGTTCCCCAGCTGACTCTCTCCCCCAGCTTTTTCTCTCTCTCTTGCTCCTTTTCCCATCTCCTCCAACTCTATCGACCCCCCCCAACGCCCTCTCCCTCTGCTGATTCCTTCACCCCTTGTTATTCCCTCCCCCACGCCCTCTCGCCCTCTGCTCACCCCCCTTCCCTTCTCTCCCCCGGTCGACCCCTTCTCCCTCAGCTCTTTCTCCACTGCTGATCTTCTTCCCCTGCTCCCCTCTGACTCCTCCTCTCAGCCTTTTCTCTCCCTCGCTGACTCCTTTCCTGGGCCCCCCTTTCCCCGCCGTGGACCCTGTCCCTACCATCTACCCTGCCCCTCTCCGGGATTCTCTGCTTCGCCCCTTCTCCCCCTGCCGATCTTCTCCCCTGCTAACTGCCCCTCCTGCTGACACCCCCCCCCTCACCCCCCCTGCTGTCTCCTCCTTCAGCCCCATCCCCCACCCCCCTCGGAGGTGTACTGACACCCGGAGTTTAATTGTAGTTGGACGGAAAGCCAAAGGAACAGGATCTAAGGAGATTAGTAACATCGTAATCCTCTTCTGTGCTTCTCTTGGATTTTCTTAATGATTTCTAAACCCCTTCTGGATTGTCTGACACGGACTAATTTACTTAAATGTACTCGGGAAGTTACAGCCTAATCAAGTTTGTTTGGGGAATTTTTACAAAGCTAATTGCTGTAATGCGGTTGCTTTGCATGAGTGCTCCCTTGGCTGTGCACTCCCGAGGCGCTCTGCTCGAGGCTGTTAAGGAACACAGCTTTTTCAGGGAATGTCACTGCGGAACACGGCTCTGCCTCTCTCTTAGTATG
>NC_051407.1:25084376-25084683 GCF_015228065.2 Penaeus monodon
GTGCATCCGTCCTTCCATCCATTCGTGCCTACGCGCGTATATGTCTATTACTCAGAACATATACACCAACCGCGTTCGCAAAAAACACCTCTTCCAGAGAAATCCACGCGTTTGGACTTCATTTCGTTTCACGCTGCCGTATAGATTTCCCGCACGTCGAGACCTAAAAGCGCACTCAACTTTGCCTCACAGACCCCCTCGTGCGTACCTCCGTCAGCGCAACACCGAAGACACGCCAATGAAGGCCTTGGGAGAGACAGAGTGGCTGTGGCTGAAGCGTGCTCTCTGCTTCCGCTGCTCCGTCGGC
>NC_051407.1:25085944-25086126 GCF_015228065.2 Penaeus monodon
TGGGTATTACATTGATTCTGATGTTTAGGTTTATGATTCACTGTATCTCCAGTTATTTGGATCTTCCATCTCAGTGCCATGGATACAAACATCTTTATTATATTTTACAGTTTATGTATACATTTAACACGATTGTCAGAAAATAACACTGAGTGAAACAGTTATGTGAACACACCTGGTAA
>NC_051407.1:25088753-25088924 GCF_015228065.2 Penaeus monodon
CCTCTTTAGCTTTTGATATTAAAATTATTTGCAGTAGGGTTATGGTGTGAGAATTGACGACGCAGATGGCCAAAGTGAAACAAGAAAAAACAAACATGAACAAGATATCATCATAATAGCGTGTTGAAAGTTTCTTTTCAACATATTCAGATTTCTTGACCATTCTTTCAT
>NC_051407.1:25089242-25089422 GCF_015228065.2 Penaeus monodon
AACACTGTGGTTACATTTATGAAAATAACTCAGAATAAACATTTACACAAGCAGACTTCATCAGCCTCACTCATTTAAAATCTCTTTATTTATGGTAATTCAATAAAACGCTGCTTAGGGCCCATCACTATTTTGATTTTCTTAATCTCCTTGTAATTCCAAATACTGTCTGATGTAGCC
>NC_051407.1:25089527-25089798 GCF_015228065.2 Penaeus monodon
TAAAGCGTTTTACCATTCAAATTAGTTCACCGGTAGTATCCGCAAGCGTAGAGTGGCCGTTTCAAATTACAATAACAAGATACCCTCAGAAAAAAAAAAGGTGACCGAGGAACACACAACACTTGCGAACTCTGTTTTCTAGTGTGTCTGTAGCGGCTCTCCGTGGGTGCGCATTCCTATCTGTCAGCGTGTCAGCTGTTTTTTATTCGAACCGTTAGCTTCTCTGCTGACAGATACGTGTGCTTCATTCTTGTACATTTGAAATCCTTCT
>NC_051407.1:25089837-25090211 GCF_015228065.2 Penaeus monodon
GTGTAACTTATAAGGTGGTACCGAGTAAAACTTGATGTCTTACAGGTGTTTCGTCTGCAGTGTTTTTAAGTGCTCCTGTTGCCTCCCTTTGACGTTTTTTTTACCGATCGGTGGCTGCAATTGCTCCCACGTGCATGCCAGACAGCAAATCCAATAACGACACATGAACTTGTACACAGTGACGTAATTGTATCTTCATCACGTTGATTAAGCGCCAGACTTGGATCATGGAGCAAGACAGGCAGCTTCTGGATCACAGAACTGACACCTGAGTAAAAGGAATTCGAGCACTCCCATTTGCACTAACAATCACGCATACAACAATGCTTCAGAAACAGATTTTGAAAAAAATTACGAGCTTATGGATAGCAGTT
>NC_051407.1:25090460-25090767 GCF_015228065.2 Penaeus monodon
GCCCCCTCTGCCTCTCTCATTCTCTCATCTATAATACGTCCATTAGTAAGTCCGGAAACTTTAACAACCTCTTTGTGATGGTGTATGCTAATGATAAAATTGGCTGTCTGGTTTCTATATACATATGTATGTACTTGAATGACTATGTAAGTTTGTTTGTTTACATGATTGAGTGTATGTTAGCATAAGAGAGAAAGAGAGAAAAGGTGTGTCTTTGTGTGCATAAGCATCCTGTACATGAGGGCGAAACTGATTTTAATTGAGAGTAAGTTTACATTGACTCTTATAATTATACACCCGAATTCTT
>NC_051407.1:25090785-25090911 GCF_015228065.2 Penaeus monodon
AAGAATTCGGGTGTATAATTATAAGAGTCATGTAAACTTACTCTCAATTAAAATCAGTTTTCGCCCTCATGTACAGGATGCTTATGCACACAAAGACACACCTTTTCTCTCTTCTCTCTTATGCTA
>NC_051407.1:25090974-25091059 GCF_015228065.2 Penaeus monodon
GAAACCAGACAGCCATTTTATCATTAGCATACACCATCACAAGAGGTTGTTAAAGTTTTCCGGACTTTACTAATGGACGTATTAT
>NC_051407.1:25091318-25091689 GCF_015228065.2 Penaeus monodon
ACTGCTATCCATAAGCTCGTAATTTTTTTCAAATCTGTTTCTGAAGCATTGTTGTATGCGTGATTGTTAGTGCAATGGGAGTGCTCGAATTCCTTTTACTCAGGTGTCAGTTCTGTGATCCAAAGCTGCCTGTCTTGCTCCTGATCCAAGTCTGGCGCTTAATCAACGTGATGAAGATACAATTACGTCACTGTGTACAGTTCATGTGTCGTTATTGGATTTGCTGTCTGGCATGCACGTGGGAGCAATTGCAGCCACCGACTCGTAAAAAAACGTCAAAGGAGGCAACAGGACACTTAAAACACTGCAGACGAAACACCCTCGTAAGACATCAGTTTTACTCGGTTCCACCTTATAAGTTACACAAAGAA
>NC_051407.1:25091718-25092305 GCF_015228065.2 Penaeus monodon
AAGGATTTCAAATGTACAAGGAATGAAGCACACGTATCTGTTCACAGAGAAGCTAACGGTTCGAATAAAAACAGCTGACACGCTGACAGATAGGAATGCGCACCCACGGAGAGCCGCTACAGACACACTAAAACAGAGTTCGCAAGTGTTGTGTGTTCCTCGGTCACCTTTTTTTTTCTGGGTATCTTTGTTATTGTAATTTGAAACGGCCACTCTACGCTTGCGGATACTACCGGTGACTAATTTTGAATGTAAAACGCTTTATATTGGATCGTGTTTATGTAGCTGCCACTTCTTTAGAAATACAGTAACTATATTTTAAATATACTTTCTATTAGTCCATTTTCAAAAAAAAGAAAAAAAGAAAGGCTACATCAGACAGTATTTGGAATTACAGGAGATTAAGAAAATCAAATAGTGATGGGCCCTAAGCAGCGTTTTATTGAATTACCATAAATAAAGAGATTTTAAATGAGTGAGGCTGATGAAGTCTGCTTGTGTAAATGTTTATTCTGAGTTATTTTCATAAATGTAACCACAGTTGTTCTCACACACCCGTACAATCTCTTACATCGTTACCCTGGTTT
>NC_051407.1:25092527-25092749 GCF_015228065.2 Penaeus monodon
CAGAAACTCTTACAATGTCCGGAGATTTAAGTAAAATTATTATCTTGACTTATGAAAGAATGGTCAAGAAATCTGAATATGTTGAAAAGAACTTTCAACACGCTTATTATGATGATATCTTGTTCATGTTTGTTTTTTTCTTGTTTCACTTTGGCCATCTGCGTCGTCAATTCTCACACCATAACCCTACTGCAAATAATTTTAATATCAAAAGCTAAGAGG
>NC_051407.1:25095393-25095545 GCF_015228065.2 Penaeus monodon
CCAGGTGTGTTCACATAACTGTTTCACTCAGTGTTATTTTCTGACATCGTGTTAATGTATACATAAACTGTAATATAATAAAGATGTTTGTATCCATGGCCACTGAGATGGAAGATCCAAATAACTGGATGATACAGTGAATCATAAACCTA
>NC_051407.1:25096994-25097253 GCF_015228065.2 Penaeus monodon
AAGTGGCCGACGGAGCAGCGGAAGCAGAGAGCAGCGCTTCAGCCCACACCCACTCTGTCTCTCCCAAGGCCTTCATCTGGCGTGTCTTCGGTGTTGCGCTGACGGAGGTACGCACGAGGGGGTCTGTGAGGCAAAGTTGAGTGCGCTTTTAGGTCTCGACGCTGCGGGAAATTCTATACGGCAGCGTGAACGAAATGAAGTCCAAACGCGTGGATTTCTCTGGGAAGAGGTGTTTGTTTTTGCGAACGCGGTTTTGGTG
>NC_051407.1:25097529-25097949 GCF_015228065.2 Penaeus monodon
CCGTGTTCCGCAGTGACATTCCCTGAAAAGCTGTGCTCCTTAACAGCTCGAGCAGAGCGCCTCGGGAGTGCACAGCCAGGGAGCACTCATGCAAAGCACACCGCATTACAGCAACTTAGCGTGTAAAAATTCCCAAACAAACTTGATTAGGCTGTAACTTCCCGAGTACATTTAAGTAAATTAGTCCGTGTCAGACAATCCAGAAGGGGTTTAGAAATCATTAAGAAAATCCAAGAGAAGCACAGAAGAGGATTACGATGTTACTAATCTCCTTAGATCCTGTTCCTTTGGCTTTCCGTCCAACTACAATTAAACTCCGGGTGTCAGTACACACTCGAGGGGGTGGGATGGCTGAGGAGGAACAGCAGGGGGGTGAGGGGGGGGGTGTCGCAGGGGCAGTTAGCAGGGAAGATCGAGGGA
>NC_051407.1:25098243-25099518 GCF_015228065.2 Penaeus monodon
ATTTGACAAGGTAGGAAATTCTGTAGAGTTTGCTCGTACCCGGATTCTGATTTTAAAAAATATAATTTTCTCTTCACTTGTTTATAAAATCTTAATGCCCTTATTAAGACCCTTAACCAGATAATGGAAGAGTACAGTACTGCGGATATTCGTTAAGATTTTGCCCCTTTCAACCAGAGTAACAAAGCGATTCGTGTGATGCTCGCAACTGCCTTTACTGTATCAACTATGCTGTTACCCTTACAGTCTCTGCTACTTATCATTATTCAAAATCAACAAAGAAAAACGTTAATACTGCTGTGCTTTGAGGACCGTTTTTGGAGTCCTACAGAGAGTCAAACTGTAAGTTGAGGGAATAATTCCAGAACTAATTACTGACTCTTGACTTCGGCTTTGTAATGGGTTCGTTGTGTGTTGCATTTTTAAACGTCTGCATTTGGACGCGATGCCGCTGGAAATGATGATGAATAATAACGTTAGTGTTGATGATACAGTTAGCAATGATCATCGTGATAAGAATAACCAGGAAGATATATTCAGCGAGATTGCCTCAGAATATATGATTGTTGAGATTTATTAGGTAACTTGAGCATTGCCCTCCGTTCGCCCCTTCCCTCTTAGGCGTGTTCCATGCCCCCCCCCCCCCCCCATCCCGAGCGGAGAAAAGGGGAAGCGCAGGCCGGAGCGCGAGCGACCCGGACGACGAAGCCCCGCCCGCGGTTAGGCGGCGGCGGCGTGGAATTGGGAAAAGTCATACAATGGGAAGGAAACGTCAGTCAAAAATCGGAAAGGAGTGGAGCGTGGGAACTCGCGCCACGGAGGTGTGGCCGACGTGGGAGGCCAGCCGCCCTGGGGAGGCTGCTTTGGCTGGGCCGGCTTTGGCACCGCCGGCTTTGCCTCGCGAGAGGGAGCACGGCTTCGTTTCGATTCCCTCCTTTCGTTCGTCAGTCTAGAGGCCGTGGCCCTGGAGACCGGCAGATCCAAGCACACGCGCTGAGCGTTGAGCGGAGTGCAGCGGAGCCTCCCTGGCGCCGCGAAATCTCATCCGTGCTCCCATGAGGTCATATTTCAACAATTAAAATATGAATCTTCTAGATCCATCTTAATGGGTAAAAGATATATGGGACTGCCTAATGAATCGAGGTTCCCCATGACGGGCGTCGAGCAAGCTAATCTGTGGCAGCACCCGTCGTGCCCGAGGGCGCGGGAAGGATGCGCGGGTGATAAATAGGTCATAATAATACACGCGGTTGACGAGTGCGCGGCGCCCATACG
>NC_051407.1:25099545-25099663 GCF_015228065.2 Penaeus monodon
AACCAAACTGCCAACTCACCTCAGCTTTATTAGAGCGACAAAGCCATCAGCATATTACATTAACAAAAGACGCCTTCAAAAAATGGCCGACCTCTCGCCCCTTTGCCTCGTGCAAGTA
>NC_051407.1:25099702-25099814 GCF_015228065.2 Penaeus monodon
GGTCACCAACCTCACACTGCAGGTAAACAGCGCCCATCCCTCACCCGCGCCCTCGCCGCCCGCTCGCCGCACCTGTCTTTATGCTCGTCCAAGATGAGGGCGGGCGGGCGTA
>NC_051407.1:25099893-25101264 GCF_015228065.2 Penaeus monodon
TATGCCCTTGTACACAATCAAGCTTTCTATAGCGAGATCGTAGAATTAGAATACTTCAAAATCAGAGCATCGCCGTTTCTTTCTGCGCTTTTTTATTTGTGAGACATGGTACTTACATGCATTAATAACGCTTTTAATCATTCTGAGGAAAAAACAAGTAGAGTACAAAATACTTGGTATCTCAAGTGGTTAGAGTGAAACCGAGATATTAGTTCAATGCAAATCATTTTCGTTGATAAGGAGTCTGCCTGCTAATCGAGCTGTACGACCAGACTGGCGACTAGATAATCGCGAAGCAAGTAACGAGGCAGATAGATAACGATAAGCACACAGCAAGTACAAAGGTCCTGATGAGGAAGGCCTGCTGTCCTCGGCTGTGACAATCCGACAGTTTGCCAAGAGTGTGGCCAGCGCATGCGAATCACAATAGCAATTCTGTGTTAGAAAGTGCCTTCTCTTACATCAGATCGTAGAATATAGAGATTTACTCCCTCGGTCGTCGCTTGAAAGATCCATTTCGGTGGAGTCTGTCAGTCTTTGTGACCCAATCTATGCCCCTCGCTGTCCCCCTCCCTTGCAACGCCCTCGTGGCTGCCGCAGTGGAGTCTGATCCTCGAGGAACCGCCGGGCAAGAGCGGTAAGGTTATATCCTTTCCGTGTATCGGCTGTAACAGTTATGCACGACAGAGGAGCGATGCAATCCTGCAATGTCATGCATAATGTGATGGGAACATGTTCCATGCTGAAGGGAGACGCTGCCTCCGCTATACTGTTACGCGGGCGATCCTGGATCAGCAAGGGCCTCTTGTATATTACAGTTCTCACAGTAATTGGGAGCGACTTTCCTAAATAATAAGACTGCATGCTGACCGGTTATTGATGGAGGTATTGCCATGCAGTGTTGGCAACCCGCCATACTACGAGCAGCGAGTCGAGAAAAAATCCCGCATGTTAATTTCCTCACAACCATGCAAGGTCAGGCTCGCGTCCCGCCTGATCCCGCCTCGGAGGACCGGTTTTTGCCAACATCATCTTGTGTAGCATCATCCTCATTGTGAAAAATAATTTGATATTGGTGGTTTGTTGTGCAGGACGGAGATGCTGCCCAGGGGATGCTGCGTGTCTTCTCGCGCCCTCTGCTCCTGCCGGGGCATGTCATCCGCCCTGTCCTGAACCCGAGGCGCCTTCAGGATATCCCTCTCGTCCTGGGCTTTCCACCTTCATCCTGCGCTCGCTGTCAGGGTGATGTATATATGTTGCGTTTGCTTTTTATGCGAGCGGATACAAACAGGTTCGAAACTGATTGAGATAAGTAGATGGCTGCGAGTGATAATAAAACATAGAATTTTGACATGAGTCGATGGGCCTTAC
>NC_051407.1:25101291-25102131 GCF_015228065.2 Penaeus monodon
AACAACGTAATTTCACGATAAGCGCAGGATATCTTTCATTCCGCACAGCCCTCACCAGGGAGATCATACGCCCATTGCAGGACTCGCGAGCCGTTGGACTTAAAGGTAGCATTCCCACATCCACTCACCTATAGACCCCGCATAGTACTCTCGTGCAAAACCCATTGCATCACGAAACTCCACATGCAACTAGGTCCTTCTACTTCAAGTTGAGCATTCAGATTCGCCGCTCGCTGACAACTTATTTCCCTGCGTTCACTTCTGAGGACTGTCTCGTGGCGTCGTGCTCTGGCCAGCCACGTCGCAGCATCGGTGAAACGAACTCACTCACAGGCGGAACTGTGTGGAAAAATCACAGCAGCGCACTGGCTAGGTGACTCACGTACAGTCATTTTCACCTTTTGCATGAAAGCGTCACTGTCTTTGTTCGCCTTTACGCTTCTCTACTGTGAATACGGACACGAAGCGAATAGATACGCCGCTTGGATAGAACGGCAGCGAGTGACGTAGCGAGGCCTCTCCCTCCCGGGCACAATCAGGTAAGGTCTCGAGGCGGACGATTCCCGGCGGAGGAGCGGGGCAGAGAGGCAGGTGTCGTCGGCCAGGGGAATCTCCCGAGGGCATGGGGGACGTTTCTATACCTTGTGATTGATTCCCGTTTTGCGGAAAGAATGAAATTGCTGATGTTAATTAGATTAATTCAGTTTATACTTTGCTATCCAGTGCCAACTAACCTAACTAGCATTTTAAATCGACTGATTTTTCTTCGCTCTTTCAAAGTAATACCCAAACATCAATACGCGGGTTAATCAAATTATCTGAGAATCAACTACTATAGTC
>NC_051407.1:25102176-25102671 GCF_015228065.2 Penaeus monodon
TTGTTTTTTTTTTGCTCTTCGTTCTCTTCACATAACGGAATTCTCAAGATGTAAGTCGCTCTTCTCTTCCCAATAGAAACGGAATCAGTTTTGCTTTCCCCCCTCGCTGAACGCTCTCCCCCTCCCTACACTTATCTCACTGGCCGTTACTTGTTCTTCCTCACGAAGTTTCAAGTCCTCGGGTCTTTCTCGTCCCTTGAGCAAAGTAGATCTGAACAAGTGTTATTGCCTGCTCGCGTCCAGAGGCTTTGATTATCACAATTTTGTTAGTGTCACTGAAGTACTGAAGACAAGCAAAAACGTAGCTTTGTCGCAGTTATTGACTAGTCATCATATCTGCTAGATTAACGTTTCATTCGAACTTTATTTTGAGTTAGAACTTAAAGATGACCACCATATATACCCCTTCTTTCTTTTGGTCAAACTATAATCAAATACTCATCTGTGAGCTTTAAATATATTCATGTGCAGGAGACATAGTTCAGTGGACTACTT
>NC_051407.1:25102844-25103125 GCF_015228065.2 Penaeus monodon
CACTTTAAATACCACGACGTTATCTAATTCCTTATCTTGAAACCGTTTCGAAGCCAACCTTTGGAGCTTCATCCTCTGGCGAATCGTTTGGTCATTATCACATCACTGTTCCTGACCAATAAATGAAGTGAATTGCTATATCCTTTGAACGTCACAGTATTTCCGTTTAATTCAAAATATAAACATCAACCTTTCAAATACAGACACAAAACAGGCTTACTGACATGTGAACACACCAGAGCTCCGCACAAAACGTGGACAGACTAAGGATACGAATGCTG
>NC_051407.1:25103219-25103508 GCF_015228065.2 Penaeus monodon
TATCAATATAAAGTAGCTATTTACTATCTATTCTTCCATCTCCCGACTATCTAATTACCTCATGCTTGAACCGTTTCGAAGCCACCTTTGAGCTTCTCCTCTGCGATCGTTTGTCTTATCACTCACTGTTCCTGACCATAAATGAAGTGATTGCATATCCTTTGAACGTCACAGTATTTCCGTCTTCAATCTCAAATATACTCATCCTTTCAATACAGCTCACATCATCTTCTGATCATTGATCACACACCGCCCTCCGCACAAAACGTGACAGCTAGATTACAATCTA
>NC_051407.1:25103612-25103683 GCF_015228065.2 Penaeus monodon
TCTCTACTCTAGCTCTTTCTCTTCTCTATTCTCTCATCCTCACCAGCTCTCCTTCATTTACCTCCCACTCG
>NC_051407.1:25103867-25104116 GCF_015228065.2 Penaeus monodon
CTCCTCTTTGTCCCTCTTTCAGTCGGTTTGAAGCTTTATTTTCGGACGGAAATTCCGGCCAGCATCATCAAGGAGAATAGTCTCATCCTTTCCAGTTCAAAATTTGATTGCATTTCCCCGTTGCAATGTTATTTCTTTTTCTTAATCCCGAGTCCTGGTTTTTGTGCATTACTTTGTTTTCAAAACATTGCATATGCAGGGAGAAAATGAAGATCGGAAAAGAATTTGGAGAAAATGAAATGATCTAAA
>NC_051407.1:25104157-25104286 GCF_015228065.2 Penaeus monodon
TGATTTGAGGTGATTTGAGATGAAACGTTGCCCTTATGATAAGAATGAAAGGGAAATGACTTTTTATTCACTTGTCGCTCATTATTAACTCCAAAATACAAAACAGCTATTTGTATTTTTCCTTTGTCT
>NC_051407.1:25104343-25104444 GCF_015228065.2 Penaeus monodon
CTCTATCTCTAAATCATTACAATAAGCAGACAGCGACCTTAGAGTGACCAAGGCGCGCAGACCTGACCTTCATAATATCTTGTTAACTGGTATGGTATTGA
>NC_051407.1:25104485-25104570 GCF_015228065.2 Penaeus monodon
ACCACCTGGGACCGTGTTCATTTTTTACCCTGCCAAGGTGTTCAGTTTTCTGTTTTTGTTAGACACACAGATATGTATATACACA
>NC_051407.1:25104646-25105324 GCF_015228065.2 Penaeus monodon
CGCGCTCCCCCACTCCCTCGCTGCCGACGGAATCCCGGAACCGACTTCCCTCCGATCCGCCTCGACACAGCTCCTTGAGGCCAGACAAGGAAATGCTTGAAGGAGGCTGCCTTTACAAGCGCTTTCACTGTTCTCGGCCGCGGGATTCTTGCGATAGACAATGGCTGTGTCCCTTAGGCTGCCGGGCGTTCGAGAGCAAATTAGTCAGCGGGAAAACAGAGTCCAAGATACCTCGCTTCCGGCGTGGGGGCGCGAATTGACAAAAGCTGAGCAAATAGTGGGCGGGAAGGACCCACTCGGCGGCGCAAGGGTTCCTTCTGCTCTGTGGGCGGGGTGGGCGGCCCGGGGTCCTTGGGCGGTGGGCGGGAGGGCGGCCTGAGGGCGGGGGAGGGCGGGCCGGGGTCCTGAGGGCGGGAAAGAGCTTTGTGGGATGAGGAGAAGGCGAGGAAGGATGGAGAGAGAAGGACGATGAAGGATGCACGGGAGGGAGGAAAAAAGGGAAGGGTGGGCGGGGGGAGGGTAAGTGGGCGGGGGGGAGGGGGAGGGGCGATGAAGGACCGGGAACAGATAGAGCTTTGTTTGGGTAAAATTGTTCTGAAACAACACGGGCGCCGGGGACCAGTTGGGAGACGTCAAAGTGTCGATGTAAAACAGGACAAACCCGGCCACGTAACTCTA
>NC_051407.1:25105618-25105754 GCF_015228065.2 Penaeus monodon
GGGGGCGCCGCCTCTCGCTTCTCCTGCCCTTCCCGCCCACCGAGAGCCGTAGGGCGCGCCTTCGCTGCTCGCAACGCTGCAACGGCACCTGCAACGCGAGGCCACGAGAGGGGAGCCCAATTGCACTCGCTTATCT
>NC_051407.1:25107388-25107670 GCF_015228065.2 Penaeus monodon
GTTTGAGGGATGCGCTTATTCCACCCATGGTCTGCCCTTGCCCCTGGTGCATTCGAGCCCCTAAACCGGACCACTTCAACAACGAGCCCCAGATGAGCGCACACGCGTACCCACTCATACCTGGGTGTACCCAGTGGTGCTCGTACGCCCGCCTGTGCTCTCCTGTTCCTGTCCTCACTAATCCCTACTTTCCTGTTGTAAATAATGAATCAGGTCGTTTTTATACAGCCGCGAGTTACGTGGTCCGAATAATAAAAAATGGTGGGCAGTCCATGTGCGCAG
>NC_051407.1:25107882-25107982 GCF_015228065.2 Penaeus monodon
AACCGTTGCCTGTTTCTCCTCTATTCATACTTTTCTCCACTTCTCCGTCCTTCGCCTCATCCACGCCCTCGCCCTTTCTGCCCCTGCGTCATGCCGAAGT
>NC_051407.1:25108045-25108628 GCF_015228065.2 Penaeus monodon
AGCTGCCTATTCTGACAATATAAATCTGAGATATCGATATTAGAAAAAAAAGGTAATATAATAGCTTAAATACAAAAATACTGACATCAGTGACAGTTTTTTGGCTGAATATCAATTATGGTTTTCGACTATCGGCAGAGATGACGCAGGTTATTAAAATTACTTCGCCCGTGTTATAAGGGAAAAGCGCCCGGGGTTTATATTGATCTAATGAAGAGATTTACATACGGCAATAAGAGG
The DNA here is from genome assembly GCF_015228065.2 of Penaeus monodon. Taxonomy (NCBI): domain Eukaryota; kingdom Metazoa; phylum Arthropoda; class Malacostraca; order Decapoda; family Penaeidae; genus Penaeus; species Penaeus monodon. The sequence continues at coordinate 25,108,286 of NC_051407.1, forward strand.
AGCTCTCGATTAGGCCTAGGCAGCAGGCAGGCTCCGTTACGTAGGTGCGAGCGCGTGTATCATTAACCTTTCCACTCTGCAATATTACTGCCGCGTGGACATCGAGACCCGCCGCGCCTGCGAGACCATCTCGAGTGGAAAGCGCTCGAGGCTGACGAACCTGACAATAGTCTGTCTTGGCTGGGCCTCCAGGCAGCGTCCTCCGATCTGGCTGTTGGGGGCGCCGTGACGCAGGACACAGCAGGGCCAGTCGTTAGAGGAACTCGGTGGGACGGGAAAGGACTGCGTCGGTGCTTCGAGCATGCCGGAACCCCCTCGGAAACTTGGGTAGGTCCTGATGCCT
>NC_051407.1:25109533-25109699 GCF_015228065.2 Penaeus monodon
AAGGAATAGCAGTTATATTTTGCATAGGTATTCTAACATCTGTGATAACATTATGAATGAATGTCGCGCACGGGGAGCAAAACCCGAGGAGAGGGAAAGGCGAAAAGAGAGATTTAAAAAAATCGGTAAAGGAAAAGAAAAAAAGAACAAAAAGAGGTAAGCATAG
>NC_051407.1:25109763-25110054 GCF_015228065.2 Penaeus monodon
GCAAGGGCAGGCACGCGCCTGTTGCTGTCGCTGATAATAACGGAGGGGGGGAGCGGAGGGGGGGAGGCATGGAGGAGGGAGAGGAAGCAGGGAGGAAGGGGAAGGGAGGGGAAGCAGGGAGGAAAGGAGGGGAGCAAGGGAGGAGGGAGAGGAAGCAGGGATAGGGGGGGGGGGAGAGCTCGGCAGGAACAAATACAGCAGTAGGAAGGTGTTGCCATAATGAGCGCCGCCTCTGTGTCAGCTGCCGCCTTAATGCAATACTAATATACTGATCAAACACCAGGTTGTCGG
>NC_051407.1:25110126-25110511 GCF_015228065.2 Penaeus monodon
CCCGAACCACTTCCTACCACTCAGCGCGTGTTTTGACTGCCCTGCTGATTATCAACAGTCGGAGTAATGTGCGGCGGGCGGGCAGCAGCCGCTTTGACGAGCCAAGGCGGAGGCTGATGCGCAAAGGGGAAAAAATACGCGGGCAGATGAGCGACATCAAGAACCGCCTAAATAGATAAATAGATAAAGGGGGATCCAGGAGAAGGTGCGGAGGGAACAGGTGAGCCTCGTGCGTGGGTGAGTCGCTGGGACCCGGATGACACCCGCTCCGGGCGGCGCGTGAATCTGCGTGGCCCGCCGCCGCTCCTGTTTGCCGTAGAATTAGGGAATAATGGAGGTTGGACTCGGAAGGGTCAGGGGGAGCTAAGATAGCTGGCCGACGTTG
>NC_051407.1:25113281-25113503 GCF_015228065.2 Penaeus monodon
TACTGGCTATCTGTCGTGACGAGCAACAAGGGAAGCCTGTAACCAATAGCACACCTCGCGCTGTATCAATTTAGAAATAATGAACACTGATTGATGTCATGTTTGTACAGAGCGTACGGACCATTACGCTGTCACGCACCTCAGTTGGACCTCGCCTTCTGCAGCCACGCCGGCTGTCCCGAGCGGCGCTTGGGTTGGGCTCATGACCCTCGCCCTCGCCCC
>NC_051407.1:25116624-25118504 GCF_015228065.2 Penaeus monodon
TTCACGTTTACTTGCTATATTTCAATCCTCGATAAAGGACAAACCGCCCTGCTTACATTACTCTCGCTGCTCAGCCGATTGGTTGTCACCGCGTGCGCGCCTCTCTCCGCACAGCGAGTTGCGAAAGACGTGAAAATCACAGCCGGACGAAACGTAGCTTTCGGCCGCGTCCGAATAAAGCCGCTTTTGCATCACTTTCGTCCGCATCTTTTTCTCGGCGGTCCGCGTTCTTGTCTTCGCCGAACCCAATGCAGCTGCTTAGGAACACAGTCAGCTCGTATGACTACTAACTTTTAAGGAACTGCCCTTCACAGCCATCAACTGATCATTACTTTCTATACAGCTTTGCATACAAATTCCGCCCGGGCACCATAAACCATACAACCATCCCTGCCTCCAAGACGGGTTCGCCAACTTTGTCCGGGCCAACTACACTTGTTTTTCTTTTTTGTTCAAAATATCGCTGACTCTGATATGATCTTCAATTTGCATATATAATGTGGGATGATCGAGTCCTAACGGAGCGTCATTATGTTCACAATGAACCTGTACCTAACTATTTCTTAATTATTGTCCTGCGAGGCCAGTTTGTTGCACGATGTTGCGGCAGGGGTTTTCACCATCCCCGACGGAGGAGCGGCTTTGTCTATCCCGCACAAGGGGAGCTCTCGGCGAGGCTGCGGCAGCGTCGGCCGGGCACTCAGGCCTGGAAAGGGCCTGCGAGCGCCCACGAGGCAATGCTCAGTACGAGGACAGGGTACCGGGAACGTGTTAATGGAATCCAGAAAGTCCTCCTCCCTTTGTCCGTCTTCGAGCTGCATCGGACACTCCTTCTGGCAAAAATACACTGGTATTTTAATAATGAAACATGAGGGTGAAAATATATAATATAGTAAATATACCAAAAATATAGCAATTTGACTGGCGGATCGACAGGTTAAGGGGTTAGGATAATGATGCGTATAGATTCCGTCTGGGAAACACGCAGGATTACAAGCTGCTCTTTTTTTCAAGAGTAGCTTTCCATATTTGGGAGCATCGGGTGTCGGGCATTATAATAATGATGGCGACCGCAAGGACATTAATATACATTACAGTGAGGCAGTGCATATGGACAGGAGGCAAGAGATGATGGTCATAGCAAGGGCCATGCTCTGGCCATGACTGAGGCCATAAAGACGGCAATAGTGAGACAGCTATAATGTTGATTACTATTTTGATGGTTGATGATGGTGACGTTAATGGTAATCAGAGTAAGGGCGCAGGCCGCGGTGTCCGGGCGACGGCGCTGATAGTGGCGATGGGGCTGGTGATAGCGGCTATCAAGGTGAGCTTATACTGCATTTTAATTGATAGTTGTCACACACCGCCAGCCATAAGACGCGGGCGCGCTCCGCCGCTCCCACCCGCCGTCCAGGCCAACCCATGTAGAACTGATTATGCAAGCCGTGCCCGCGGCTCCGACCCGATGCCCTGCGCCGCCGTCCTCGCGGAGGCGCTCACTGCCTTCTTCCGATGTCCTTCGCCGCACTCTAGCGCCGACGGAGGGCCTTCGGGAGGTCACTGCTGGGCCGGATCCCACCACCGAAGAGCCGAGGGCTTCGAGGTGCGTCGCCTCGAACTCCACTTCCAGCAGGTCGTGTCCCCAGGTTCCACGCGATTCAAAAACACATGAGCTTTACTCGCCTCCTCTCAGCCTTCGAGGCGGCTCTAACAACTTCCTAAGCCGCGGCCATTACAAGGGCAGTATTTTTTATTCTCGCTTTACTCCAGGCCTTTTGACACTCATCCTAGTCAGCGCACCTTTAACTGGCCAGATTTGCATGCTCGAAGTATAATGGCCGTTCTGCTCACAAGCAGGTAACCGCTTAACAAGCAGG
>NC_051407.1:25119045-25119109 GCF_015228065.2 Penaeus monodon
GGTGTCACCATGCTCGCTGGCATGACCCTGGCGACCTCAGGCCATCCAGGAACCCCGCCTTAGG
>NC_051407.1:25119138-25120141 GCF_015228065.2 Penaeus monodon
AGCGTGGGAGGCGCGTGGCGACGTCTGGGGTAGAACTCCCCGACCTCTGGCTTTCAGTTCCGGAAGGATGACACATCGGCATAAACACTATTTGCACTGCGCGAGGGGAGGAGGGGGGGGGGGTGCCAGCCGTTCCAAATTCTAGCAAAACTTTAAACATCATCGCCTGCAGGGGTGATGGGCATCTTCCTTAGACAAAGCATTTAATCAACAAAAAAAAGCAACGACAGTGGGCATCTAGGCATTTTGGTAAAGGGTGCCACTAGGAAATAATGGTAGAGATGACCGCCATGGGTACACTGGACCTGGTGTAAGAGAACGTGATTATTGATGACGTTGTTGATAACGACAATATAACAAGAAATGTCATGAGTGATGCTGAACAAGGACCGCGGTCACAAATTCCCAAAAAGGATACCGTTATAAAAGCTTTGTCGCTCTTTTATTAATAACTTTTTCCATATAATAATAGAGATCCCAGTATGGGGGCCACATACCTAACGATGTCTTACTGATAGTTCATCAAAGTCATTAAGATAATGTATAACACTGGTTTTTTATATACAATACCCTCCTTCGCTTTAAAACATCGTGAACCGATTTTTTTTTCTCGTGAGCGTCAGCAGAATCACGCGGTTTCCCCTGGATCGCCCCCCCGCCAACCCGTACCTCAGCAGGTGTTAGCTCTGTATCAAAATAAATAAAATATTAGCAATTTCTCGGCCTATGCATGCACATCTGCCACGGCGACGGAAAGAAATATCGAGGAAACAAAACCCGTCGATTATGAACAATACACGAGAGTGTTTAGGGTCGAGGGAAGAACAATAACCGTTAAGGTCTCCAACTAATCAGTCGTGTCCAGCCAGACCTGAAACAATAGCCGGGGTGTCGCCTTACACTGGCGGGAAAATGAAATACCCGCACAATGACAACGTATAACATATGGTGAATGCGCTAATGTAGGTGGGGAAGTGAGAGAGGGGGAGGAAAAGGGGAAAAG
>NC_051407.1:25120209-25120513 GCF_015228065.2 Penaeus monodon
AGGGAAGAGGAGGGAGAGCATCCGTGAGTCAGAAAATAGGAAAGACGAAGATAAAGATAAAGAGAGTTTGGCCGAGGGAGAGAGAAAAGACAAGGGAGAGAGAATGGGAAAAGCGCAGAAGAAAACGGACGGCGGCCGAGCGAGGAGGAGAGGCGGGCACGAGAAGCGAGGGAAACGAGATGGCAGCACTTGCGAGACACCGAGCCGAGGCTGGGCATGCGGGTCATCATGCAAAGCAGATGCCGATGCGAGATAAAGTGGTGTGATTGACAAACACCCGATACCATTCGTGCTTACCAATCAT
>NC_051407.1:25120654-25121146 GCF_015228065.2 Penaeus monodon
CACTTTTTTTTTACATATGAACATGCAGGAGAAATACGAGAACATTGAAAAGGGTTTAAATGCATAAAAAACCTAGAGAGCACGGAGGAAGAAGCGATAAAAATGTAAATGACACGAACCAAACAACTTAAGAGACAAGAGAAACGACGAAGGAGAAAGAGAGATAAAGAAATAAAGAGATTAAGGAGAAGAAGGAGAAATGCAGATGAAGGTAAGAAGAGACAAAGGAAGTAAGAGGCGAAAGATAAGGCTTCACACGCGAGGGAAAAATGCGCCGAAAGTGAAAGCAACAGACGGGGAAAAAATGTTGTATGTGACTTTTTCTATTTTCATCTAATTATATTTTTAGCGATACAAGTATATCGAAATGATGCTAGTTGTTGATAGTAACTGTAATGTGGAAATATATATATTTTTTTTACATGTTTGAAACAATTTGCTAAAAAAAAAATAGGATGTATAATACATAAAGATATGTTACCCCAATTAACG
>NC_051407.1:25121291-25122551 GCF_015228065.2 Penaeus monodon
CCCTTGCAAGCATGAACAACACTCATTCTGCCGAATTCAGTCAGACCCAATAAGACCAGTTTCACTCAGACCCAAGTAAGACCAGTTTCACTCAGACCAAAGTAAGACCAGTTTCATTCAGCCCCAAGTAAGACCAGTTTCACTCAGACCCAAGTAAGATCAGTTTCATTCAGCCCCAAGTAAGACCAGTTTCACTCAGACCCAAGTAAGATCAGTTTCATTCAGCCCCAAGTAAGACCAGATTCACTCAGACCCAAGTAAGACCAGTTTCACTCAGACCCAAGTAAGACCAGTTTCACTCAGACCCAAGTAAGACCAGTTTCACTCAGACCCAAGTAAGACCAGTTTCACTCAGACCCAAGTAAGACCAGTTTCACTCAGACCCAAGTAAGACCAGTTTCACTCAGACCCAAGTAAGACCAGTTTCACTCAGACCCAAGTAAGACCAGTTTCACTCAGACCCAAGTAAGACCAGTTTCACTCAGACCCAAGTAAGACCAGTTTCACTCAGACCCAAGTAAGACCAGTTTCACTCAGACCCAAGTAAGACCAGTTTCACTCAGACCCAAGTAAGACCAGTTTCACTCAGACCCAAGTAAGACCAGTTTCACTCAGACCCAAGTAAGACCAGTTTCACTCAGACCCAAGTAAGACCAGTTTCACTCAGACCCAAGTAATATCAGTTTCACTCAGACCCAAGTAAGACCAGTTTCACTCAGACCCAAGTAATAGCAGCTTCAGTCAGACCCAAGTAACAGCAGTTTCTCTCAGACCCAAGTAAGACCAGTTTCACTCAGACTCAAGTAACAGCAGCTTCAGTCATCCCCAAGTAACACCAGTTTCAGTCAGATCCAAGTAACAGCAGTTTCTCTCAGACCAAATTCAAAACAGTTTCACTCAGCCCCAAGGAAGATAAGTTTCAGTCAGACCCAAGTAAGACCAGTTTCAGTCAGCCCCAGGTAAGATCAGACCCCCCCCCCCCAGCAGCCTCTGGGGGGCAGCGTCGCCCGCTCGCCAAAGCGCGGTTCCCTCAGCGTCTTCGGGCGAGCGAGGGAGGAAGTGAACGATTTGCTCAACGAATGATCGAATTGTGGACGTAATGGAAGCCGATGTTTTAGAGGATTATCCGCGGAAATCGTCTATTGTGATAATGCAGAACAGAAGCCAGTCAGGCAAGACGGAGATGGTGGTTCCTCGCTGATGCACCGGTCGTGTTTATTACTTTGATTTATTCAAGAGAGGAGAAGGGACACGGCGAGG
>NC_051407.1:25122889-25123291 GCF_015228065.2 Penaeus monodon
GAGTGGCACTTAGCACACCTGCAACCATGACCTACATGTTGAATGCCACATCTGCATCCCTTGAAAGAACTTTCTGGAACCCAAAGGACCCGGCAGCAGAACCGACTTGAAAGGCTCCAAACTTCACACCAACTTCGGGATTCTCCGCAATTCCCATCGATACGTCGGGCTGAGCATTCGGACCAAAACAAGACCAAACATGTGCCAAACACGCACGTCGCCCGTTGCTGAGGACCGGGTCGGGGGCCTGCTGTGTCCACCGGCAGTTCGCTTGAGGAACCCAGGGGCCGCCACCATCATTAGACTGGTCCCAGTTTTTATGCTGCGGTTTTTTTCCCTCGTTACTTCCTTTTTGGAATTAATCCGCGCAAATTTTATGTTTAATCGGGGGTGCGTACACTC
>NC_051407.1:25123344-25124483 GCF_015228065.2 Penaeus monodon
AGAGCAGTTGGGGCATACTCACGGCAGAGGGAGCGACGGAATTGTCGTCCGACTTTGAACATCGCAGAGCCTGGTCCTTGCTGCCTTGCTTCTGCCCAGATTCAAGTAGACTCCTTTATTTCGTTCTGCCATTTCAGGAAAGCCTTGTTACTCGTTGCTGATGCTCACACTCAGTCATTTTGCAGCGACTGAGTGTGAGCACATCGAGTGATCATTCAGTGAGAGCACCTGCGACGGGAAGTATGAGTGTGCAGGATTAGGAAGGGGTGATGACTGCACTGCGCCGCGCGGCGACAACAACGGTGAAGCACAGAGTTACGGGGGAGACGAGAGGTGACTGGGGAGGCGTGTCAGTCACGACCCATCCGGCCACGAGAACGAACGTCTTCATGATAACTCGCTGCATAATGAGTATAATGATCAGGTGTATGAGGACACTGACGGAGGAATAAACTTCGAGTGAAAGCGTGTAATTCAAAAAGCTGATGTAACTGCTTTTAGTTGATGGTTATCTGAAGACCTTGCTGTCAAGGGTTACGGTCGTTGACTTCAAGCTATGCAGGTTTTGCCATCCCAGGAATGTCTCGGCTTCTTCGCCATGAAATTCATCTCTTGCGAGTAATTTAAGAGGTATTATTATCGCGCGACGATTGACATTAACTAGACTTGTCACTGCATTCGCCCCTCTTTTTTCTCCGCTGCAAGTGTCACTAACATGCTTTGCACTGTGAATGCAGGCATAATTTGTTTGAGTGCTGTCATCACTGCCTCCCTTGGCGACAGTGATGGATCCGTCTGACACGCGAGGTTCCCTTCGCCTGCACACGGCTGATATTCGGCTCAGAAATTCCCGGGAAATCTGCCTTTTGGTCCTTTAGTCTTTTCGCACAAGCAGTATTTTTCCCTCAATGTATGTAACGCATGGCCGTCTTGACACCATGTTGGATAATCATAAATAAACAGAGGAAAGAGAGAAAAACATGCTACTTTTCAACCAGAACGAAACTAAGTGCATCGAGTTATCTACATAAAAAGCGGGGGTGATCACTGCAGACCGAGGACACCGTCACAAGGAGAGCGTCCCTGTGAGAATGCAGGAGAATGCAGAATCACTAGAAGGACGCGTGAGAACGGCAGAA
>NC_051407.1:25124616-25124882 GCF_015228065.2 Penaeus monodon
ACAATCCTGCCTCCGAGCGAGTGGGTGTCCTGGTCATTTGATAGTTTCCGTGATACAGGTTACTCTATACCTGAAACCAGAGCGCAAAAGTGTCGAAATATGTGGCGTGGTGAAGGCGATGGCCTCGGCCCGAGTGTAACGAGCCCACGCCGTCTCCGTGTCCAGCGGGAGGGATTACCTGCCTCGCCTTCCCTTCCCCAGGACTCGCCGCTTTCCTCTACTCGAGCAAGCCTTGTTCGAACCCACGGGCGCGGCGTAACTCGCTG
>NC_051407.1:25124934-25127279 GCF_015228065.2 Penaeus monodon
GCCCACCAGGCTCTCTATTCGAGCCCTTCATTCAGTCCCACCCACGGGGCTGAGCACCTTGCGCCCCCTCCCCCTCCCCTCCCCCTCACCGCAACCTCTCTGTCCCCTTGCAACCACTCACCATGCCAACCTTACCACTACCGTACCCACGCCCTTACTGCATCCCTTGCCTCAACCACACGCCCTTCGCGCTCATTCCAGTCAACGCTCACGTTGTAAATTACTTTTAAAGGTGAAATCGCGATCAGTACTTTCTCGGGGCATCATTAGGATAGCAGAAGCCGAAACAACATTTCGCTTCTATTTTGCCTACGGAATCACATGTCCTGGTCGAGGAAGCTATATCGGTGATTCAAAAACGATTATATTCACTGTGTATGCGTAAGAGAACAGTTTTGAAGAGGCGTTTGTTAACCCTTGCAGGACGTGTTACCTTGTTATGTAGATAACCTTTTCGCTTCCGTTGTCGGCCCTGGTCCCAGCCCTCACCACTGACCTCCTCCCTTCGCCCCAGCCCTCACCACTGGCCCTTATGTCCTGCCCTCGCCCCAGCCCTCGTCACAGTACCCGGTATAAAATCGGGATCATTATTATTAATCTGTTAATGGCATGATGGCCGAAATTTTAGCACGTCCATGACCATAACCATCATTTTCATTAAAATCGGTTCCTTAACTCTTTTTGCAACGCCGTTCCTTTTCCGGACGACCGTATGACTAGGTCAAATTGAAGGAAAAAATGACTTTATGAATATTGAATACTGAGTTATTGTCGTTATTATCACGCTTATGCAAACTTTCGTGGCAACTGGCGATTACGATGAAGTTCCATCTGGCCCTCGATAACTCCCCGAGGCTTAGCGAGACTCTCGAGCCGACACGATGACGAATGGGCGCGGAGAGCGACGGAATACATCGCCGGACGAGTCCTCGCTCCCCGCCCTGCACTCCTCGTGGGGCCTGTATTACGTATGATAAACGAAGAAGCAAATGAAAAACGACGTCATCAGAGTGTAAGTATCGGTTGTAGTCATCCATCAATGTGACGCACCTCAATTTTGTTAATAAGACTGTACAGACGATATTGATGGCAGCCTTCAGCTCCAGCACTGCCTCGCCGCTGGGTCCTCCGCCTCCTTCTGATGCACCTGCTGGACGCGGAGAGACCAGGAGGCTACAGGGACAAGGCAAGCAGTGGCAGGGACCCAAAGAGGGAACAAACAAACAAAAGCAGAAGCAATAATGATAGACGTGTAGATAAGTAATTATATGAATGATTAATGTAGATTCTTACCAAAGGAATCGATCAAAACATTTGGATGTTTATACGGGGCTTTAGATCACATTATAGAAAAAAGTTACCATTCCAGAGTATATACTAAAGATGTACTATGTTGCATTTACAGCTCAACATAAAAAGTATGTGAAACCTACAGCTCATCACCATTAATATAAAACTAACAAGTACTATCAAAAATGAATACTCTGATGAAGAAGTATCACTTGGCGCTACTTCTCTAGCACTGGGTGATTATAACACTGTTATAGACACTATCGCAAGGTGTCTTTGGAATACGGTAAAAGAGAAACAATTAACATCCAGATCATGGTGACCACAAAGTTACTTTTAACATGCCACCCAAGAATCTAGCGGCAAAGGACAAACGTACATGGCAGACCTTATCAACGAAAATAAGAGCAAAAAGAAGGAGTTTCTCCGAAAGATATAGATATAGATAACAGTTAAAGATATCGTGTTAAAAGTACATAGAGAGGAAAAATCAAAGGGTCATTAAACTATATCTATTTCAACACGCATTTCGTAGAGCTGTGTGTTAATCATATCAACGTGAATAGCTGTGGACATGACCATTTTCGCTTTCGTCACATCAGCATGGTGTTACTGCAAAGTACACTCATAATGTCGTTTCATACGGTAGAAAAAAATGTACGGTTTTCGAATGCTTATCATATTCCTCTGATTACATAAAACTAATGTATCAGCTTACACAGGTATAATCAGGTATAATATCGGTTACTCAAATTTGATTACATTAAGTACTTATAAACACTGGGTAGACAGATTGCATTATAAGTACACGGAGTTCGAAGGAGAGTTGCCGAGGCAGACAAAGAGGGATAGAAGGCGCCGTTCGCGAACCCAGGCCAATATCCTCCATCTGTCATCAGCTCAGCAGCACCGAACACAAAACCCAACGTTGCAATCACCTGCTCTGTATCAGGCTATGTAAACACGCCACGTTCAAACACTCACACAACATCCGGCGCCCACATCGTATCTTATCTCACGCAGCTGACTTCTCCGCCCTTGTTCTCTACTCTGCT
>NC_051407.1:25127386-25128361 GCF_015228065.2 Penaeus monodon
CCTAAACCGCTAGTGTCCTGCCACCAATGGGTCCCTCCCGAAATTTTTGCGTCCTGTTCCTCGTCCCAACTTCTGCTTCCATTATAGTCCTTGGCTCTGGCCCTTTCTCCGGTCCCCGTCCCAATGAAAACGTGGCGAAAAACATGAATGCCAGGAAGGCCCCCATTTTTTGTAACCAATAAATAAATAAAAACACTACAGCTCCCCCTAGCCCCTTATCCTGCCGCCCTTCCTCTCGCCCTCGCCGAGAGCGTGGTCACGTGACTAATGACGGCGTGGGCGAGCCTTTGTAACGGCCGCGTGTTTTATTGATTTATATTGGCTGCTTTAGAGACACATTCTTTGATGATGTATTCTATGGGAGACGTCGCCTCCGGTGCTGCAGACCCGAGCCGTGACGACCCGCGGTCAGCACAGTTGGCCTTATTGTTCACGCCTCGGTCGCAGGCGGGGAAACGGCGGGGGCTACTTTCCCTCTGCCACGGGAAGGGGCCAGCAGGGACAGGGACGTGACCAAGGGGCGGACCTGGGATAGAGGAGTAGGGGGCGAGGGGAGGGACCCAGAAGGAGGATCTCGAGAAGAAAAGGAGAAAAATGGCCTGGGGGGGGTCCCCTTTTTAAGAAGGTATAAAAGGGGAAAAAATCGTCACGAGGCAAGGGAATCCCGGAAAGGAAGAGGAAAGTTCAAACTCTTCGAATCTCAAGTATAGTAAGAATTTATGCAACGCGTCTTACGTCCTGGAAAAAAGGATATAACATTTTCTACATAGTCTCATGGCATTAATAACATTTTCCACATCGAAACAAAGCGTTAATTGCGTGGTTATATGCCTATGATGTATACAAAATAGTGGTGTGAGAGAGGAACAATCGAATGTCCTTTAGCTTGAAAAACAATGAAAATTTGCCTCCTTGAAATGTTTAAGACCGGGAAAGAAAAGGGAAAAAAACTGCGTAAATAAGGGACCTATGGTG
>NC_051407.1:25128819-25128952 GCF_015228065.2 Penaeus monodon
TTTTTATTTTTTTTTTTTATTTATTTTTTTTTCCTTTTGTTGTCTTTGCGCGTTTCCTCTCTTCATTCCCCCTTTTCCCTCTCCTTTCTTTAACTTACCTCCCCCCTACCCCCTCTTTGGGGGGGGGTCCATT
>NC_051407.1:25130279-25130664 GCF_015228065.2 Penaeus monodon
GGCAGCGTCCCCGCAGGGCCCGCGCGTTCGAGGGGTCTATCTGCTCCTCGGGAACGCGTGGCCAAGTGTTAACGAAGTCGTTACTCACGTTCTGCTACACCCATCCTGACAATCCCACTCGTTATTTCTGTTATGACACTCATTACATTATCACGCCCATCGCGATCATTGGAGCCTCTCGTATTTGTTCCAGCTCGGTTCGTTTTTTTTTTTTGTTTTTTTATGGGTTTATTGATATTTCTTCATTTATTTTTTATGTGTTTATCAATTGTTCTTCAATATCTTTTATTTGTTGATGTTGTTGTTGTTTTTCGCTCTGATTATTTATTCGTTAATTTTTATCCACCTGTTCCTTTTTCTTGCACGGTGAGGATGCCGCTCCCTG
>NC_051407.1:25130707-25131322 GCF_015228065.2 Penaeus monodon
ACAGCAGGATCGGCCGCGAGGTAAGTTGCTTTACAGTCCAGTGGCGACGAGTCAAGGTGACGGCGCATTCCTCGCGGCGCAAGAAGCGTCATGGGAAGAGTGCATCGGCTTCTTGCCACGAAATGGGTCGGTCTTACGCAAGCCGGTTTTCGTTGCATCAGTAAATCCAGGTTACTTTTTGTGGGATGAGTCACTCGTAAAACTTTTCATTGAGTCAAGAACACCCTCGAGGGGCGAATCGGAAGTTGAGATCGTACGCCGAGTTGTCGCGGGGAAGTCGATAGAAAACGAAGTCAGTGACACTTTTATTGTCAGGCGCTACTACTTCTTGAAGCACGTGTGAATAGAGAACCAGAAGAGAAAGAACGACTGCCATGGATCTGAGGATCTGAGCCGCCGTGCGAACAAAGACGACCTCCCTCTCAGGTGTGAACAAGTGGGCGCAGTGGTCACAAGAGGCGGCCCTCAGCCTCTCTCCAGCACGTTCCAATGTCTCGTCTCTTTCTCGGGTTCCTTTTCTGCCGTCTGGCTGAAGGGCGTAACCCGCCGGCCGCCCCCCCTCTCCCCAACGCAAGGTGAGAAGCGCCGGAAAGATTGCGATTTTGGCTCGACGGC
>NC_051407.1:25131792-25132202 GCF_015228065.2 Penaeus monodon
TGTCTCGCAGCGCCTCCAGGCCGACGGACGGCACCTGAGCGAGGCGAGCAGCGGCGGATAGGCCCTTGCTCCCCGCAGCTTCCGGCGGGAGTGGGTCCCGCGGCACGTGGCGCTCTCGAAAATATGCCTTCATTTCTGTCTCTCCCTTTGCTTTGCTCTGCATTTCTGTGGCTGATGACCCTCCCTAGCGGCGGAGGAAGCCCCTGCAAAGTCATGCGCTTCTTTGTTTGTTTTCTTACCCCCCTTTAAAAAGCTTCACCCCTTGACGGAGAGCCTCTCGCGATTCCGCGCTCCAATTCGGGGGATTTCTTCGATTCGCTTCTTTACGTAACCGACTTTGCTTGTCGACGATTCCCGCGGACCGAAATCAGCTGAGAGGGCGGGGGGGGGGGTCACCTGCACTTCCCTTG
>NC_051407.1:25134235-25135716 GCF_015228065.2 Penaeus monodon
TAAACTCACGCCTTAGAATTAGAATCCTCACGATTCCCTCCTTCCTCGCAGCCTCAGATCCTCCTCCTCCGCGGAAGTCACTCACCGCTCACCTGTTCCTCACAGCCTCTGACAGTCACTATTTCTCAAATTTACTCCCTCTTTGCTCGCCTCACTAATTACCCTCCCTCACAATTACCTAAACCAACAGACACTCACGTTTCATAGCCCTGCTCACAATACGAACCTTTTTTACAATCATTCCTCACAATCACTCCTCACAATCAGCCTCCACAATCACTCACTCCTCACAATCGCGTGGTGGAATCTGAACACTCGACTTAACAGCGGTGAAGAGGCACCGTTGCCAACGTGCGCGCGAGCCATGTCTCGCGTGGCCCTGCCTTTCTCTTGCTGTTCGTTGACTGCATTTCCATTCCGACTCCCCTGGCGCTTGCAAGCACCCGTGCCAAGCGCCGTAGGTCGTCGCTGAGGCGATGTGGGCGCCCTGGAAGCGCCGCGCCCCGCCGTGAGACGCGGGGTCGGCCTCGGACCGTTGGCAACAGTGTCGAGGACTGAGACAAGAGGGCGGTGCCGTTTGATTCTATTCACCAGCAACGTTTTCAGAGCTCCAGATTTCCGCTACGTTTCCGAGAAGTTGTTGTATTATTCAATTTGTTCCATCTCCCGTCGCCTGCAAAGTCGCCCTTACGGACACGCCGCATAGGGTCGCGCCGCATCGTTCGCTCGTGGAGTTTAGGCGTAGCACGGAATATAATTAGGTAAGTTTTCTTAAAGGACGTGGAATAAAAAAGTACCAGAGTTTCTACAGGGTTGAGCATTGTTGAGAATTGTCTCAATTTCATTTGGCAGTCTTTGATGCTTTTCTGTTGATTATGGGACAAGAGACTGAGAGGCGCGGGGTGCCCGAGGCAAGATGATGCCCCAAGCAACATTTTTAATACGCTTCACTGATGCTTGTGAAAGCTTTTTGTCATGTCAAAGCACAGGATTCCCTTGGTTTGGAGATTCCAGAGGCCTTCGGGCTGTACTACACGCGGGGCGCAGTTATAGGCTACAGATGCATTGATTAAATATTAATATTCTAGCATTGTCAGTGGCTTACGAGATCAAAGGGAAGTTGATGATACTCGACGCAAGGCAGTTAGAGCGGCCGCCTGCAGGATGCACGGAGCCCGCGCCTGCTGCACCGCTCACGCCCCTCAAAGGATGCAGGCCCCGGGCCCTGGCCGCCCGGCTTCCCGGACCACTCGAGTGCTTCGCGATAATCTGATACAACTTTATTAATATCAGTCGTGTGAAAAATGCAGAGTTATGCAACGCCTATCCGTGAATAAGCAACTTCCTTAAATATCATTATACTCGGTAGGATCATGATCTCAGGGAGATTCCAGCTTATCACGAACGCAAACTCTTTCCTGAGCATTTCTATCCATGACCAATAGCGACCAAACCTTAGTTGCTTTTTGCAACCCCCCCCC
>NC_051407.1:25135908-25135979 GCF_015228065.2 Penaeus monodon
TCAGTTCATCATTATTGATAATGAAATTGATAGAAATGATAATGGCAATGCTCAGTGATGATGGCAAATAG
>NC_051407.1:25136137-25137399 GCF_015228065.2 Penaeus monodon
AGCCCAGTGCCGTGACCCCAATGATTAGCATTACCACTGCTGTTTCTTTTCGAAAGACACACTCTGTTCTCCCTCCCATCAAGCTGACACATTCAGTATTATCACCGTTTTTCTTGCGTCGCCCTAGTTCTGTGTCTTTTTCATTTATCTCAATGATAGCAATTACAGAACACCTGCCGTGCTGCAGTTCGTAAATGTATGCCAAATGTGTGTCATTCGGGCATTTTATACGAACCTGACTTTTACGTGCCTATTATCTGCGTGTCATCTCATCAGCATATGCATTTGTGCCTGAGAAAACATCCGCTGTGGCCACATGTGCAGGATGAGCGATCTGTTTTTGCTGTTGTCATTATTAACGTTATTACTTTAATGGTTCCGTAAACGGCAATAACATTTATCCTAATTTGCATTTAAAATATCACGGTGTTGACCACAAGCTGACTACTAGGGCTGGGATGCAGAGCTTCACGTGGTTGCCCCATGCGCGACGGCTTGCGTTTTGCAACAATGAAGTGGTCGTCTTTAAATTGATTTTTAGATTGTTTTATCTTTGTACTTACTCCTTCTGCATATCCGTAACGTGCGTTTCCATGCCTCTGCGACCTAGACGACACGGCAGCCCATCGCCGAATGCGGCTGACGTTCCGCCTCGCCCGGACGCGGGCCAGCGGGCAGTTGGCTTTGCCCTCGTGCATGCCTCGGGCCCCTGGAGGCTCCGTCCGCGACTTCGCCGCGCGGGTCACGTGTCCTCCCAGGCCTACGGTGACGATATCTTGGGTCTGCTGAGACAATGGCCCTCTTGAACCATCAAAGTGACTCTCTTCTGCGACCCTCGAAACTCTTCAAACAAACCTCAGAAGAGAAGATAGGGAATTATGTCAGTATCTAGAAGCAGGGCCAGCCGCGGCCAAAATCAAGTTGCATTCCGGAGCACACTCTAAACAATGTTTCTCTATCAAACGGACCGAATAGTCGTTCCCTCTCTCTTGGTTCAGGTGCCCAAAGGAGGTCGTCCACAGAAAGCAGGCTGTTCCCGAAGAAACGGTCCGCCGAGAGAACTACACTTGGACATATGATTACGCTCATGCATATAACCTCTTCGTCCTCTTGCATATTTCCATTCCTAAACTCCTTGTCTCCTTCCGTCCTCTGTCTCATCTGTGCCGTGTTCTTCTCCTCCCCCCCGCCCCCCGCCCCTGCCCCTTCAGCATCCACATTCCTACGAGAGTGTCTCCCGCCGCCCCCTTTCCCCACCCCTT
>NC_051407.1:25137420-25138284 GCF_015228065.2 Penaeus monodon
AGCAGTAGTCAAGGAAGGCGAGGACTTGACGTAGTGAAGAGGCAGGTCTGGAGCCGCAAGGAGGAGTGCGTGCCTGGCGCCGGTGCTGGTCCGAGAACAAACGTTAGAGGGCCCTCAGCCCCCGGCAGAACAAAGGTTAGGCAATTGTAAAAAGAGTCTGCAATGACAGAATCACCGGGGCGACCGTCTTTGATGTCGAGAGTATGAGAGGAGCCGAGAGTCGCGGGGCCGCCTCCAGTCACACGCTCGCTCTCAGATTTCTAGGTCCGATTTTTTACATCCATTTCTTTTTATGTCGTGCTCGCGCGCCTCATTCTGTGGGAAAACCAAAGATTATTTTTTAAAAAACTCGCTGCTCAATACACACGAACAGGGATGGATGGATATTGACCCTCCATACTATATTCATTGTTTTCCTTACAAACAAACAAATCAGTGGGCCTTTACCTGCTTCCCGGGGGCGTCCCTTTCCCCCGCCTCCCCTGGGGGACGTTGCCTTCTCTCATGCGATTTTTCTCTGCCTGCAACTCCCAAGGAGGACAGTTTGTGTGGGAAAGTTTGTATCACATTTCTAATTATCAGAACACTGCAAACGCCTCGCGTGACCCACTTCGTCCGCACTGCAAAGGCGCAAGAGAGATCCAAGTGTTCAGATCCTTCAACTTCTCCGGATGACAGAAACACAATGTTATGTTCTATGCATGCGGTTAAAAAAAAACTCCATGACTGGTTCCATGGATCAATATCGCAAGAGCACATGTGAAAACACTGTCTATATGTATATGAACGAATGTGTTTGTGTACTTAGGCATTTTTTTACTTGTTTAACGTAAAAAAAATGACTCCAGGTGGAGAAGTCAGGGC
>NC_051407.1:25138762-25139076 GCF_015228065.2 Penaeus monodon
TTCGCCGAGGCGAAACATGGGGCCGATTAACGCGATATCCTTCCCTCACTCGGGGCGCCCGCGGCCGCCGAGGACCGCGATCCGCTCGTCCACTCCGGCGCCACTTGGGATACTGTGACCGCCGCCGCCCTTGTCCGTGATCCCTTGTCCGTGATCCACCCGAGCCACCGCCCACTCCAGCCGAGTAGGACCTCCAGCGCCTCGCGTTGATCAAGCCTCTCGTGTCCCGCTGCGTCCTTCCGGGGACGCATGCCTTCGCTCCCCTCCTTTATCCTCCTCGCGGGCACTCGCTTAGCATGGCCTTGCCACGCCCA
>NC_051407.1:25139129-25139247 GCF_015228065.2 Penaeus monodon
CGCCGACACAGCCTGGCTCCTGAGATCGGTTCCTCTGACTGCCTAGATATGAGTCAGTGATTTTATAAGTCTGTTCGGTTTTCTCTCGTGTTGAGTACTTCCACCTTCATCCAACATG
>NC_051407.1:25141249-25141960 GCF_015228065.2 Penaeus monodon
GCGCAGGGGCTGGAGGCCTCGCCTACCCCGTTTCGCCTTGTCTATTGCTTCCCGTTTCCCAAAAATTGTTCGCTATCTACCCAATTACCTCAACTTTACCACCTACCCTCCGGTTCCTTCCTAAATTCAAAAACATTTCTGGGGTTCCCCGCCCTTTTCCCCGCCCTCCCAAGGGGCGCGGGCGCGAGGCCCGGCGTGAGCCTCAGCGTTGCCCTGGCTCGTTTGACCCCACTGCAACAAAACCATTGTAGGAAGGACTGAATTCCTGACTTACCATTCTTTTCCCGGTTTCTTTTTTCCTACATGACAGAAAACTGGGGTAATAACGCCCCACCGGCGCCCCCCCGGCCGCGGGCGGAGGGGGCCGCGGGCGCGCCTCTGTCTGTTGCTTTCCTGCACTTGGTAAAAGTTAAAAAAGCACAACAGATAAAGGAACCTGCAATTTGGGGATTTTACAACTTTTTGTACTTCCCATCTGACAGGCATCTGGGAACCCAAAGGGTCGAAAGGGGAGCGCGGCCCGCAAACCGCGGGGGGGGGACGCCCGTTGATGTTTGACAAGTTTCCGTATTGCTAATCTAATCATATCAACCTACATCATAACATCTTCTCTATTTATTTTTATCACATGTCGTCGCATGCCCTATTAACATTATTGCAGAAAATCAATTTTAGCACTGGCATTATCGTTATTATTAGTATAAAAAAAAA
>NC_051407.1:25141981-25142072 GCF_015228065.2 Penaeus monodon
CAGTTGTCACCTGTCGATAATCATCTTTTGCCTTTATGTTGGTGATTGCACAACTGCACTGTATTTTAAGAATAAAGTTTATCGTATCTAC
>NC_051407.1:25142280-25142588 GCF_015228065.2 Penaeus monodon
ATTTTAATGTATGTGTATATACGCTACCGTACTGTATGTAGCATAGTACATTACATAGCCTTCAACAGGAATTTCAAGTAGATTCATCAGCAGATGTGCTTACCAAAATAAACACTATAAAGTCCTTGTTTGATATTTTAGGCTATTTGAAGAGAGACTAAAAACAAAGTCGTATTTCATGTGGAAAGGAAATTTTTTATTCTCTTATGCAAACAGAAAACAGATTTGAGAAATTATTAAACGCTTTCCATTTCTGAGATGGCATGATCGGTTATCTCTTTCTCTATCTATTTTTTTGGACACCCACC
>NC_051407.1:25142946-25143193 GCF_015228065.2 Penaeus monodon
AACACCCGAGGGAGGAGGTTAAGAATATCCGATAGGAGAGGAAGGGGAAAGAAAGGAGGGGGGATAGGGGTTTAAAGAAGAAAGGGAAGAGAGGGAGATAGCGAGGGGAAAGAGTTTTAAAGAGGAGAGGGAGATGGGATAGGGGAAAGGAATGAGAGTGGGAGAGGGGGTTCGAGAAAAAAAGGGGGGTGGGGAGGAGAAGCAAAGGGATAAGGGTGCGAGGGAGGAAGAGAAGGAAAGTGGGAGG
>NC_051407.1:25144364-25144800 GCF_015228065.2 Penaeus monodon
GTTTTCACGATAACCGTATTGGCTTCATGCTTGAGCACATGTTATTTCGTACTTATGAGGCAGAATCTCGTCCTCGCTAACCATTTTCATGATGGCGAAGCAGCCCAGGGATCTTTACCTTTTCGCTGACCAGGACTCCTTGTTATGGGAGTGATCAGATTTCAAACCTTATTTTGAAGGGCTTTTTCCGTTACGACTTCGAGAGAACCTGGTAAATTCAACGTTATCATTACGTTAATGATTGGGGAGTCCTGAAAGAGTGATAGGCTCGTATGGATATTCATACTTTTTATTATTTCCAAAAGCCTTCAGAAGTACGTGTTTCAGCCAACGAGAGCAGTCGGAGACGTCTCCTCTCCGGCGAGGACGTCCTTCACCCTCAGTCGTCTTGCCTCTTGACCATACACCCTCTTCCGCTAACCCCCGACTCCTCCGA
>NC_051407.1:25144928-25145031 GCF_015228065.2 Penaeus monodon
TACAAAGCACCCCAACATCCCTCAAACGTTAATTACATCTCCAAAATGGGTCGGAAGTTCCTTTATCATGAGCTGATTGATTGCGCGTCCTTACGGAGTGTCT
>NC_051407.1:25145060-25145126 GCF_015228065.2 Penaeus monodon
TTTGTCACCGGCCCGACCGCCAGACACAAAATATTAATCCTCGGAGACTCTATATATACGGTCTTA
>NC_051407.1:25145166-25145540 GCF_015228065.2 Penaeus monodon
AAAGACTGTAGAAAAGAAGAAATATCGGTAAAGTCAAAGAGTGTCTAGGGAGCCGGTTTGGGCTGTTACGCCGTCCTGGGAGACTGCGGGGGGCGCGGCAGTTCACATGGAAAGAATATTGACAGCCGCTGTCAGGTATTGTTAGGACCTTCGGATTCATGGTTTCTTGAAGATTTTTGCCTTTCTTCGGTGACATGTACATATTCGTCTATCGTCACGCATCGCTTGTGGGATTGATACATTGAATATTTCATGCCCTCTAACGTGTTAGCATGATAAATCTCTATGTTGCAAAATATTCTTCATATTACTAGCCATTAGAAATTGTACTCTTTCAAGTTCTTCGGCCAAAGAGACTCTTGACAAACAGTACT
>NC_051407.1:25146071-25147230 GCF_015228065.2 Penaeus monodon
CTCCGAAGACCCCCACTGTTTCTGCCTCGGGCCCTTTTTTCTCCGTCGCCCTGCCCCCATCCCGCACTTCCCTCTTTGCAAGCCCGTGATGTTCTGCCCATCAACAGATCCCCAAGGGAAAAAATATGTTACGAGAGAGCGCACTTGGGGTACCGCGGAGCCTCATTTTCCCATTTAGAAAAGTACAGTGCCGTGATTCAGTGCCACCGTCACTTTTCCCCACGCATCTCGCCTGGCATTCACTATCGCCCTCACCGCCCTCATTTTCGCCCTCATTCAGTCCGGAATTATTCATTCCCAATTGGTAATTCCCAAGTTTAATCAATCCTGTTGACAAGGGTGGCGGGTTTTGATCTGATGAGCTGTTGATAAGGTGCGCGCGGATTCACCTCTAGGGGCCCCGCACGAGCTCTCCCGCCCCTGCGATCCATTTTTTCCCCGGGGAATTGGAGCCCGTCGACGCGCGGGGCCCGTCCTGCGAGCTTTTGGCCCCCCCGGGGTCCCGAGGAGCTCCGGTTTGGCTCGCCCCTCGGTTTTAAACAAGCGAAGAGGGAGAGAGACCTGGGAGGCCAGCCAGAGCCCGGGAGCGCCGGCAACGGGAACGTGCTCAATTTGTTTTGGGGCCGGAACTGGAATAAAAAATGTCGAGTCTTACGTGACTTGTGAATCAGAGGCTGGGAGTCGGATAAAGGTGGAACGGAAGAAGCGGACAGATAAGGCGACATGAAGTGGTCGTTAATCCGAACAAGCCGACAAGCGTGATTGCGGGTCTAACCGAGCGCTCCCCCCCCCCCCCACGAGTCATGGCCCTCTGCATCTCCATAGTCCTTTGGCGCCCCTACCTGACCCACATCCCGCCGCCACGTGGCCGCGTGCGAGGGCCAGGGACGAAGGGCCAGGTCGCCGGGACACGCACCAGGGCCGCCCAGCCCTTATCACAGGGGGAAAGGGATCTTCATTAACCGGAGTGGGCGCAGGCCGTCATTAGCCCTGAATACCTCTGCCAGTTAGTCCGAGTAATTAATCTTTCCGGAAACTAATTCTCAGCCGATACTCTCTTCCGGAGGACTTCCCTCTCGCCGCGCCTGACCCGGGGCGACCTCCCCCCCCGACACCCCTTCGACGCCCCGGCCGAGCCCTACGTGCGCCCTCGTCAGGA
>NC_051407.1:25152001-25153688 GCF_015228065.2 Penaeus monodon
TTATCGATAACCCCATTGTACTAAACGTACGATGGACGTGCATAAAAAGGCAAAAGAACACACAGAAAGTTTGTACAAAATTTGTGGTTCGGTCGCTGTATCCCCCGTTGTGCTCCTTCTACCGCCATCCCGTGGCCCCCTCCTCCCTGGGACTTTTCAGACGAACATCCCGGTTCCGTGCCCTGGCCCCCCGGAGAAAACTCTTTCCCTTCCCAAAAAATCCCTTTTTGGCAAGATCTCTTCTTCTGGCCTAGGTCCTTTCCCTTGCCCAAGACCTCCTTCCCTTTGCCCAAGACCCCTTTCCCTGGCCCATACGCCTTCCCCTGGCCAAATTCTCCCTGAACGAGTCATGTCCTATAGCCTCCCGGACGCCCCCCCCCCCTCTCCCCCCCTCTATGCCTCATTTCCCTTATGTTTTGTAATGATTGAATCATAACTATTGTTTCCTTCGAGTTTTTACCACGCGCCCCTGCACAGAGGGAAGGAGCCATTTTTCAAAAGTGGGCCCCGAGGGGGACAGGAAATTTCCTATTCTTCACCTGTTCAGGCTCTCCAACGACATATACATATGTGTTTTTTTACGTGTTACACGGACATTTCATTGGAAAGTCAACGACGTAAGGGAGTAAAAAGGATTTATAAAACCGTTTCGGCGCTTTAAAAAAATAAAATAGACGATGAGTCTTTGTTTAAGAGGATAACCCCCAACTTATCGAAGGCCCAGCTGTGGGGGAGATAAGGTTTACTATACCCATCGTACTTCGTGTGTTCAAAACGTTCTAAGTGTAGTTATCGCGTAAATTCAAATCCTTTAAATGCCAGCGGCTTACCCGAGGCCGGTATGCCCCATGCGTGTGTAGCCAGCGGGACGGTATCCGGACAGCTCTCCCGCCCCACGGGGAAATCCGGGGGGACGGGGGCGCAGGATGACCCGCCTTTGTTTCGCACATGACTGGGGTTCAGATATGTGTTCCTCCTTTCCAATCATCCACATTTGGCCCTCCCCCCGCCCCCCGGGCCCCCCAAAAATTTCCCTTTAAACCTTTTTCACCCCCGGGCTGGGGCATTTTTCCTGGGGGGCGCGTTTGAATATTTTGTAGAGTACACGCGGCATCTTTAAGGTTCCCTTCATTCAGCCTCAATATCACTTATTTAGATCTTGACACAAAGGATCAAACCCCGAAAGGATGCTCAGGATCCTTTGAACGCATCTGGCAACTGTCCGATCTCCAACCTTATTCTTCATTATGGTCCGCTGGCCGGGCCGAGGGTCACCTGGCCGCGCCGGAACGGACCACCATATAGTCCTTACGCGGGGTGCCATAGGGGTCAAAGTCTCCCCGTCGGCCCCTCTGTGGTTTACACCGGATTAATCTCTTGTGATGATATTAATACTCATTCTTTTGTAAAATGCAGTAAGCGACGGGGCCTTTTTAATATCCATTCTGAACACTGTGACCACAAAGCCGTGATCCCCGGCTGGCCTAGAGTCATTACCGTACCTGGCCGCCTCCGCCACCGCTCGCCGCGCCTCATTCGCTCTGCTATTTTTATGGCCGCTTCTCGTTTGTTTCGTCATAGTTTGGCCATTGATTTCTTCATTATACGAGCGCTGGCGACGGAAGAGAAGCGCCTTTCGCGAGGATGTCGCCGCCGAAGGGAGACGGTCGCGAAGAAGCATCTCCAT
>NC_051407.1:25157008-25157104 GCF_015228065.2 Penaeus monodon
ATTTTATCACTTTTAAAATTAAATTTTTTTATCATTATTTTTTAATATAATAAAAATACTATCTATTTTCTATCATCTATCATCTACTTTTATCCA
>NC_051407.1:25157283-25157385 GCF_015228065.2 Penaeus monodon
AAAATTTTAAAATAAATAAGATTTAAAATAATATTATAATATATTAAAAAATGTATGATTAAAAAAATTTATTTAAAAATATAATATATACTAATTTTTAAA
>NC_051407.1:25157455-25157835 GCF_015228065.2 Penaeus monodon
TAAGAAATAAAATAATATATATTTATATATAAAATATTTTTAATTTTATATATATATAATTTAAAAAATATATTATTTAAAAATAAAATAATTTTTATATAATTTTTTTAAAATTATTTTAATATTAATATATATATATATATATATTTTAAAATATTTTATATTATAATTATAATTATAAAAAAAAAAAAAAAAAAAAAAAAAAAAACAAAAAGAAAAAAAAACACACAAAAAAAAAAAAATATAATATTATATAATATAATTATATATATAATATATTATAAAAAAAAAACCCGAAAAAAAAAAAAAAAAATAATAAAATAATAAATTTAATAATAGAATTTATATATATATTGTATATTAAAAAAAAAGATAATAAA
>NC_051407.1:25161628-25163054 GCF_015228065.2 Penaeus monodon
GGAGGAGATGCTTCTTTCCCCCCCCCCCCCCCGCGACGTCTCCCTTCGGCGGCGACATCTCGCGAAAGGCGCTTTTCTTTCGTCGCCAGCGCTCGTATAATGAAGAAATCAATGGCCAAAAACTATGGACGAAAACAAACGAGAGAGCGGCCATAAAAATAGCAGAGCGAATGAGCGCGGCGAGCGGTGGCGGAGGGCGGCCAGGTTACGGTAATGACTCAGCCCGCGGGGATTCACGGCTTTGTGGTGCACAGTGTTCAGAATGGATATTAAAAAGGGCCCCGTCGCTTACTGCATTTTACAAAAGAATGAGTATTAATATCATAACAACGAGATTAATCCGGTGGTAAACCACAGAGGGCCGACGGGAGACTTTGACCCCTATGGCGCCCCGCGTAAGGACTATATGGTGGTCCGTTACGGCGCGGGCCAGGTGGGACACTCGGCCGGCCAGCGGACCATAATGAAAGAATAAGGTGGAGATCGCGACAGTTGCCAGATGCGTTCAAAGGATCCTGAGCATCCTTCGGGGTTTGATCCTTTGTGTCAAGATCTAAATAAGTGATATTGAGGCTGAATGAAGGGAACCTTAAAGATGCCGCGTGTACTCTACAAAATATTCAAACGCGCTCCCGAGGAAATGCGGCCGAGACCGGTGCAAAGGATTAAGGAAATATTGGGAGGCCGGGGGCGGAGGGAGGCCAAATGTGGATGATTGGTAAGGAGGGACACACATGATCTGAAGCCCAAGTCATTGTGCGAGAACAAAGGCGGAGTCATCCTGCGACCCGCCGTCCAGCCCGGGATTATCTCCGTCGGGCGGGAGAGCTGTCCGGCATACCCGTCACGCGTGGCATACACGACGCACTCGGGGCATACGCGGCCTCGGGTAGAGACACGCATGGCATTTAAAGGACTTGAAGTATCGGCGATAAACTACACTTAGAACGTTTTGTAACACACAGCACAGGTACGAGTGGGTATTAGTAAACCTTATCTCGCCACACGCGATGGGCCTTCGATAAAGTCTGGGGTGTTATCCTCTTAAACAGGAAGCACTCATCGTCTGATTTGATTTATTTAAGCGCCGTAACGGTTTTATAAATCCTGTTTACTACCTTAGCGTCGTTGTACTTTCCGTAGATGTAATGTCCAGTGTAACAAGTATAAAACACATATGTATATGTCGTTGGAGAGCCATGAACAAGGTGTAAGAATAGGTAATTCCATGTCACGCTCATGGCCCACATTGAGAAGTGGCTCCTCTGCCTCTGTGCACGGGCGCTGTGGGTGGAAACTCGAAGGAAACAATAGCTTATGATTGCAATCAATTACAGTAATCATAATGGAAATGAGGCATAGAGAGGAGGAGAGGGGGGGGGGGCGTCCGGGAGGCTATAGGACATGACTCGTTCAGGGAGAATTT
>NC_051407.1:25163127-25163373 GCF_015228065.2 Penaeus monodon
ACCTAGGCCAGGAAGAAGAGATCTTGGCCAAGGGAAAGGAGGTTTTGGGCAAGGGAAAGAGTCTTCTCCAGGGGGCGCAGGGCAACGGAACCGGATGTTCGTCTGAGAAGTCCTCATGGAGGAGGAGGCCACAGGATGGCGGGTAGAAGGAGCACATCGGAGGGATGCACAGCGACCGAACACACAAGCTTGTGTACATATCTACTTATCTGTGTGTTCTTTTGCCTTTTCTATGCCACGTCCATC
>NC_051407.1:25168494-25169697 GCF_015228065.2 Penaeus monodon
TCCTGACGAGGGCGCACGTAGGGCTCGGCCGGGGCGTCGAAGGGGTGTCGGGGGGGGGGTCGCCCCGGGTCAGGCGCGGCGAGAGGAATTTCCCCCGGAAGAGGGGGTTCGGGTGAGAATTGGTTTTTCCCAAAAAATTAATTAATCGGACTAACTGGGAGGGGTATCAGGGCTAATGACGGCCGGGCCCCCTCCCCCTTTAAAGAAAATCCCCTTTTCCCCCTGTGATAAGGGGGGGGCGCCCTGGTGCGTGTCCCCGGGGGACCTTTCCCTTCGTCCGGGGCCCCCGCACGCGGCCCCGTGGCGGCGGGATGTGGGTAGGTAGGGGGGCCCAAAAGGGCAGGAGATGCAGAGGGCCCTGGGCTGTGGGGGGGGGGGGGAGCGCTCCGGGTTTGACCCCCCAATCACGCTTGTCGGCTTGTTCGGATTAACGACCACTTCATGTCGCCTTATCTGTCCGCTTCTTCCGTTCACCTTTATCCGACTCCCAGCCTCTGATTCACAAGTCACGTAAGACTCGACATAATTATTTATTCCAGTTCCGGCCCAGAAGCAGCACTTGAGCACGTTCCCGTGTGCCGGCGCTCCCACGGGCTCTGGCTGGCCTCCGAGGTCTCTCTCCCTCTTCGCTTGTTTAAGCCGAGGCAGCGAGGCCAAGCCGGAGCTCCTCGGGACCTCGGGCGGCCAAGAGGCTCGCAGGACGGCCTCGCGCGTCGACGAGGCTCACAATTCCCGCGCGAAAAAGATGGATCGGCAGGAGCGGGAGAGCTGCGTGCGGGGCCATAGAGGTGATATCCGCGCGCACTCTTATCAACGAGCTCATCAAGATCAAAGCCTCGACCACCATTGTCAGACAGGGGATTAGATTAATCTTGGGAAATTACACAATTGGAACTGAATGAATATCCGGACTGATAATGAGGGCGATAGTGAGGGCGGTGAGGAGAGATAGTGAATGCCAGGCGAGATGCGTGGAAAGAGTGACGGTGGCACTGAATACACGGCACTGTACTTTATGCTAAGTGGAAGTGAGTGCTTCCGCGGGTGACCCCAAGTGCGCTCTCTCGTAACATATTTTTCCTTGGGGGATCTGTTGATGGGCAGAACTATCACGGACATTGCAAAGAGGGAAGTGCGAGGATGGTGGCGAGGACGACGGAGAAAAGGCCAGAGGCAGAAACAGTGGCGGTCTTCGAGAGCTGG
>NC_051407.1:25174362-25174465 GCF_015228065.2 Penaeus monodon
CATTCATTCTTGCAGGATAGTACAGTCCATAGGCATTCCATTATATATTATTTTATATAATATACATACATATGTATGTATGAATGTAAAAATGACTGCCTAT
>NC_051407.1:25174737-25175926 GCF_015228065.2 Penaeus monodon
AGTAGGCTCGGCCGGGGCGTCGAAGGGGTGTCGGGGGGGGATCGCCCCGTCAGGGCGCGGCAGAAGGGAAGTCCTCCGAAGAGAGATCGCTGAGAATTAGTTTCCGGAAAGATTAATTACTCGGACTAACTGGCAGAGGTATTCAGGGCTAATGACGGCCTGCGCCCACTCCGGTTAATGAAGATCCCTTTCCCCCTGTGATAAGGGCTGGGCGGCCCTGGTGCGTGTCCCGGCGACCTGGCCCTTCGTCCCTGGCCCTCGCACGCGGCCACGTGGCGGCGGGATGTGGGTCAGGTAGGGGCGCCAAAGGACTATGGGAGATGCAGAGGGCCCATGACTCGTGGGGGGGGGGGGAGCGCGTCGGCGGTTCGACCCGCAATCACGCTTGTCGGCTTGTTCGGATTAACGACCACTTCATGTCGCCTTATCTGTCCGCTTCTTCCGTTCACCTTTATCCGACTCCCAGCCTCTGATTCACAAGTCACGTAAGACTCGACATAATTATTTATTCCAGTTCCGGCCCAGAATCCACTTGAGCACGTTCCCGTTGCCGCGCTCCCACGGGCTCTGGCTGGCCTCCGAGGTCCCTCTCCCTCCTCGCTTGTTTTAAGCCGAGGCCAAGCCGGAGCTCCTCGGGACCGCGGGCGGCCAAGAGACTCGCAGGACGGCCATCGCGCGTCGACGAGGCTCACAATGTCCCTGCCTCGAAAAAGATGGTTCGCTAGGATCGTGAGAGCTTCGTGCGGGGCATAGAGGTGATATCCGCGCGCACTCTATCAAACGAGCTCATCAAGATCAAGCCTCGACACATTGTCAGACAGGAGATAGATTTAATCTTGGTAATTACACAATTGGAACTGAATAATATCCGGCACTGATAATGAGGCGATGTGAGGGCGGTGGAGAGAATAGTGAATGCCCAGCGAGATGCGTGGCAGAGGAGCGGTGGCACTGAATACCTGCACTGTACTTTATGCTAAGTGGAAGTGAGGTTCTTCCGAGGGGGACCCAAGTGCGCTCTCTCGTAACTTATGTTTTTCGCTTGGGGATCTGTTGATGGCTAAACTATCACGACATTGCAAGAGGGAATTGCGAGGATGGTGGCGAGGAGCGGAGAAAAGGCCAGAGGCAGAAAACAGTGGCATGGCGTCTTCGGATCTGACATACGTTGCCATGCCAATATTGCATA
>NC_051407.1:25176747-25177264 GCF_015228065.2 Penaeus monodon
AGCATTTTTGGACTGACTGTATGCCATTTTCTATTACTGTTGTCAGAGTCTCTTTGGCCGCAGACTTTTGAAAGAGTACTTTTTTAATGGCTAGTAATATGAAGAATATTTTTGCAACAAGAGTTTATCATGCAACAACGTTATGGCATGAAATATTCCAATTCTCTTCCACAAGCGTTGCGTGACCGAAAAAAAAAAAAATAGACAATATGTACATGTCACCGAGTAAGGCAAAAATCTTCAAGAACCAATGAAATCCGAAGGTCTAACATACCTGACTGCTGCTGTCCATATTCTTCCATGTGAAACTGCCGCGCCCCCCGCAGTCTCCAGGACGCGTAAACATCCCAAACCGGCTCCCTAGACCACTCTTTGACTACCGATATTTCTTCTTTTCTACAGTCTTTCCCCCCCCTGCCCCCTCCCCTCCGCCCTAAGCTCGCGTCCCTCCCAAGACCGTATATATAGAGTCTCCGAGGCTGAATATTTTTGTGTCTGGCGGTCGTGCCGTGACAAA
>NC_051407.1:25177295-25177403 GCF_015228065.2 Penaeus monodon
ACCCCTTAGGACAGCGCAATCAATCAGCTCATGATAAAGGAACTTCCGACCCATTTTGGAGATGTAATTAACGTTTGAGGGATGTTGGGGTGCTTTGTAGGGGGTCGG
>NC_051407.1:25177522-25178008 GCF_015228065.2 Penaeus monodon
TCGGAGGAGTCGGGGGTTAGCGGAAGAGGGTGTATGGTCAAGAGGCAAGACGACTGAGGGTGAAGGACGTCCTCGCCGGAGAGGAGACGTCTCCGACTGCTCTCGTTGGCTGAAACACGTACTTCTGAAGGCTTTTGGAAATAATAAAAAGTATGAATATCCATACGAGCCTATCACTCTTTCAGGACTCCCCAATCATTAACGTAATGATAACGTTGAATTTACCAGGTTCTCTCGAAGTCGTAACGGAAAAAGCCCTTCAAAATAAGGTTTGAAATCTGATCACTCCCATAACAAGGAGTCCTGGTCATCGAAAAGGTAAAGATCCCTGGGCTGCTTCGCCATCATGAAAATGGTTAGCGAGGACGAGATTCTGCCTCATAAGTACGAAATAACATGTGCTCAAGCATGAAGCCAATACGGTTATCGTGAAAACACACATCCTGCCGCCAGCATAAAGTGGCAGTGTAATGAAGGAAAACGGGA
>NC_051407.1:25178625-25178911 GCF_015228065.2 Penaeus monodon
AGAGAAAGAGATAACCGATCATGCCATCTCAGAAATGGAAAGCGTTTAATAATTTCTCAAATCTGTTTTCTGTTTGCATAAGAGAATAAAAAAATTTCCTTTCCACATGAAATACGACTTTGTTTTTAGTCTCTCTTCAAATAGCCTAAAATATCAAACAAGGACTTTATAGTGTTTATTTTGGTAAGCACATCTGCTGATGAATCTACTTGAAATTCCTGTGGAAGGCTATGTAATGTACTATGCTACATACAGTACGGTAGCGTATATACACATACATTAAAAT
>NC_051407.1:25179117-25179208 GCF_015228065.2 Penaeus monodon
GTAGATACGATAAACTTTATTCTTAAAATACAGTGCAGTCGTGCAATCACCAACATAAAGGCAAAAGATGATTATCGACAGGTGACAACTG
>NC_051407.1:25179495-25180306 GCF_015228065.2 Penaeus monodon
AGTAGGCAGATCCCCCACCCCCTTCGTCGCAGCTCTGCCGGCCGCGCTCTCACGCCTTTCGACTCCTTTGTGGGCTTCGTCGCCGGAGTCACTGCCTCGGTCTCACGCACTCGGCGACAGTTACAAAAATGTCGTTAGTGAAAATCACGCTCCAAATACTGCAGAGTATCGCTATTATGCCTGTTATGCTGCACTTATTATATAAATCTTTCTTTAGGCCAAGTGGCCACTCGGAACTTGTCAACAGCATCAGAGGCGCCGCCCGCGGTCCCCCTCCCGGCCCCGCGGCTGCGGTGGGCGGCGCCTTCGCCGTGCGGGCGGTTGATTACTCAGTTTTATGAACTAGTCAATGTGAAGAGAAAAAAAGAAACAGAGAAAAAAGTAATGGTAAAGATGACAGGAAATTCAGTCTCCTTTCTATGTACAAATGCGTTTCGTGTGCTTTCCCCGGTCATGTGACTCCTCCACAGGCATGGGCGTGCAAACGGAGCAACCGGAGACAGGCAAGGGCGCCGTGAGCGCCGTGCAGCGCCGCGGCTCCTCCGCCGTCCTCGCGCGCTCCTTGGGAGGGGCGCGGGATCAAAGGGCGCCGCGGTTACCCTCACTACAGTCACCAATTGTTTCTTCTTTGTACTATTGTAGCTGAAGGACACTCCGGGCGCGTAGAGCTCGCGTTCAAAGGCTTCGAGGCTCAATTGGGTCAGATAGCCGATTCCTCACAAGCTGTTTTGTGTGACACGTGGGAGTCAATACGAGCCAGGGCGGACGCGGTGCTCACGGCGAGGGCCCTCGCAGCCCCTGCGCGGGAGGG
>NC_051407.1:25182028-25182183 GCF_015228065.2 Penaeus monodon
GGGTTTTTTTTTCCCTTTTTATTTAAATTTTAAAAATTAAAAGGGGGGAAAAAAAAAAAAAGGGGGGGGGGGGGAAAAAGGGGGGGGTTTCAAAAAAAGGGGAAAAAAACAGGGGCTGGGGTGGGGCCCGGGGGGCCCCCAAAAACCCCCCGCGC
>NC_051407.1:25182369-25183378 GCF_015228065.2 Penaeus monodon
GTCCACGCTCGCCATGCGGTGTGTACCTCTATTATACATAATGGAAGCATCTTAGCAGTTGCAGCCATCGTTTTCTTCCGTTTGTAAACCCATCTGTCTGCTCCGCTCCCCAGGCCGTACTTTTGCGAAGGCCTACTCACGCCGCGGCCTCGAGTCTCACGCGCAGCCGCCCCCAGTAATCTCGGCCACGGATCGCAATCATTAATAAAAATGAGCGTAAAAAGGCGAAGACCTGTAACGCGGCAACAGTGACGATAATCAAGGAATATATTAGGTAATTATCAGAGGTATTTTAAGTGAGGCGGAACATTGTTTACATTGCCCGGCTGGAGGTGACCGCCGTGGACACCGAGCCTGTAATTATACAGCATTATCCTACACGAAAAAAGATTCGAGGAACTGGTAATATGCTCACCGCAACATAGATGCTTCTCATTTGATGATTTAATGATTCAAAATTCGGATATTTTTATGAGCAGAACTGATGAGTCACTGCGATTAAAGGGCCATTGCAAATTCCACCGCTTCTCTTCCTGATGCTGCTGATCGCTCCGGCGGCCATGCTGCTTGGCCCTCGGCCCTATGCTGCGCGCGGGCCTCCTGCGAGCTGCATATTCCTTATCTGCTTACCACATGTGATCTGCTTACATCCAACTATGTGCTTCCCTCATGTTCCTGCCCCGATCACGTTACCGCCTTGCGCCTTTTCCCTGTTCGCCTCATGTGCTCTCTGAGCTTTCCTCCCCCTATAATGCGCCTCCCCCGCCGCCCCCAATGGCCCTTCACACCGAGGCTCACCCCCGCGCCTCGGCCTCCACTTCACCCCCCCCCCCCTCGAGCACTAGGGGGCGCAGGTGAATGCCAGGGGGCAGCGCAGCATCTGGCCATGCTAGGCCACGCGGGTTGTGCACGAGTGAGTGCGGCCGCGGGCATAAAAGTTACGCCGGGCACTTTTGCTTATCTCAATATAATAAAGCAAATCATCGCGGGCAGGACGGACTCTCCGGGG
>NC_051407.1:25186823-25186985 GCF_015228065.2 Penaeus monodon
GGGGATGGGGGGGGGTGGGGAAATGGGGAAGGGCCCCCCCCGGGGCCCTTTCCCTTTTCCAAAAAACCAAAAAACAAACAAACAAAAAACCCCCAAACCAAAAAAAACCAAATTTTTTTAAACCCCACCCCCCAAAAATTTTTTAAAAACCCCAAAAAAAAA
>NC_051407.1:25187002-25187491 GCF_015228065.2 Penaeus monodon
AAAAAACACCACCCCCAGGGCAAAACAAAACCCCCAAAAAAAAAAAACCTTCCCCAAAAAAGAAAACTTTTTTTTAAGGGGTAATAGGGGGGAAAAAAAAATTTTTTATTTTTTTAAAAAAAAAAATTTTATTTTTTAAAACCCTTGGGAGTTTTTGGGGGGGCGGGGGGGAAAAGATAAAGGGTTTTTTTCTTTTTTAAATTTTTTTTAAAATCGTAATTTTTTTTAAAAACATTAAAAAAATTTCCCCCTTTTTTTAAAAAAACCCTTTTGGGTTCCCCAAAAATTTTTTAAAAAAAACCAAAAAACCCCCCCCACCCCCCCCCAAAAACAACACACCACCCAAACCAAACCCCAACACCCCCAACCCCCCCCCCCCACCACCAAACCCAACCAAACCACAAACCCCCCCCAAAAAACCCCCCACAAACCACAACCCACAACACACCCACACCCAAAAAACCCCACCAAAACCACCCACCACCCCCC
>NC_051407.1:25187799-25188181 GCF_015228065.2 Penaeus monodon
CCCCCCCATTTTCCCCAAAAAGGGTTTTTTTTGGTTTCCCCTTTAGGGGGGGGGAAAAACCCCCCCCGGGGGCCCAAAAGCTTTGGGCCCCCCCCGGGGAAAAGGGGGCCCGGGGGGAAAAAAAACCCGGGGGGGTTTGGGGGAAAAAATTTTTAACAATAAAATTAAAACAAACCCTTTAAAGGGTTTGGTTTTTTGGGTTCTTTCCCCCGGGGGGGTGGGGGGGGCCCCCTTTAACGGGGGGCCCCGAATTTTAAAAAAAACTTGTTTTTTTCCCCCCCCCCGGGAAAAAAGTTTTTTGGTTTTTTAAAGGGAAAAGGGGGAAACATTTTAAACCCCGGGGGAAAAACCTTTTTTCATTTTTAAAAATTTAAAAACCCCC
>NC_051407.1:25188203-25188418 GCF_015228065.2 Penaeus monodon
CCCCCCTTTTTTTAAACCCCCCAAATTTCCCCCCAAGGGGGGGGGGGGCCCCCCCCCGGGGGGACCCCCCTTTTGGGGGAGGGGGTTGGGGGCCCCCCCTTTTGGGGGGCCAGCCCAAAAAAAACTCGGAAAAACCTTCCCCCCCCCTTTTTCCCTTTTTCCTCCTTTTTTTCCACCTTTTTCCCCCCCCCCCCCTTTTTTTTTTCCATTCTCCG
>NC_051407.1:25188441-25188512 GCF_015228065.2 Penaeus monodon
TGGGGTTTTTAAAAAAAAAAACCTTTTTAAAAGAACCAAACCCCTTTAATGAAATAAAAAATTTTTAAAAA
>NC_051407.1:25188583-25190343 GCF_015228065.2 Penaeus monodon
GGTTTCTATTATCTCCCCCCTTCTTTACCCCATCCCTTTATTTTCAAAAGATAAAATTTTTTTTTTTTTTACCTTAAAAAATAGCCCAAAATAAAACGTAAAAAAGGGGCAAGGCAAGGGGGGAAACCCAAAAAGAGGGTTTTTCAAACTGTAAATACAGACGGAAGAAACAAGCGTGGGGGGTTTTAGGTGAATGGACCCCGTGTTTTTGGGGGGGATTTCTGAGGGCCTGAATGAATAAAATTTTTTCCCCCCCGGGCCCGGGCCCCCCCCCTCGGTAAAAAAAAAAGCGAAAAAAGACGGGCCTTTTTCCCAAAAAGTAAAAAAAACCCCCCAACCCATCTTTTCTCATTTTTTTTTTATTTTTCCCCTTCGCAATTTTCGTCTTGCAAGTTTTCTTTTGGGCAAAAAGGTTTTTGGATGAAAAAAAACTTTGGGGTGCTAAAAAAATATTTTGAAAAATTAAATTTTTCCGCCTTTCGTTTTTTCCAAACTCTGTTCCCCAAAATACAAGGCATGTTGTGGGGTTGTGGGGAAGGAGTCCCCAAAAAACTGCCTTGTCACTTTTAATTTCAATTCGGGCGACCCTGAAAAAAGAAACTGCCAATAATTATACGAGTGAACTGAAATGGTCTCTCACCGGACAGGGTTAGGCAAACCGTCATTAGTTTTTTTGAAATTTGGTTAGTTTTTTTATGGGAAAATTAACTTCCCCTTCCAATCCCCCCTATTACGGGGGTAGGAATCCCATGCCGGCCATGTTAAAGGGAAAAAGCCTTTGGGGTGGGTTTTAGATATGAAAAAGCAGGTCATTAGTGGTAATGGATTTTTTTTTCTTTCTGGTAAGGGGGGGGGGGGGGATTTGTTGTTCTGGTTCCTCTAATGACTTGATCCCATATTGCGGTTGGGGATTAGCAAGAAATAGGAGAGGGAGGAACCCGGGTTTCATGCAAATTTGGGGAATCATAAAAAAAAAGGGTTTTTGGCAAACTGTTGTGGTAGTATTGCAGCTAATA
Source organism: Penaeus monodon (assembly GCF_015228065.2). NCBI lineage: Eukaryota > Metazoa > Arthropoda > Malacostraca > Decapoda > Penaeidae > Penaeus > Penaeus monodon. Next base: position 25,189,600 of record NC_051407.1, read on the forward strand.
CCTCCTAATAGATTTTTTTTTCTGGGAACCCAACAGTGGATAAATCCATCATCAAGTGGGTAATTTTTAGTTTGATGAAAAAACAAGAATAAGAATAAGAGGGAAATAGTTAATTTCATAGTAATAATTGGGATAAAATAAAACAAAAATAATAATTTAATAACCCCCTAATGATATTGTGATAATAAATAAATGATATAAAATATTAAAAGATAATGATGAACAATTGCTAAAAGATAATTTGATTGTTAAAGATAAATAAGTGTTAATAATAAAAGATAAATGAGGATAATATAGTAAACAATTGATATGAAAGAACAAAATAACAAGTATTAAATGATTTAATTTATTAATTAAATTTAAATATCAAAAGATAATAAAATGGGGTGATGAAAATAATAATAGGAAAATATAATTAATGATAAATATAATAATATTTAAAATAATAACAAACAAACAAAAAACAACCAAAAAAATAAATAAAAAATAAAAAAAATAAAATGATAATAATATAATAAAATAACCAAATAAAAAGTTAATAAAAGTAATAATGATAAAAATAATTTTTGGGACCCAATTGAAATAAATTAATGGAACAGTTTATAATTAATTGATAAAGGATTAATATTATTATTGAACAATAAATGGATTGGATGATTAAAACAAAATATTCATTCCAAAGTTTTTACGATGAAAAATAATGATTAGGGCTGATAATGATTAATGGTGTCAAAAAAAGATTCT
>NC_051407.1:25190777-25191108 GCF_015228065.2 Penaeus monodon
AATCATTATAACATTAGTAATAAAAAAGCATTAAAACTACTGAATTTAAATAGTAGTGAACAAAAATTAATTGAAAAAAAAACTAAACGGATAACAGCTTATATTTCACCCCACGAACAATGAAAAAAAAAACGACCAGCTATAACCAAAATGTTAGCCAATTTGTATTCATTAAACAATAACGATATTAAGGAAATAATGAGATGCTAATTACGGGTGGGTTTATGTATACTTAAATTTAAAGATGGGGGGGCCCGTATCAATGAAAGCTGATTTAATGGTAAATCAATGGCAAGAAAAATTGATAATAAAACGTTTATTTCTCTAATTG
>NC_051407.1:25191269-25191762 GCF_015228065.2 Penaeus monodon
GGGTTTCATGGAAAATTTTAATTTTTTGAAATTAAATTTTAAATAAAAGAAAAAGGGAGAAAAAATTTAAAAGTAATTTTTCCCCAATAATTGGGGCCTTTTTTGCCCCTTTTGGGGTTTTCGGAAAAAAGGGGGGCCTTTTTCCCCTTTTTCCCGGGGGTTTAAAGCAAGGAGGGGGAAACCAAGGGGGCCCCCCGCGAAAAGAAAAAAGGGGGGTAAAAAGAAAGGTTGGGAAAAGAATCAAAATTGGGAAAAACCTTTCCCGGAAAATATGGTGAAACCAAAAGGGGTTTTTTTCGGGGGCCCCCAAAAAGGCAAACGGGGGAAACGTTGGAAAAAACCTTTTTTCGAAATGATTTTTCCCTTTTTCCTAAACGATTTTCCCCTAAAAACCAATTAATTAAAATTTTTTAAATTAATTTATTTTTTAGCCATTTTATTTATTATTTTAATAATTTTATTTTTAATTTTTTTAATCAGGGGGGTTTCAGGG
>NC_051407.1:25192115-25192380 GCF_015228065.2 Penaeus monodon
CCTATATCTCAGCCCCTTTATTTTTATAAGTACTTAACGCATAATAGGATTGCATTATGGGAGTATTTTCCCCCCAAAAAAAATCACGGAATAAGACGAACAGCCCATGAAGCTTAAATGCGAAAGATGGACACGCTAAGAAACCCCTGTCCCAAAAGACATGTATTGCGGCTATCCAGGGCCCCAAAAACCGATAAAAATCTACGGACAAAACTTCCTAGCTTAAAAGGACCGCCCGTGACCAGTGTTAGTTAATAGCCGGGGG
>NC_051407.1:25192563-25192804 GCF_015228065.2 Penaeus monodon
ACAAAGTAATGAAACGGCCCTACATCTATCGAAAACTCCCCTAAAAAGAAAGATTTATTTCAAAGTAAAAAAAACAAAATATGCCCGAGGGTATGTTTAAAGGAAAAAGTAATTTTCATGAGGTTTTCATCAGGGGGCCCAGGCACGCTGCTTTAAGTTCTCGGTAAGAAAAATTTTTAGATGTATAGTGATGATTAGTTTGTGATGCAAGTAAAGATCACGAATATTGTAGTAAGGGTGG
>NC_051407.1:25194053-25194248 GCF_015228065.2 Penaeus monodon
CGCATGACAGAATACTAAAGGAAACCCGATAATGTAATGACATGAAAGCACCTCGAAACAAAAAAAACGGATATAAAAAATTTGAATGAAATCCCTGAGTAATGTGCGAGTTTTTCTAATCTTTAAAAAAATGAAGGCCAGTTTTACGTCGTTTTACCGTTAAATTTTTCGTTTCGGGGAGTACAATTTTATTGC
>NC_051407.1:25195171-25195648 GCF_015228065.2 Penaeus monodon
CACAATAAGAAATCCACTCATTAGGAAAAATACTACTAGTTTAATGTTATTATACTGTTTTATTCTATCTTTATCTGCAAATTTCACACAGTTAAGAAGTGCTGGCACTGCTCTGCCTGAGGGAGCGAGGGAAGACACATCTCTGCACTGCACACACACAAAAACCACCTTTTCGAACGCTGCACATCACCAAGGCTTCCAGCTCATGGCTCTGGTATTCAGGTCCCAATTCCAATAGCAAAAGTTTATCCCTTCAGGGCTCCTGACATTCTGAGAGTAAATTACTGTGAAACACTCATCATACGAAACTGTCTGCTTTATTGCCTTTCGGGTATACTCTATCAATTAAGAGTAGAGGTTTCCATAGCACTTTTCTTTCTAGTTCAAAGCAGTCGTGCAGTTGAAGCATACAAACACATATGATACTTTTAGTCAGTCTGCTTCCTCCCCAGTTACCTGCCATTTCATGATTGCTTT
>NC_051407.1:25198163-25198434 GCF_015228065.2 Penaeus monodon
AGTAAAAAAGAGCAGTTCCACGGAAATCACACGTGATAATCTCATTGCATTCCTGATTGAATTTAAACTGCACTTCCCCAGCCCGGAGTGATATTAGGACCAAATTGAGCGTTTTCCATTGTGAATTTGCCAATAAATAAATCCGTGAATAACACCTGTACTTTGTAAATTTTGCTCCCACATCATGCACAGAGGCAATGGCCCTCGTCTCCGCCTGGTTTGCTACTCGGTCGGCTTCAGGGCGGAGGAGGAAGCGACCGAGTGCGGAAGC
>NC_051407.1:25198948-25199064 GCF_015228065.2 Penaeus monodon
GATGAATCTAAATCCCTCAAGCGCGTCACGTTCAGTCCTTCAGTCTCTCATGGATCTGCCCACAAAACGCATGAAAACAGAAGACGCGACAAGTCCAGCGCCCCCCCCCCCCCCGC
>NC_051407.1:25199182-25199302 GCF_015228065.2 Penaeus monodon
AACGCACGAATCAACAGAAGGCGTGAAGTCCAGCGCCAGCCCCGCGCGCGCAGGCTAAAACGCGCGATCCGCGGAGAGGAGAGTGCGATGAATCCGTCCCTCAAAGCGCGCTAGCGTGTC
>NC_051407.1:25199343-25199762 GCF_015228065.2 Penaeus monodon
TTCTGTTCGCGGGCGGCGCTTCAATATTCCAATTTATTAATAACACTCCTGAAGTTGCAATCATGAAGCCTCGTGTGACACAATTACTCAGCCAGTCATTTCCATCGCTGATTGGCCATTACAAGAGATACCTGCAAAAACATCAACAACCAATCACAAGCTGCAATTTTTATACTTAACTATCAATTATCTTCTCAAAATGGTAAACGATTAGGGCCAAAATTATATCTTTTTGTAGATGAAAATTACACAGCTTGTTCTTGAAGTTGTCACGGAAGATAAGTAATTAGTTCATTGTACTTACGAGGAGCCGTTAACGACCAAAAAGGAGAGATTCTCAGTTCGAAACGATCGCTGGCGATTCATGGCGCGGCCGTCAGTTCCTTCTGAGTCATCGCCCTCCTGTTATCTGTTTCTCT
>NC_051407.1:25199812-25201082 GCF_015228065.2 Penaeus monodon
GTGTGTATTCTGATGGGATTCGATGCTTTTCTTTTTTGTCTTGCTCGCGCATAAACTGACGCGTCCCGGGTGCCAGGTGCGAGAGCCGTCGGCCCACTGCATAACCACAACAATAACATCACTTACGGTGACAGTTTGAAGCCGTGGCACTGAGCGCACGCTATCATTAGTTGTCATTCCATCAGGTTTAATAACCCCTCATGTTGAACGACCAGTAATTGCTACCTCGTTAGGGTGTTTGTTTTAAGCAATTCTGCATTCCATTCAATTCGGTTTTCATGATAGGTGTCGGGCCCGTATTGATTGCGCTCGGCCATCGGCGGCCTCCATGAGCTCGGCCTCGGGCGGTGACACTGGGGGCGATGTGCCCGCGTGCTGACTGGGGGTGGCACGGGCGCCGAGCGTGCGGTCCTGCGGGAATCCAGTTTATTTCTACAGGACGAGGGGTTGCAAAAATCACTTAGACGCCTCGGTGAGTATATGAATGTGCAAAAGGCACTCCGGTCCATCCAAACGCTTCCCCAAACTGCACCCATAAAGCTACTCGCTGGAGTTTTCAATTATCTGCGTATTTGCATACGAAAGCAATCGCACACGTAACTGCCCACTTACGGCCTCGCGCACGAAACAGCGATCGCGGACACGTGTTAAGTAACGAGCGCCGCACTTGTCGCGCCATGAGTCATGCGGCCGAGCGCGCGGAGAGGCGGGCAGGTGCGTCGTGCGCCGCGTGCGGTCATGCGTCAGCGAGGGATGCCGGGCAGTCATGAGCAAGGCTTTATGAGCGCGGGACATGACACGTCTCATGGAGGGGAGAGAAAATGAGACCTTTTAGGATGCATATTGAAGAGGGTCATTTTTATTACTTTCTCTTATATACTTCTAGCAATGTTTCTGAGATTTATAGACCTTAAAATTGACAGGAATACGATATAATTACAAATGATTATGTAATTAAGAGTCATGATAATGAATAAGTAAAAATATAGTTTAATGCCGAACAAAGCCCGGTGTTGGGAGCGCAATGTGTTTATTACAGCTTATTGGAACCTTCGCATTTACGGGCGACCAGAGGGAGAACGGGCGGGCGAGCTCATGACTTCATGCACAATCTGCGGAATTGGTTCGGCATTGCCTGATGGCCAGCCGCTTTGATGGACTGCCGCCGCTGGCCACTTTAGTACGTACGGACCATCTATATTTCATCTCTAAAGTTTCGTTGCCAAACCTGTAACCATTTTATGTTTCATCGGAGAGTAGCAGTGGTATA
>NC_051407.1:25201189-25201360 GCF_015228065.2 Penaeus monodon
TAACAGTAGGAAGATGGAGTAACAGACTGAGAAATTATAAGAAAATAAAAAATAAAAGAAAGAAAACGAGGGAGCGAGGAACACAGAGAATTAGAAAACAGGGCGAGAGAAAAGGACAAGTGAGAGTGAAAGAGGAAGCAAATAAGACGAGGATGAATAACCACACGGATG
>NC_051407.1:25202049-25202818 GCF_015228065.2 Penaeus monodon
GGGACGTTGGGATTATCCAGCCTTCGGATTTCTCCAGTCTGTCCGCCTGCCGCTCCTTCTCCGTTCTGCTACAAGTTCATTAGGCGCCGCGTGCACCTCCGGAACACCACGGAGCTATTTCCTGGGCAATATTAATTTCGAGGCGCATCTTGCGGTGGTCCTCCAAGACGCTGCCATGCCCTGAGGCGCGGCTGAGCAGGACTGCCACAAAAAAAAGTCCTCCCTTTGCTAAAAAAAAGTCGGCGATTGATGTCCTTGGAAAAACCCCTTTGACATTCCCCCATACCGGTGCGTGGAAGGGCATTGCCTCGCCTCCCCCTCGAGGAAAAGCTCCTCAGAGGGACACCTGCGGCAGGGCGAGCGAGGGACGGGGCGACGGGAGGACAGTTGGCAACGCTGACGAAGGAGGTGTAGGAATGCCTGCTATGTGTTGAGATTAATGTTATTCACTCTTACCCTAAACAGTTATTAATTATGTTCACATTTTTTGCTAGTGTTTATTTAGCGGCCGAGGAAAGTCGTTAAATAATGTAATTGTTGGAATATTCTAGAGGAAGTCTTGCGTTCTCAAGTATTTTGAAAGATTCGCGTCAAGACTTTATTTGGTCTGGCTTCCGCATCTCCCCCTTTATCGCATTCTTTGAACAGAAACAGAAGAAGATTTGGCTAACTGCGCTCGGCGAGAAGCGCCTCTGGGGAAGGCCGGGCGATGGCCGGACGCCGATAGACTTCTGCTCATGTCTATCTGTGTGACTAGCCATCTCCCTAC
>NC_051407.1:25206982-25207386 GCF_015228065.2 Penaeus monodon
GAGCAATCATGAAATGGCAGGTAACTGAGGAGGAAGCAGACTGACTAAAAGTATCATATGTGTTTGTATGCTTCAACTGCACGACTGCTTTGAACTAGAAAGAAAAGTGCTATGGAACGCTCTACTGTTAATTGATAGAGTATCCCGAAAGGCAATAAAGGCAGACAGTTTCGTATGATGAGTGTTTCACAGTAATTTACTCTCAGAATGTCAGGAGCCCTGAAGGGATAAACTTTTGCTAGTGGAAATGGGACCTGAATACCAGAGCCATGAGCTGGAAGCCCTTGGTGATGTGCATCGTTCGAAAAGGTAGTTTTGTGTGTGTGAAGTGCAGAAATGAGTCTTCCCTCGCTCCCTCAGGCAGAGCAGTGCCAGCACTTCCTGAGAACTGGTGAAGAGTTTGC
>NC_051407.1:25208455-25208610 GCF_015228065.2 Penaeus monodon
CAGCAGATTATGGATGTATTATGAGTAATGCAATAAAATTGTACTGCCGAAACGAAAAAGATTCTTAACGTGTAAAAATCGACTGTCTACTGGCCTTCATGTTTTTCAAGATTACGAAAGAACTCGCAACATTACGTCAGGGATTTCATTCGAAT
>NC_051407.1:25209569-25209773 GCF_015228065.2 Penaeus monodon
GCGGTCACAGAACTAATCAGTCACTAGTATCATCTATAAATTTTCTTACCGTAGACTTAAAGCAGCGATGCCTGGCGGACCCCTGAATGTAAACCTCATGATAATTACGTTTCCTTAACATACACCTCAGGCATACTGTTGTTGTATTTACTTTGACAATAATATCTTTCGGTTTCAGGGGATGCTTTCAGATAGATGTACGGC
>NC_051407.1:25210012-25210192 GCF_015228065.2 Penaeus monodon
GGCGGATCGCTCTTAAGCTAGGATAGTTTTGTCCGTAGATTTGTATCGTGTTTTGGGTCCTGAGATCAGCCGCAATACGTGTGCTTTTCGGACATGGGTTTCTTAGCAGTGATCCATCGTTCGCAGTTAAGCTTCATCGCTGTTCGTCTTATTCCAGTGATTGTTTTAGGGAGAAATACT
>NC_051407.1:25210665-25210888 GCF_015228065.2 Penaeus monodon
GGAAAGAGACTATTCGTAAAGTATCATAACATTGATCACCATATTTCCAGGAGATATCACTGATTCTGTTCACCATCATTATCCCTATTTCATCGCACGGCCTGGTACCTCTGCATTAAGCACGAAGGGAAGGTCGTTTCGTAATCAAATGCAGAGCGCAATTAGTGGTAATTACATTCATATTTCTGCATTCATTATTTTCATCAATCACAATGACTCATGC
>NC_051407.1:25212062-25212823 GCF_015228065.2 Penaeus monodon
GAAAAAAAATCTATTAGGAGTATTAGCTGCAATACTACCACAGTTGCAATACCCTGTTATGATTGCAATTTGCATGAAACCGTCGTCCTCTCCTATCTGCTATCGCAACGCATATGGATCAGTCATTAGAGGAACCAGAACAACAAATCCCCCCCCCCCCCCTTACCAGAAAGAACAGTATCCATTACCACTATGACTGCTTTCATATCTATAACAACAAAGGCTTTTGCTAACATGCCGGCAGTGGATCTATCCGTAATAGTGATGGAAGGGAAGTATTTCCATATGAAACTACCAATCATAAAACTAATGACGGTGCCATAACCCTGTCCGTGAGACCATTCAGTTCACTCGTATTTATGCAGATCTTTCAGGGTCGTCGATTGAAATTAAAGTGACAAGGCAGTTTGTCGACTCCTGCCACAGCCCACACGTGCTTGTGTATTTGGACAGAGCTGGAACGCATGGCGGAATTTAATTTCAAAATATTTTTAGCAGCCAAGTTTGTTCATCAGACTTTGCAGCACTTGCAGACGAAATTGCGAATGGGAATAAAAAAAATGAGTAAGAGTGTGCGTTTTACTGTGCAAGGCCGTCTTCTCGCTTTTTATACCGAGACGTCGTCGCCGGGAAAAGTTATTCATTCAGGCTCAGAATCCGCTAAACACTGTCCATTCACCTCAGCCCACGCTTGTTCTCTCCGTCTGTAGTACAGTTTGTAACTCTTCTGGTTTCTGCCTTGCCCTTTACGTTTATATTGC
>NC_051407.1:25213143-25213794 GCF_015228065.2 Penaeus monodon
AGGGGGGTAGGATTTCCAAATGAATCTATTATCGCGCTTATCAAGAGCGACCTCCTCACACACGCAGGAGCGTCTGAGGGTGTCAGCCTCCTCCACGATGGGGGAGAGGGGGGGCTAGTGATGTGGACAAGGGAGATGTTGTGTTGTTGGTGCTACAATTGTGAGAATGACATTATATGGCTTATCCCTGTAAACAGTGACATTTACTCATCTCCTTCAGAAACCAGGGGAATCTTTCTCCGCTGCGAGGGAGTCTAAAGGCAACAGAGTTACTCCTCCTTTACAAGTCAGTCGTCCTCATCCGTTGGCAACACCTACGCACACGCCAAATGTACCAGAGACTCAACACGAATACATTAATGCCCTTGTATTATTGTAATGAAGCGCGTCGTCAGAACTGCCGCTGGTTGGTTCACCTGCTTCGCCGTTGCCAGGAGAGAACCGAGCACCAGCTCTCTGACTCGCGGTCGTCAGCCTCATCCCTCATGCGAAGAGCCAGAAAAAGACCAATTCGAGGTAAATCTGGGGTAACTATATGATTTAGATTTTCCGAGTGTGCATACGAGATGAGATTACAGCAGTGGTAATGAGCTCGAACTCCCCGCCAAAGTTTTCTCGTTTCTCAAGCAGGATTAGTACGCGCTGCGGGGA